>NW_004524640.1:6960525-6976679 GCF_000260255.1 Octodon degus
TCTCTCTCTCTCTCTCTCTCTCTCTCTCTCTCTCTCTCTCTCTCTCTTTTCCCTTCTTTCATACGTAGAGTCCAACCCAGGACCTTGGCTCTATGCTACATCTCCAGTCCTGTTTTTTACAAACACTGTCTATCTTAAGACAAGGTCTTGCTAAGTCACTAAACTGCCCAGACTGACCAGAAGGACTCGAACTTGCACTCCTCCTGTCTCAGCCTCCCACAGCATTATCAGCCTGTGCTGCTGGGCTCAGCGCAAAACTAAACAATTTTTTGTTTTAAGGAAAGTTTACATTTCTCAGAAAATGCTTTCTGATGATGCTCCAAGATGTTGGTATCTTTCTACCCAAGTCAGATCCTTCTGTAAGACAGTAGTTAAGCCCCACCAAGTACCGTATCAACCAACAGGCCCTAACTTTTATAGTAATTATGGTCAGAGTTATTAATCTCTAAGATACAGTGAGTCACAAGTGAGGATACAATGACTATAGCCTAGTCCAGATAATGAGGTTAATAAATTTCTTCTCTTGTAAGAGGAGTTAGCCAGTTTCCTACCCTAAAGCTCAAAAACCAAAAAGCTCAGCAGAACAGCACACACCTAAAAATCCCAGACACCCAGAAGGCTTTGGCAGGAGGATCTTGTGAGCAAAGGAATTTAAAGCCAGAGTAGGCAACATAGTGAGACTCTATCTCAAAAGAACAACAAGGGCCTGAAAGACAGCTCAGCAGTCTAAGTGCCTGCCTGGAAGCAGAAGGACCCATGTTTGATCCCCAATACCGCGTGGTACTGCACACCTATAATCCCAGCAATGAAGAGGCTGAGACAGGAGGATCACTATAAGTCTGAGCTGTGTAATAAGACCCTGTACCAAAAATAAATAAATAAATAAAAGCACATTCTTTCTTTTGAAAAATCAGAAAAAAAAAAAAAACTGAATAAATCCTCTATTTTCATCTGCTTTTAAATACTTACTTTGACCACTGGTTTTATTATTTATTTGTTTTGAGTTTTCTGAGACAGGGTCTCACTATGTAGCTCAGGTTGGCCTTGATACCCCTGTGTAGCCCAGGCTGACCTCTAATCTGCTGAAATTCTCCTGTCTCAGTCCTCCAGAGTGCTGGATTCCAGGCACTGACCACCACACCAGGCTCTGATCTCTGGCTTCAGAAACTGCATGACTAAATAATAAAGTAGTTGGACCCTGCTAGCTTTCCTCTAGAAAACATCTCTGATGTGTGGTCACTTGATAGCAGGAGTGTGAATGTGTGTGCGTGCGTGTGTGTGTGTGTGTGTGTGTGCATATGTGCCCATGCACGCGCATGCTACACGTGTTTGTGTGTTCTTTTGGTTTTTGTATTTTAGGCATTTGGAGATAGTCAGGGCTGTAGTTCAAACCAATGAACCCACCAACCCCTTTATCTCCCACAAATGCCCTACTGGGCAGCCTTTTGACATCAGAGGACCAAAAGCACCACCCAGAGATAAGGCTCACCCTGCCAATTTCTGAACTTGGGCCCTGGGAAGAGCATGAGTAATTCTCTTCTGTCCCACCAATTAGGCTTCCCCTGCTTTTTCAGCCCATGCGTACCCTTAAAAACTCTTCTAAGGCCGACGAGATGGCTCAACAGACTAAAGCACCTGCTTAGGCAAGCTTATGCAAGTGCAGGGACCGAGGTTCAAGCCCCAACACCACATGCCACACCAGTCCTGCCCCCCCCCCAGGTGGGCTAAGCCAGCCACAGAGTCCGGGCATAGTGGCGCACACCAGCCACAGAGTCTAGGCAAAGTGGCACATACCAGCCACAGAGTCCAGGCATAGTGGCGCACACCAGCCACAGAGTCAGGCAGAGTGGCGCACACCTGTAATCCCAACACTGGGGAGGCTAAAAGCAGGAAGATCACTAGGAGTCTGAGCTGTATAGCAAGAGTCTGTAACAACCAAATACATTAAAAAAAAAAAAACCTGTCTTCTAAGAGGAGGATTATTGTATCTGTATATACAAAATAGGATAGATACACAGCTACTTTCTCTTAGTTCAACAAGAAGAAAGATTTGTACTAATAGTGTTTGGACAGGGTACCACATCTGCATCTTATACTATGAATAATTACTACGAAGACAACAATATGCAATGTATTATTATAACTGTCCTACTAACCTGTTTTGAAACTGTCTCATTGCTATTTGCTTCACAATAAAATTAATAATAAATAAGGAGGAAGATTAGAGTTGGGGGCTCCCAATGTTTGAAAACTTCCTGAATACACTCTCTCTTTTGCCAAACTGGGGGTCTCTGTGACCCACAATCTTGTGGGGCCAGCCAAACTGGCCTGGTTCATAAGAGAACTGCATGAAAACAACCAGCAACTGAACGTTGGTGCTCTAACTCTCCACTCTGAGCTAGTGAGCTTTGGGGGCACAGCGCTTACGGAAAGAGCGTGCGAGCAGGATTCAAGGAAAAGACTCCTCAGAGGAGGAGACAGTGTTCCCAAACTCACCTCCCACCCCATCTCATTCGAAGAGAAAACTGTTCGTTCAAAGTCTACCAAAAAAGCAAGGGAAAACATTTAAGATAATTACAGAAATGGTACCATCAGCTATGACTGTGTTCAGTGGGGAGGAATCAGTGGCTTTTCCGTGTCTTTCCCTGAGTGTGGCTTTTCATTCATCCATGGATAAAATTGTGTAATTTGATAAAATTGCATGATTTCTATCACGAACCCAAGCCTTATGCCGACCACAAACATCAGTGCTACGGAGCCTTCCTGTCCCTCCTAGGACTTCTGTCCTCCTCCCTGACTGTGTTTCTCACTTCTAACTCTTACAACAAGCTTCCAGGATTCCACAGAATGGCTGTCTACTTCTTTCCAAACAGTGGTCTTGGCCTCATGGGTGTTCGTGGAAGTTTGCCGAAGGGAAAGGTCTAAGAATCTGGTAAGGAATGTTTCCTTCCATACATGTGGAGGGGTGCAAACCAAGACAAAGGGAATGGAATTAAGACATGATGAGATTTAAAAAACAAAACAAAAAAAACAAACTTCTCCATTCTAACAGTATACGCTGTAGGAACACTTACAGGATGGCAGGGCAAATACTAAATTTTTTAAAACTTTGAAAGATGACTCAGATGAATGGGGATGGCCCAGACCACAATTAAAATGAACCACTAGCAGCTACTACTACTTTCATGTTATGAAAGGATGACATGATTCTTAAAATTTATTACTTTATCTGTCTGTGAAATCAGTAGACACAAAAGATGGCACTGTCCCGAGAGTAGATTTGTGTACACAAAAAGGAACATTTCTCTAACCTGGCCTAATCCAGGCAGAAATTAACTTGGCTTTCACTTTGAAGATCCTAAACTTTTTATTACAGTGCTACTTGCATAAGCCGAGGAAGAAAGGTGTTAGGGAAAAATATGGAGAGGTGATTTCTAAATCACCTCCATATTTGGACAAAGCTGAGACAGAAGGATTGGAGACAACCCTCTATTTTCTGTTGGGATCACCTCAAGGCAGAATGTTTTGTCATCTGTGGTTCTCAGCCAATGTTGGAAACTGAGGCTTTGCTCTTCACCTCCTCTGTCTGCTACGGGATGGAGGGATGCACATCTGGCTGTTGGCAATGGTTCTGTGTCACGGGTGTTCAACCAGTCCATTTATCAGAGTCTTGATTGAGACACGCACGTGTGCTGCCCCCCACAGGCTGCTTTCTCCCCGCTAACACGTAACAGTTTCCTTTGCTATTCTTACCCCTGATTTGCACGGAAAGCCTCGGCACCCACCGCGTCTGTGTCTTGTTTAGATTTTCATGGAAGATAATCATTACAAAGAAAAGTCAGCCCAGACAGTTCTTCCCCCCAAATATAGATTCTGTCACCAAGAATTAAAACCCAGAGACCAAATTAACACACAGCACATGTCGTCAGTGAAATCGGAGGGCTCCTTCCAACTCTACCATGTCCTTACATGCCTGCTGCATGGGGAGCCACAAAATCCTCCTGACATTTCCATGTATGGCCAACTCAGAGGTCTCAATTTAAAAAATACTCACTTTCTGCCTTTGCAAAAGAGTGCTGAAATTGTGCTGAAGTTGTGAAGTACTGTAGCACAAAAAGACATTTAGTCAAACGCTACATAAATCAGGCATGTGAAGTTTCTGGTATCCATTTCTGCACAAGAAAAATGTTCTAATTCTAGACTGTGGGGAGAAGTCAGAGAGGATCAGGCCTCAACATTACAAAGGAAGAAGTCTTCTTATTTCTCTTCTCAAGCATAACTAGCTAATACTGCCTTAAAATTTTCCAGTTAAAAAGCTACGATATCTGGGCAAGATAGCTCATTCCTATTATCCCAGTATTCTAGCAGGCTGAGGCAGGAGAATCACAAATTCAAGATTATCCTGGGACAACTTCATAAATAAATCACTATCTCAAACTAAAATATAAAAATGGGCTGGAGACACAGCTCATGGCAAACATCCTAGGTTCAGTCCCCGTACTGAGAAGGAGAAAAGCCCTACCACATTATAATAGAAATTCTCTAGGCGATCCAATCCTTTGAAAAACAGTTTCTTTTTTTATGTTTTTTACACTAACCTAACAGTCAGAATTTCAATATGTGTACCTCCATGTGTTGAGATGGTTTGAAAACCTGGAATTCATTTTTTATTAAGTCAAAAGGAAGAAGAAAAGAAAGAATCACTTAGAAAAAAAGTCAGATGGACCCTTTTCATTTTATGATTGCATACATAATTTTTACTAATCCTAATTCCCTCAAGAGAAAACTTCAAAAGTAATAAAAAGTTTAGTAAAACTTGGCATGGTAGTGCATGCTTGTAATCCCAGTGACTGGGAGGCTAAAAATAGGAGGATCACTATGAGTCCAATCTGTGTAGTGAGACCCTATACACCCTGTACTAAATACATTTCTTAAAAAAAGTTTAGTAAAGTCATAGTTGGAATAGTTTGGAAATACATTGTTTTTTTTTTTTTAAGTATTCCAGTGAGCCCAGTTTCTATTATCAATTTCAAAGAAGTGAAAAATATTTTTTTAAAAAAATTTAAATTTAAACCACAATTTAAATTTCCCCTACTTAGAGGTAATTCTAATTGGGGATTATTATTAGCTTGAAAAATCATTAGAAATTGTATGGATTTATAGAAAGCATAGAAAGTTTAATAGACTCTTGACTAAAATTTACCTACACTCCGCTAACATTTTATTTGCAGTCATCTTTATACATTATAGCTTCCCATCAGAAACATTTTTCTTTTATGAACACATAATAAAAATTTAAAAATTGAATTTCACCATTGTTCACATTCAGACAGACATTTTTTAAACATGCTGCATTCAGAAGAGATTTTTCTGGCTTTGTATGTAGATGTCCCACCAAAAGCCTCATGCACTCAGAGGTGGGGTTTTTTCCAAGGTGGCTGGATCTAGGATGTGTGAATGTGGATTAGGGATTTGTAATAAATGAATCACTGATGGTTAGTGTTATTCTGGGTATGGGAAGCCCTACCCTGAATGTGGTTGGCACCAACCATTAGATTTGCAGCTTGGATGGAATAAAAGGGAAAGATGGAAAGCAGGCTGCTGCTACCTGCTGCTCACTGCCTGCTGCCTGTCATGCCATGGACTGTTTCTGCCATACCAACCTGACTTGTTGCCATCTGACTATAGACTGAAACCTCTACAAACTTAAATAAATTTTCCCTCCTTTAACTTCTCATGTCAGATATCTGTCCCAGCAACAAGAAAGTAACTGAAACCGAGATCACATATATATGATTATAAGAGTTCTGTTAATAATTATTCACAACAATTAATTGTCCTGTGACTACTCAATTTGGCTCAATGTTTTATAATAACAGAATCCAAAAATGGATAATCCAAAAATCTATCCTTATTTTCTAGAAAAATGCTTTCTCAGCTGAATTTGAGTAATTTCATTGGAAACAAAATGATGCTAAACCAGGAAACCATGATTCAGGAAGTCTTCCTGCTTCCCATACCAGCTCAGCAGCTCGTTATAAACCTCTGGAAAACACCTACACTGTTTAAAACTACAAAATTTCTTTTATTTCAGACATTTTCTGGAGCAGCATTTCCTCCCACTGGCTGAGGGAATGGGTTATAAAAGGACTCTTCATTATACAACAAAAACAAAAACAGTAATATAAGATCCAAGCCTCAACACAGCTAATGATATAAGCAGAGTAACCAATAAGATGGTACCAATATTGATTAAAAGGAAGATCAGCTGGCGAGATAGCTCAGCGCTTGCTTAGGCAAGCACAAGGGCCAGGGTTCAATCCCTGGCACCACATGGTGCACCAGCTCCACCCCAAGGCACACTGAGCCAGCCACTGAGATTGGGCATGGTGGCACACACCTGTAATCCCAGCGCTGGGGAGGCTAAAACCAGGAGGATCACTATGAATCTGAGCTGCATAGTAAGACCCTGTGCCAAATACATAAAAAATAAATAAATAAAATAAAATAAAAATTAAATCAAATTAATAAAAGGAAGCTCAATGCCCTGAAAAGACAATAGACAACCAAGCCCTCTCCATTCCAAGAGAGCCCCCAATATTTCAGAGACATAGATATCCAACCACTGGAAGGTTTTACTCCTCATGCCAGCCCAGAAGGACTGTGCTCTCTGAGGGACTGAAGCCCTCTGCCTGGGCTTCTCTTGGCCGGATGACTGCTAGCTGGCTCCCTTGCTCCTTTGTACTTGTGAGTTGCATCATCTCCTGAGTGATAGCTCTTCAAGCCTAGCCCTAAAGAAAGACTTTGAAAGTCAAGGTCTACCATGACTCTCAATCCATGCACCTGCTTTACATTTCAATCATCACCATCTTACACCTTATATTTGGTAGTATGTTCATTGTAGCCTGTCTTCCCCAAAATAACACCAACAGTAGAAAGAACGCAAGCTCCAAGACAAGGAGCCTGCCTGGTTCTATTTCCAACATCTGGAATCCTGACTAATGTGTAGTAGGCACTTAACAGATGTTCATTAAATAAATGCATGAGTGAAAGAAGAAACCCTAAATAAATGAACTACTGACGATGAGAATTACTTATGAGGCGTGCATAAAAATCGGATCTAAAGGGCTGGCCAGATAACTCAGTAGACTAAAGCACCTTAGGCAGGTGCAGTGACCAGGTTCGATTCCCAGCATGCCATGCTGGTCCCACCCCGAGACTCACTGAGACAACTGAGACTGAGCGTGATGGTGTGCAGTAATCCCAGTGCTTGGGAGGCTGAAAACAGGTGGATCACATCGAGTCCAATCTGTGTAGTGAGACCCTGTCGATACTGTACTAAGTACATTAAAAAAAAATTTAGACCAAATTGTACTAAAGGTACCCCATTTTTCACCAAGTTGATATTTTTGCTTGCTTTCCTTCAGAGATTTGCAAATTTTTTCAAAAAGATTTTGTAATTTGAAGCCTCCTAAAAATGCATTTATTAAAAGAAAAAAAAATGACTAGATACCACTGACATACTACCAGAAGCTGCCTGGATCAAGGCCACTTCACATTCCCTGTACTTTGCTAGGCCTCAGGCTTCATATTCCCTTCACATCAAATGGCCCCTACAGTGGGAGAGGGGGGCTATGTGGTGCCCCACTCTAGACAGCCAGAAAGGGACATAGTCTCAAAAGGGGTCAATGAATGGTAACATGAGTTTTTGCCAGAACTCAGCCCAGAAAAAAAAAGTGTAATTATAAATCTGCAAATGGCTATGGTCTATTAACCTTGTAATGAATTCACATTGGGCTCAATAATCTTACCTGACCAGCTTTTATAAGATATGCTGGACCACAGGATCCTAGAGGGATTTTATTTATATGACAGGGTTTGGTTTTATGGGCAGCCCTCATTCAAAAAGTATTCATATAGTAACTAATGTTCATCTAGTGTGTGTAAGCATAAGAGAAGAACGTCCAGTATGGCTGGGAAAATACAAAACGGGTCCATAAAAACAGTGAAGAGCAAGGATAAGACAGGTGAGAGGGTGATAGGGTAGCAGGGACTGTTTACAGAGTGTCTTGGGGGTCTGCTGTATTTTGTCTGTTTCGCTATACTGAGAACTGAATGCAAGATGCTCCTACTGAGCTACGTCTCTAGCCCCTTTTTAACTTTTTAATTTGGAGGCAGGATCTCACTAAGTCCCTAAGTTTCCCAGGCTGGGCTGGAATTTGCAATCATCCTGTCTGAGCCTCCCAGATGCTGCGGTCAGAGGCGTAAGCAACCATGCCCAGCTGGAAAAAAAATTATTTTTAAATTTGAGATGATCTAGGGTGAGGGGAGTGAAGGACAGCTTCAGTGAAGATATGCAAGTCTCAGCACGGTTCTGCACGAAGTGAAGGATCTGGACTGGAGAAGCAATGATCATCAGCAAATCGTATCACACTTGCTCAGAATGCTAAACCTAATAAAATATGCTCTGGCTTGTGTAAGAATAAAATTGTTGAGGGCCTGCCAAATAGCTTAGCGGATTAAAGAGCTTGCAGGCAGGCACAGGAGCCAGGGGTTCGATCCCCGGGCCTGCTGTGCCAGCCCTGCCCCTCAGGGCACGCTGAGACTGCGAATGAGACTGGGCTTGATGGCGCACACCTGTAAACCCAGCACTTGGGAGGCTGTAAATAGGAGAATCAGTACAAATCCAATCTAGTAGTGAGACCCTAAACACCCTGTAGACCCTTCCCTAAAATACAGAAGGAAAAAAAAAAAGAATAAAATTGTGTAACATATGCCCCCCCCCAATGCTTTGAAGAATAAAAGTACCATGTAATTGTAAGTTGTTCTTTTAAAATGAAAAGTGGAATACAAGAGCCACTTTGACTTCACTTCCAAAAACCAACTCTTCATTTAATTAGCCTCCCTTCCTGCGGGCAGCTCCTGCTAATGAACAGTCAATCCCATCACAGAATCAGAGCTCACACCTCTGAGGTAACAGCATCAGCTCTAAAAGTACCACCTCAAAAAAGAGATACCCTTCAGAAGAGCCATCATATGGTATACTTAATGGACAAAACAGATAACACAAATTTCCTTCATCCCACACAAACACTCACTGACTACAGTATGTTCATAGACTATTGATTTCAAAAGCTTAGAAATAAAACAAGACAAAACAAAACCAACCAACAGCATGCAACTAAAATGTAGCTGTGCTATCCTGCATCTTTCTGTCTTCAAATATCAAGTAGACTACTTGGAAGAAAACTATTTTCCATCCCACACACTAAAAAAGTATTATTCCAAAAATGATTTGCAAAAGCAATTCATACAAAGCAGCCGCTGAGTTCTGCATCCTATTTTGGATTCCATCACTGTCAAATGCTGACAGTCATTTCAGTCTTCCAAACCTCAAGATTTTAATTTGCAAAACTGATCTTTGAATCTTAACCTTTGGGAATAAAAGCCATGAATGAGTTTACATACTGTTCTTATGATTGAGATGTTAATCATTTACAGTGAAAGGCACAGATCTTTCGTGCAAGTGTTGCACGGTCCTCGCAAAGGCTACGCATAAACACTACATGTCATGGAGACACAGCAGCTTCCTCTACCCCAGAGGGCCTCCTTGTGCCTCCTACAGTCAGTTCCCCCATGTCCCTCCATCCTGCCACCAAAAGCACACACTCGGCTGGTTGCTCACACCATGGACACCTCTGTTGGCTCATGTAGTGTTTTCCAGCTTGATTTTAGTTAATGACCCTAGCCAAGGATACTAGTTAGTGAATCAGTGTTAAAGTACGAAAAGGCTTCTAGGTTTTCTCGCTGCTTTGTTCTTGCATTGGCCAGCTCAGCAAAGCACTCAGTCCCCTTCCCTTGGGGAATAGGTTCTATGGCCTAGGGCAGGGGTCTCCAACATGTCATGGACTAGAACACGCAGTCGGGAGTGAGTGAAGGTGAGTGGTGGGTGGAGGGAGCAAAACTCCATCTGTATGTCCAGCCACTTCTCCCTGCTCACATTCCCACATGAGCGCCATGTCCCGTCAGCTCAGGTGCAGCACTGATTCCCACAAGAGTGCAAACTCTACGGTGGTCTGCGCATGGGAGGGGTCTACACTGCTCCCATCCTGAAACCATGAACTGCTAGAAAAGCTACCTCCCATGAAGTCCATCCTGAAGTCACAGACAGAGCAAATTCTACACTATGTTGTTGTTTTTTGTTGGTATTTTTTTTCTCATACAAGCATACCTATAATAAAGCTTAATTTATAAATTAAGCACATTCAGAGTTTAAGAGCACTAGCTGGACAAGATACAACAACTACAACAATAGACAACTTGAGCTCTTGCTCTTTGCCACCTCCATGAAAACTTGCTTTCTGCTGTGTGCTGCTCTGCCTTGGACCCAGCTGAGTATGGACTGAAGCCTCCAGTAACTGTGAGCTAAATAAACCTTTCCTTTCTTCATTTTGAAAAAAAAAAAAAAAAGAAAGAAAGAAAAAGAAAAAAAAAACAATAGACAGCAATAAAATTATTTGGGGTTTATGAATTGCTTCTTTCTGGAATTTTCCACGTCCAGTTGACTGCAGGTAACTGAAATCACAGAAAGAAAAATCATAGATGAAAAGAAACCACTATATTTCTGTCAGGAACTTAGATAAAATCAGAGCCAGTGTGTTTCTCTGATGCAAAATCAACATGAAACAAGGAGAGATAATGAATAAAATGAATAACTCTGATCAGATTCCAAAGCTTCATGGATAAGTTGAAAACTGATTTAAATCCAAAATCAAATCATAAAAGCACCGGGCTTAGATCTAAAGAAAGCCACCTCAAGTACACTGTGAAAAGTCATGATGTAGTTGAGCTCAAGCTCAGTAGACATCAATATTTAGCGACCAAAATGCTCTTTCACCTTGACTGCCCCTCAAAAGTGACAAGCTCAGACCAAATGAGAAAGTAGCTACCTTATACTTTTTCTGATAAAATAAGTGGAAAGTTAGATTTAAATCACAAATGAAACTAGTAAAGACTTCAGACAACCATACACACACCAAAAAAAGAGACACTTAAGGGATGAGTTAGCCATTTTCAAACATGGAACAAACTCACATGACACTGAATTTCTGTGGGAATTTGAATTGCATGGACATTAAGTTTCAGAGAACAGCAGTAAAACCGTGTCAGAAATTAAAAGGGAACATAACTACAACTTAATGAATGAGAAGTAACAGTTATAGCTGTGAAAAATAAGAAAGGCTTACATTCTGTAGCAGTAACATCACAGTCCTTCTGATATTTTCACTGACTCGTAACGAGTGTTGTATGAAACTCTGAGGTTCATATACTGTGTAGATGATTTCTGTGGTCCTTTCTGGGTTACTGTTCTATTAGTCTAGAACATTCCACTAAGGTACCTTATTGGAGGCCCTTGCTAGATTCCCTTGACCAGAAGTTGAGGGAACTAGAGAACCCATGCCAGCGTGTATTAACACTTAGGACCCCCAATTCTGAGGCAACAGAACCCTGTTCCATCACTCGATTGAGGAGTCACCCTTGTACTTATCCTCCTTGCTGAAAGCAGTTTGTCAATGTTAGAAGTCGTCTTGGAGACAAAAGGAGAGAGAGTGGGTCTTGAGATCTACTCCCATCACGAACAGGCAAGTCCAGAATTTCAAAGTCATCTTATAGCAAAAATAATACAAATAAACTCCTTCACAGTAAGCTGGGGAACATGCTTCCCCACTGTGACCCATTTGGAACACCAAACTCAAACATCTCCAGATGTGTTTGTCTCTCACACAGAAATATTTTAACATGAACTGGCACGTATCATCTTATTTCCTATTTGCTTTAAGTTTGAAAAGGCAATCTATAAAAGTTCATAAGTAAAGAAAAATCATATGCTTGAAATGCTACGGTCTAGAAAACATTTTTATCCAAATTTATGTATAATCATTAAATATACTTCACTCAAAAATTATTTTCAGGACCAGCAAGATAACTCAGTGGACTATGTGCCTGTTTAGGCAAGCACAGGGACTAGGATTCGCTCCTGTACCACATAGCATGCTGGCCCCGCCCCAGGGCATGCTGAGCCAGCCACTGAGACCAGACATGGTGGTGCATGCCAGTAATCCCAGCGCTAGGGAGGCTGAAAACAGGAGGATCACTACAAGTCCAAGCTGCATAGTGAGACCTTATACCAAATACATTAAAAAACAAAAATAAAATTATTTTCACCATGTACAAAAAAAAAGAAAGAGAATAAGAGGATGGATGGGGGAGAGTAAGAAGGGATATAAAAAGCAATTAAGGTATATTAGGTACATGTACCAACTCCGCACAAGGAATATAAACATTATGGACTACAAACATGTACTAACAAAAAATAGAAGTTATAAATATAAAAGAAAATTATTTTGAAAGCCAAGTATATTAAGGATGGTACAAGTCAACTATAGATTCAGAAACAGAATCTATTTTTTCCTCCACTTTGGTTCTCCCCTGTCAGCGGATCAGTATCTTTGTTACTGAATTATCTAGGTAGTATCTCAAAGAGTCACGAACTTTTATAAGACTATTGAAAAAGAGAGAAAAAATTGCCCAGAATTCACCAAAGAAAGGCACAAGTATATGCTTGTAATATTAGGCTCTCTAAGTATTTTTGTTCTTCAAATGAGCACATGCTCATATAAGACATGTGACTTTTGTCCTACAGATAAACATTTGTCCTACAGATAAGCAAGATATGGAAGAAACGTGACACACAGCTCAATGACAGACGTATGCTCTGAGACACGTGTGTGTAGGTGATTTTCCTGTACAGACATCACAGAGTGCACTTACACGGCTCCAGATGGTTTAGTCTATAGCACATCTAGATTATAAGATATACACTGTCAGACACACCCACCATTGGCCACCATAGTTACATAGTGCACGACTGTGTACACACGATGCAGAAGTAAGTTTAGGAAGGTGTCTGAGGGAATCATTCACTATTACTGGGCGAACACCAAGAGACAGAACAAGTGGTGTCCACTCAGATTGTGAAGATCCTCGGGAACCAATTAAAGGAGCTGCGTTATTATCTTAGAGAGCTGATGAGAGACAAAGAAAAGAGGTAGAATATTTACAAGCATCCTTATGGGAGACTCAGGAGAGAGAACCAGAACAGAATCGAGGAGAACAATTAGAAATCTACTGAAGGAAGGGAAGCGAAACATTCGGCTCAAGAGGCAGTAGGTGGCACAGCTCCGAATGCAGAGATTATAGCTCTGTTTCTGAGATAGCCAACCACTCACGTAGGAATGAGTCTCTGCCTCAAAAAGTTCTTTGCAATCTGACTAATAAAATCACCTCAAGCTAAATGAAAATTCTTAGTAACTATATACTAAACCATCTTGGGGGCCTTGGAAAAAGTAGAAAACAGAGTTGCTGAACATGACAAGGTCATCTTGAAAGAATACAGAATAAAAATACTATTGAGAAACATCAGCTGCAGGGGAAGACTTTTACTAAAGAAAGGGAGGAAGACAAAAAGAAACTTCAATTCAGCATTTCCAGCATGCTACAAGCTGCGTGACCTTAAAATATGTAACCTAACTGAAAGTTTATCTCCTAGGTAAGATCATACCTGACTTTCTCAGTTCTGATAAGGATTAAAGACAAAATTACGCTAAAAATTATGCTAAACTCTTTAAAGTGTGCCAGGTGTTCAATGTAAGCAATAGCTAACCTCACACAGTAAGCCCTTGTAAAATACATGCTGTGGCACATATTAAATAGCTATTTCTGAGCTGGGGAGATAGCTCAGTGGCATAAGCACCTGCCTGGCAAGGGCAAGGTCCTGAGTTCAATCTCCAGTACCAAAAAAAAAGGCAAATAGCTATTTCTGAGATATATATATATATATATATGAACTGTCACTCCCTCCACTATAATTATCTTTCAGGAAAAGCACCATGCATGGTTGGAAAAACTGAGGTTTAACGAGGAAATATAAAAATGACATTTAAACACTGAAAAGTATAACAAAGCTCTAGACATGAAAAATAATATTATATATTATATTATATTATATTATATATTATTATATTATATTATAGGAAGAACATGACCTTGTATAGATCATGTGTTTGAGATCCCCTTGATGCACAGAAAAAAGATTCGGGGTCCCCCAAGGAGAGTAATTTTAGTCCTCACTATATTGCTAAGAGAAAGCCTGGTGGCGGCACAAGCACTTTCCCTAAAACTGATAAAAGCATAAAGGAAAACAAATGAAAAGGAATATAAAAGACATTGAACCTTAAGCCACCCTGGGCTCACAGGTGCAGTCAGCCTAGCACAAAACTAGGGACCCGGACTCAGAAGATCAGAAAGTCACAGGAACCTTTCTCAACATCTGAAGAGCCAGAATCTAGAGAAGATGTGTTGTCCACAACAGGCTGTTCTGGGCTCTATGGGAATAAGCAGCTTCTAGAGATTTCTTTCCTGTCTAGAACTTTGCTATACTTTTCAGAGTTTAAAGGTCATTTTTATACTTTCCTCCTTAATCAGCATTTCCTACGCAGTGCTAATCTCGAGCCTCAGTTTCTCCAGCCGCACATGGTGCTTTCCTGAAAGACAATTGTAGTGGAGGCAGTGACAGTCTTGCCCAGATTCCATCAGAAATAAAGGACTGTCGCTCCAGCTGCTGGGAGTGCCGAGGGGGACAACTGTCAGCACTCTCTGAGGATTAGTCAGCGCTGACATCTGAACATTCCTGTCACCCCAAACTTTGTTGAAACCCTCACCCCATCCGATGGGATTCAAAGGTGGGGCATTTGGGGGGTGAGAAATCATGGGAAAGGAGCTCTCATGAAGGAGATCAGTGTCCTAATAAAAGAACCTTGAGGAGCGCCCTGCCCTTCCCCCTCTGAGGAGGACACAGTGAGAAGGTACTACCTGAAAACCCAGAAGTGGTTCCTCAGACACCAAATCCGCTGCCACCTTCATCTTGGACTTCCCAGCCTCCATACTCTGAGACTGAAATTTTTGTGACATGGTCCTTAGGCCACCTAGTCTAAAGCATATTTTTGGCACTAATGGAAACATGTTTATAAGCCACTTAATTAGCCCATGACATTTTTGATTTAGCAGCTCACATACTCTAAAGAGAGAAGACTGATGTCAAGAATGGGTGCTGCTATAACAAAGACTGAAGGGAACCATGGCTTGGCACTGGGTAATGCGTAGGGGCTGGCGAAGTTCTGAGACACAGCCTAGAAAAAGCCAGTCGCATTGCGCTTAGGGCCTTCAAAGGCGAATTAGCAAAGGCTCAGAAACAGAGA
The DNA here is from genome assembly GCF_000260255.1 of Octodon degus. NCBI lineage: Eukaryota > Metazoa > Chordata > Mammalia > Rodentia > Octodontidae > Octodon > Octodon degus. Next base: position 6,975,843 of record NW_004524640.1, read on the forward strand.
AAAAGCCTGTGAGAAAAGCCTTCATCTTTCTTTCTTTCTTTTCTGTTCTTTCTTTTTTTTTTTTTTTAAATTTTGTTCAGGGTCTCACTATGCAGCTTAGACTCGTAGTGATCCTCCTATTTTCAGCCTCCCCAGTGCTGGGATTAAAGGTGTGCACCACCACGCTCAGATGGGGTCGCCAGCTCAGCACGCCCAGGGAGTGGGGCCAGCGCGGCACATGGTGGCAGGAATCGAAACCCAGCCCTGCACTTGCCTAAGCAGGCACTTAGTCCGCTGAGCTATCTCACTGGCCCCACCTGCATCTTCTTTTTTTATTAAATTTATTTCAAATCAATAATTACATATCATATTAAAAGTTGCAGACAAATATTGAAATGTGAAATATGTAATATGTAGAAGAGTGATTTTTAGAGAAATATTTCTGAAATAAATACATCACATGAGATTAACACATTACACATTGTAAATAATTTACAAACTTAAATGAATAGAACAATAAAAACTGTCCAAAATAAAAATCAAGAAGAAAGAAATCACAGATCAATCATATAATACTTCATTGCATCAAAATCAAGAAACTTATATTCATATAATTAGAATTCTCAAAATAGAAAGGGGTAGGCAATAAATATTTAAAGATTTAAAATTTCTGAATTTAGTGGAACTTATAACACCACATTTCCAAGAAAAATGAACCTCTTGCACAAGAAATTTGAATAAAATCATACAAAGATACACAAAAAATGAAATTGTCCAAAACCTATTATAAAGAAAAAAATCATTAAAGCATATACACAAAAATATTAGCTATGGAAGAAGAAATTAAATAGCATCTCA
>NW_004524640.1:6976848-6979174 GCF_000260255.1 Octodon degus
GTTATACAAACTTGGAATATTCTAATACCTCCAGATGTAGCATACAGGAAATAACAAAGAGCATAATTCAAAAGGTAAGAGAAGTTGCAGCATGCTCCTGGATGAACAATAAAGAGCTCTTAAAATGATAGTCATACCGGACCATACAAAATATATTAGATGAACCCTTATTTAAAAGGTCATTAAATACACAGATACAAAATGGACATTCATTTGTATCCCATTTTTTTGTTAAGTTCCGTTATTTGAATATTATAGGTATGTGAACTCAGCAAAATATTCTAAAAGAGTCCAACAGCCCATAATAATATTGGGTCTTCTGCTTGACTGTCAATGTCAGAAATTGTTGACCTGAGTCCCCTACAACTCAACATAACAGCATGGCTTTACTTCTTATATTTCATTTTTATACTTTTCCGCTAGATGGTTAAGACCAAGGTAAAGTAGGACCTATGCAACAAGAGTTGTAGCTTTTGTCACTGAAATCCCCTCAGGATTTATCCTGAGATCCTGTACCTCAGATTGTAGAATCTTTGTCAGTGTCAGCCATGTAGATGAGTCACGGCCACTGCTTGGCCAATGCGCTCTCTGTGAAAGCCTGAGAGAATGTTTTCTCTCCATGTGACTCTCCTTAGGCACACTCTACATCATCGATCAATTTCCTCTTTGGCCCCATAATCTCCTTGATCAGAAAATTTGGGACACTGCCAAGTTATATGACGTTACAGTACAAGTTCTCATATGTCCTGAGTCTTAACTGACCTTAGAAGGCTAGGGCCAAAATGTTGGCTTTCCTTGTGGCCCTCCTTTTTCTCTAACTTTGGTCTGGAAACTTAGGTTGTCAACCATCCAGAAGACAAGCTTATTTTATTACCATACAACCTAGGCTGTTAAGCTCAACCTCACTATCTGTCTGCATATCAAACATCTTAGGCATAACATGAAACAGGTATTTTTCATCAAGTATTGATATGTTGAACTTCAAGTCCCTACAGAAGATGATGAAAAAAACAATTAAAAATTAGAATATATTTTTAAAAATAGGCATAAAGAATTATATACTTCTTATATTTACACATAAGTCCAAAAATCTCACCATATACAATCTTGAAGCAGGACAGTCCCACAATATTCCTTTTCCTGTCTCTTGCCTTCATTCACCACCCCCTTCTTTTTGAACAACCATCTACCTGAGAGACATCATAGCAGCAACTGCCATGTCATGACAAGCAGCCTGTATTCAGAAAACTAGAATAACAGGCACTCCAAGCATGAAACTACTATTACAGATTACCATCTGTACTGCAGTAGCTTAGTTCACAGGCATCAGTATATATAGTTAGTCAGGGTGAGAATCTTTCCAATTAACTGCTAGATTCAAAAATTTTCTGGAGACTCTCAGGATCATTGCCTTGCTCATCTTCTACATATAACTGTACTGGCTTGACATTGTCATGTTTCCTAGATCTTCTCGTTTCCCTCCTTTGATTAGTTAGTCCTCGAGATCCTGCTTTTCTTTTACTTGTATTATACCTTTCTATTTGTATTTCTTCCTTTGAGTTCTTATACTAGGGAAACTATATGATATTTACACATGTGTGTCTGGTTTATTTCACTTATGAGTATATGTTCAAGTGGCATCTACTTCAATATAAAGGCTTTGAGTTTATCATTCTTAATAGCTGAATAATACTCTTTTGTGTAAAACTACCACATCTTTTTCAACCATTCTTCAGGTGATGGGCATCTCAGTTGTTTCCAAGATTTGGCTATCACAAATTGTGTTGCTATAAACATAGGCACACATATATCCCTATAATATGATGTTTTCAGATCCTCCAGGAAAATTCCCAGTAGAGGAATAGCTGGTTTAAATGGAATTTCCAGTCCAGTTTTTCTAAGGAGTCTCCACACTGATTTCCATAATGGTTGCACCAGTCTACATTCCTAGCAGCAGTGGAGAAGGGTTCCTTTTTCCCCACAGCCTCTCCAACACTTGTTCTTGGGTGATTTCTTTATGATAGCCATTCTTTCTGGGGTGAAATGATATTTCAATATTTTTTAATTTGCGTTTCACGGATGGCTACTGATGTGGAGCATTTTTCCTATATTTATTCGCTTCTTTAATTACATCCTCTAAGAAGCATGTGTTCATCTCGGATGCCTATTTCTGGATTGGGTCTTTAAATTTTGGGGCCCTAGTGTTTTTTAGTTCTTTATAAATTCTAGAGAGCAGACCTTTGTCTGAGTATTTATTTGTCATGATTTTTTCCAAATTTGTGGGTTGCCTTTTCACTTTGTTGGTAATTTCTTTTGAAGTGAAAAA
>NW_004524640.1:6979274-6987521 GCF_000260255.1 Octodon degus
TCTTTACTTGTTCTTTGTCATGAAAGTATTTCACTTCTCCATCAAACTTGAAAGAGAGTTTTGCAGGGTATAGCAGTCTGGGCTGGAATTTGTTTTCATAGAGGACTTGAATGCTCCCTGCTCTTCTTGCCTTCATGGTTTGTGAGAGAAGTCCGCCGTAATTCTGATGGGTTTTCCTTTGAATGTGATCTGCTTCTTTTCTCTAGCGACTTTCAGTATATTATTCTTGTGCTGAATTTGTGGGATCTTGACGATTATATGTCTCGGTGTGTTTTTCATTGGGTTGAGGTTAGTTGGCGTTCTGTATATTTCGGTTACCTGAATGTCAGATTGTTTCCTCATATTTGGGAAGTTTTCTGCTATTACTTCTGCCCATATTTTTTTAATGTCATTTGTATTGACTCCTTCTTTCTCATTGATGCCTATTAGTCTCACAATGTTCATCTTTTGCATCATCTTGCAGGTGATGAATTATTTTTTCCTGCATCCTAGTTGTTTTTAAGAGATCCTTTCTTACCTTTTCACTAGCTGCACCAGTGTCCTCAATATGTGAAACTTTGTCTTTGCTTTCACTTAAACGGTTTTGCAAGCTTGTGATTGAGATTTTAATTTCCTCTATATCTCTTTGACTCTGCTTCACGCGATCTATTTCTTTCCTGTATTGCTCATTCAAGGAATCCGTCATTTTTCTAATCTCCTCTATTTCTTTTATCAATGTCTTCTTTAGAAGCAGTTATAAATTCTTTTACTGCAGTGTTTTTTTAGTTTGGGTTTCCTCCCTATGTTTCTATAGTTGATTCTTTACTTCAGATGCTACGAGTTCTGAGAATTCTTTTTTTATTTCAGAAAATAATTGTGCTCTGAGTTCCTCTATAACTTTCTGCTGGTGCTTATTTACTATCGACGCTATTAATTCGTACATTTGAGCTGAGCTAGTAGAAAAGAATTCTCCTCTGAGTTCCTCTATGACTTTCTGCTGTTGCTTATTTACTATCAAAGCTATTGATTCATACTTTTGAGCGGAGCTAGTGTCCTTTGCACTTGTTCTGGGTGGGCACTGCGTTTCCTCCATATGTTTCTGCATTTAATTCTTTACTGCAGATGTTATTAATTCAGGGATTTCTTTTTTCATTTCCAATCTGAGTTCCTCTATACCTTTCTGCAGTTGTTTCTTTATTTCAGAAGTCGTTGATTCATTGCTTTCAGCTGCGTGATTCCCAATTTGTTCTGTGTTAGTGTCCTTTGCACTTGTTATGGGTGGGCTTGGGTTCTGAGATTGCATTTCTTATTTTTTTTTTTTTTTTTGGTAGGACAGTTTCAATAATTAACACATTGCATACATTCTTCCTAGTGGTTAATTGCTGTACAAGATGCGGACATGATATCCTATTTACAAACACCATTAGAACAAATCCCTCTATTCATTACGAGAATGTAACTATATATCTATCTTAACCACTTTGAATACACAGATACAAAATGGACATTCATTTGTATCCCATTTTTTTGTTAAGTTCCGTTATTTGAATATTATAGTTGTGTAAACTCAGCAAAATATTCTAAAAGAGTCCACTAGCACATAATAGTACTGGGTCTTCTGCTTGACTGGCAATGTCAGAAATTGTTGACCTGAGTCCCCTACAGCTCAACATAACAGCATGGCTTTACTTCTTATATTTCATTTTTATACTTTTCTCCTGGGTGGTTAAGGCCAAGGTAAAGCAGGACGTATGCAACAAAAGTTGCAGCTTTTGGGTCTGATAAGGTCAGTGAAATCCCCTCAGGATTTATCCTGAGATCCTATACCTCAGATTGTAGAATCTTTGTCAGTGTCAGTCATGTGTATCCCAAATGTTCTGAGATTGCATTTTGCTCCTTCTTGTTGTCATTTCATGTAGCACCGTCTTCTGACCTTTGTTGTAGATCTTTGCTGCAGTTATAACCTTAGCACCTACTGAAGCTCAGGTGCAGATCTACAAAGGTTGGATTTATCCAGGCGTGCCTAGCTTGGGTCTGGCTGCTGTGCTCAGCTCCTTCCTTCTGCTGCCCTTGGGGGTGAACCTGTTGTGCCCCTCTGGCAAGATGTTCTGCTCCTGGACTAGCTGGGTGGTTATGTCCCCTACACTCTCTGCAGGGATTGCAGTTGCAGGGTTTCACCCCAGGCCTGTATGCCAGGCCTGAGCTGAGTCTGGAGGGGACAAGGTGGAGTAGCGGGGAGAGGCACTCCCACACACTCACCGGGCCTGGACTAGGACTGGATCTGGGGGTTCCCAGAATGCGACAGAAATTCCTACTCTGTGGGCGGGGTATGAGGGGGTACTATAGAGTGATGGGGGGCATCCCAAGAGGGTGAAAGAGGATGTCACCTATGCTGCGCCTGGGTTGGGACCAATAGGTCACGCCAGCACAGGGTAGCCGGAAGCTCTCCCATACATTCACCAGGCCTGGGTTAGGACTGGATCTGGGGGTTCCCAGAACACGACAGAAATTCCTACTGGGCAGGAGGGGTAGGGGAGGTGCTGCGAAGTGATGGGGGGCGTTCCAAGGGTGTGGAAGAGGGTCTCACCCACGCTGTACCTGGGCTGGAACCAGTAGGTCCTGCTGGCACAGGGTAGCCGGAAGCTCTCCCACACACTCACGAGGCCTGGGCTAGGACTCCCCACCTGCATCTTCTTAGAGAACACATACAAAGTCCTAGAGAATACTGGTAGGAGCGTAAATGACCTGATAAAGTCTCCAGCGGAAACAAGGAATGTGCTACTGAAAATTGTAGGAAAGACAGTCCTCTTTAAAGTGGCGCAGAAGGGCCTTTGCTAAATTGCAATCCTGTTTTGTGGAAGGCAGAACTTGCAAGGGATGCTGCAGGATCCTTGGGCCGGAAATAGGTACATGAGGTGTTACAGCATGCTTGGTGCCGCTTGGCCACTCCAGTAAACAGGAGGAGAAAGAAACAACCAAGATGGAATCTCCATTCAAAAGAGAAGCGGAACTTAAAATTTGGGAAAATTCACAGCCTATGTATACCAAGAAAAAAACAAATGAGTAAACCGTTTGGAAGGAAACAAAGATGTGGCTAGCCAGGGGACACCTTTTGATAACAAATTTATTTTGATAAGGAATGTAGTACAGAGGGGCCATGTTATGGTTCAGATCAGTGGTGGCGAATGTAGGGCATGTGGGCCACAGAAGGCTGTTTATATCACTGAAAGTGCTAAAAAGGTTCTCCATCCCTAGTTCAGAGCAAGAATGGTCCCCAAAGGCCTTGTGTGTTCATAGCCTGGGCCTGTGGAGGCAACTGGTTCATGGGGGCGAGGCAGCTAACTTGCCGTGGGGAGGAGGGGCCTCATCAGAAGAGAGGGTCACTGGGGACGTGACCCAGATGGCATGTTTTGTCCTCCCAGGCTCCTCCCTTGCTGCCCTGCTCCCCAGCCAGCAAGATGTGACCCCCTTTCCTCTGTCCAGGCCTTTCCACCCTGCCATTCGGCTGCAAAGCATGTGTGGACCCAGACTGCTGAGCCCACAAGCAGAACAGCACTCTCCTGCTTCCATCTGTGGGTGTCAGGCATTTGGCCCAGAGAGGACACAGTGACTAAGACAGTGTTCTTCAGGGGAAGACCTAGCCAACATCATGACAACAGGGAGACATGTCTTCTAAACAAAAGCAGGGCCTGTTGTCCAAGACTAGGAGAGATCCTGAGGGCTGCGCCTCATATCCCAGCCCCAAAAACACACAGACCCAGGGCACAGAAAGATTTCAAAGGAGGGAGCATATCTGGGCACTGGGCTCCTTGGTTTCCCCAAATAGGGCTCCAGTAAACCCAGTACTACATGCACTCAGCCCAGCAAAGCTGTGGCACATGGCTGCCTTCATCCACATTTCTGAGATGCTCTGGACAGCTATGTGGCCCAGGCATGGAATAACCTCAGAAGCAGGGCCACTGCAGAGAATACCCACTAAGGCGATGAGAAGCAGAGTTTTGAGGACAGGGTTGCCCCCAATGGCCAGACTAGTGTGATTCCTGCCCAGGACAGCTGCAAGCAAGGGCCCCCCAGGTACAAGAGCTGTGGCATGTGTGGTGCTCTGCAAAGCCCTGGAGAGAGTGGCTGCCTAAAGCTCGGGGGCAGACAGAGATGGAGTCACTGTCCCAAGGGGGCTGGAGGGCAGAGCAGTGATTCACAGAAATTGCTCTTGAGCCTTAATACTATGTGACCACTGCTTGGGATCTGCCACTCTTCTTTTTTCCTGTTTTTAACTTGTGGCAGGAGAATGTCGTCCTGTCCCTGTCATCCTACTGGACTTTGGAAGCATGTATGTAACATATCTGATTTATAGCTAAAAAGCCATTTCCCTCAGAATGGATCAGACTTGGAATCTGTCTCCCGCATAGCTGACTTCCATGGCTTTTACATGAGACTTTGGACTTTAGACTTTTAAGCTGATGTCAGAACGAAGAAGACTTTTAAGGCTTTTAGGCTGAACAAACGTACGGTGTTTGGTATGTGAGATGAACATGAATTTGGGAGCAGAGATGGAATGCTATGGTCTGCATATTTATGGCCTCTCAAAATTCCTGTGTTGAAATCTTCCACACAAGGTAGAAAGAAGCCTTTTAGAGGTCGTGAGGAGGAAGCCTCACACGTGGGACTAGTGCCTTTGGAGAAGAAGCTGAGAGCAATCTCTTGCCCTCTGTATCATATGCAGACACGGCAGAAAGTCACCCTTTACAAACCGGAAGGGGGTCATCACCAGATAGTGAATCTTCCAGTACCTAAGCTTGAATTATTGAGCCTGCAGAACTGTGATAAGTAAATGTTTGTTGCTGATGGTGTTTTGTTATAGGAGTCCCAACTAGACAACTAGTCCGAAAAGTCTGAACACACTCACCACCAGGCAGCCCATGAGGACATGAAGACTCACCCTCTCACCCTGCTGGAGACAACTCTGTAGGAAAGCCCAGCTTCAGAGCTTCCAGGGCCTCCCCTGACACCACGGCCCAGCCTCCCGCTTCACTGACCTGCTGTTAAACCTAAGAGCTCTCCCCAAGACATCTGCCCCCTCACCCCATCCATCTCAGTGTCTACTTCCCAGGAAGGCAACCGGCAATAGGAGCCCTAGAACTACTGAAGGTTGCTGTCTGTTGATATTTTTATGCTAATGGAAGCATTTCAAGCTGTTGTGAGTACTATATGCTCATCTAATACAATATGCAGATACACAAAGAGACAAGAAAAACCTCTCACTGCGCACACAGGTTGTGGAGGGGAGGAGTCCCTGTCTCGTTCTGGGGCCTAAAGCGTCCAGTGGCAAAAGTCTATGGCTTGGATGGAGAGGAGGTATAGAGAAAAAAGAACAGGTGGCCGGACAATGCATGTGAGGAGCAAGATGACAGAGAGCAAAAGGACCTCACAGAAAACAGAAAGGAGAGAGTGGGCAGGTGGAAGCCAGCCACCTGAGGAGAAGAATGCCGAGAGGTAGAGCGGAGCTGGGAAAGACTAACTCCAGAACTACTGACAGAACACTTTCAAGTAATAATGGTACCTGTGATATCTTCTCTCTGCGAGTCAGCCTCGCTAATGCTTGACAGCACAGAGAACTCTGGTGCAACGTAAACCCCTTACAGAGACCAGAAGGGACGTGAACCCACGTCAACAGTAGCAGCACAATGGCTAAGAGCTAACTCTTGGAAACAACCTAAATACTCAGTGATTGCAGAATGGATAAAAACATGCGGTTGTGTTATATATGTACTGCTCTGCCACACAGAAGGATAAAATTGAGATTTTTGTAGGTAAATGGATACAATGCGAGACCATTCTCATTTGTAAAATAGATCCGACTAACATGTGCCAACATCATAGTGCATCCCTACTGTGAGAAGCTGAAAGACTAAATAAGATCCAAAATGTACAATAGATAGGGTAAACTGGGCAGAAGTTCTTCACAAAGAAAGAGAACCTGGGGTGAGAGAAAAGGGAGGAAAAAAGGAATGGAAAGGGGACTATATATATTAAGATATACTATTAATTTCTCTTAGCTCATTGAAAAGAAAGGCTTACGCTAATAGTGTTTTGACAACTGCTCATGCCTATATGCTGTAAACTGAGTAACCACTTTAAATATAACTGTATGCAATCTACTAACCACCCTTACTCTCCTACTGTCTTATTATGAAATCTTGGGTGTTTTTCCTCTTCTCTTCAAAATAAAATTTTAAGAAGACAAATAGAGTCGTGACCATTCAAAACATCAAAAATTAAAAGGAAATAAACACAGGTGAGAATGGCGCTAGCTTCTACCTTAGGTACTTGCTCTTTGGCTTGTAGTAAGCCTTTTCTTGGACTAAACTTGCGTCCGTTCTTTCTCCTCCCCATCACCGCATACTCATCTCCACAAAAGCTCACCTAACACTAAGCAAACTCTTCTCCCTCCTCCCTCCCTCCTCCCTTCCTCCCTTCCTCCCTCTTTTTCTTCTTTATTTTTAAAGCTACCTGGGGTATTTTTGTTTTTGAGGCACTTTAGCTGGATTCCACAAAGAGCAATCACAGCCCTTAGCCAGGAGAAACCCTTCACGAATATTTGTTGAAGTGTTTTGTAACACATATTAAAAAGAATACCACTAGCTGAATGAAGAATTACATAGCATTCATCAAGAATCAGTGTTGAACAAAAAGGGACTGTAAAGATCATATTTAGATGAACCTCATAATTTTAGAAAGAAGGAAACTATTTTCTGGCAGATTTTTTTTTTTTTTTGCCTGCAAATATTTTTTCCTTTCCCACCCATATAACAATATCAAATAAGTGTCTGCTCCACTGCCCATCTCTTTCCCCCTTTTAACAGCAACTGTGCTGCCAAAAAAAAAAAAAAAAAAGCATTTCAAGGTAAATCATGTGAAGTCCCAGTCAAAGGAAGAAAAGGAGGATGGAGGAGGGGAGGGGGAGGAGAGAGGGAGGGAAGGGGAGGAGAGGGGGAGGGGAGAGAAGAGAGAAGGGAGGGGAGAGGAGGGGAGGGGGAGGGGAGGCTATAAAGCACCTAGTGCACCTCTAATACTTTTAGGGCAAGACAATAATTTCAAATTGCTGTTTGCCTATATCCGATTCTTTAAAACCAAAGGGACTCCATCTACGAACCTAAGGCCTCAAAGGAAAGGAAATCCGACGAGTAACAGAACTCTCCAGTGATTTTCTGCTCAGTGAGTTCCCACTGCCAACATGGTAATATGGAGGCCAGCAAAGAAATTATCTGGTTAGTGACTGGAAAGAGACCCACACTTCAGTGCTGAAGGACGGAAACTCAAGAACTTGGGGTTGTGAAAAAGTAAAGGGATGAAGAGAAATCAGCCGGCTCTTGCTTGGTCTTCCGTTCATTTTCTGTGATCTACTGGCCCAGCAGCCAAAGCCCGGCAGCACATTCAAAGCCGGGGAGACAACCATGCAGAGCAACAGCAGAGCCGTATATCCAGACACCCTAGCGGATGCCGGATCCACACAGCGGTGAAGACCTTACCGCCCCTCTTTGGAAGTTCCTACTTGAACCCCACCCCATGGAAACAACAAACGCAGACAGAAGAATATTAGCGAGAGCACATCGGACCCAAGGCATCCCCAAGTTGTGTCATGTTCTCTACTCTAACCACATATAGGGGGAATGATCAAAAACAGTGCTGCATGTTTAAATTCTTAAACATATTTATTAAAAGACACACTTCCACCAGTCCCCCTGGAAAATATGCCCACTCAATTCACACACACTTATCCATCCTTCCCACTACTTTCTGAAGCAGTCGGGAAGTGCTCTTTGCTGACTCTCTCACTGTGCTGCTGCACGTGTCTCTATCCTGAATCGACTTAAGATGCTTACTTTTTACTGTCCTTTTGACTTTAGGGAGGAGCCAGACAGAAGTCACAGTGACAGAGCCGATGAACAATGAGGACGAGAACACACTGCAATGTGTCACAAGCCTGCTTTTCTATTGCATTGCACTTGGTAGCAGCACTCACCATTTTTTTTTTTAATTTATTTGATACAGGGTCTAGCTGCGCAGCTTGGACCAATGATCAAACTTGGGTCCTTATGCTTGCCAGGCAGACACTCGACCACCGAGCTATCTCCCCAGCCTCGCCATATTTTTTTTTTTTTTTTGGTAAGGATGTTGTTGATGCTTGTCTTTTTGAGACACGTTGTTTTTTTTTTTTTAATTTTTATTTATTTGTGTGTGTGTGTGTGTGTGTGTGTGGCCAGCTCA
>NW_004524640.1:6987621-6990219 GCF_000260255.1 Octodon degus
TGTGTGTGTGTGTGTGTGTGTGGCCAGCTCAGCCCACCAGGGGGCGGGGCTGGCTGGCATGTGGTGCTGGGGGATTGAACCGCGGTCCCTGTGCTCTGCTAAGCTTGTTCTAAGTAGGTGCTTTAGACCACTGAGCCATCTCACCAGCCCCGTCGCCATATTTTATCATGATCCATAATGACTCTCACAAAAAAAAAAAAAGAACTTCCAGACTGCTTCAGAAAGTGGCAAGACTGGTGACATAAGCATATTTGAAGCAAGACGAAGCATTGTGAAGGGTGACTAATGACAACGTGTCTCACACTGTAATAATATTTTAAACATTCATCATATATTTTCACCACCCCATATATGTCAAATGGGGGTGAAACCTATTCATTATTCTCCATTGACACACATCATGTGTGGAAGGATAATGAATTCGCATTTGTCCTCATATATAAATGACTCTGTACTCACTTATATATTCACCCTGTTACTTAAAACAAAATTCATTATTAGTAGTAAAGTCACTAGATTGCGCACCCTTTGGCAAGCACCAAAACAAAACAATTGCATAATTTCAAAATTTCAACATCCAAAGAACACCCAAAATACGCCAGCTGCTATGTGCATTTTCTTTTACCTTCTATCTGCACAATCCTTCAGCCCAAAGATCCGTTATGCTGACTGTTACCCCGTGCATCTTAAATCACTGAGGTTAGTAAATGATAGGTATTAGGCTAAGCAAACTGACTCAGGGTCGCAGCCCGCTGAGAGGGAATACATTTGCCAGAAAACAGCATTTTCCTTCCTACGTAAGAGCGTAGCCAGGAAGGACGCCGGACTGATACTCCTCAGGATCGAAGCCTCCCATTTCTGTCCCATGAAGGCTGGACTACACCAGCTCCCGCATCTCTGGCTGAATTTGTGCCAGTGATTGAAGCACCGCCGCCAGTACGCAAACCAAGAGCTGTTTGCTAGCCTAGAAACCTCCTCTGAGTGGCCACTAAAAGCCGTGGTCATGGCGAGCGGCCACTGCCCCAGAGTTAGACCTGGTCCCTAACTTTCAGATAAGGACAGGTCCCAGCTGTTGGGAGCAGATAAAGCTGGAAATTGATCCTATGTGGGAGGGGAGGGGGAGGCCTCATTGCCTAAAACAGTCAAGCTACCTCAGTCTTAAAAAAAACATCTTGCCTGGACTTTGTGGGCTATTAGTCACTAGACAACCAGGTGTCCTGCAACTTTATAAAAGTTTTAATAAAGCCTCTTACTATTGTTGGGGGGGGGGCGTTTGGCCAACCAGGCGGATGCACCACCAGCTGACCCAGCTCTTGTCTTCTTGTCTGTCTTTTCCTCATTCCTGCCACCAATTTCTCCCCAGGTACAACAGAGCACACTGAAAGACCAACAGATCCCAACGCCCGGAGACAAAGGTGAGCTGGCCTGTCACCGAGGAGGAGAAAAACTTGTGCAACTGCCGCCTTGCAAGCCAAGCATCCACACCACCTCGGACTCTACTCTAGGCTTCCAGGATTCCCCCGATAAACAAGTAAATGTTGCATCATGCACCTAAGACCGGCACCACTGAGGTTGCTACAAAACACAACTCCAGGAACAAAACCTTGTTCTCTCCAGACACCTCTTCTTTGCCCCCTTCAACCTGCCAAATTCCCCAGCCACATACCCTTCCAAGGCCGACTCCAACTGCTAAAGGAGAACCAGTAACAGGTGGGTAAATAAAAGGGACCAGGGCTGGGGAGATAGCTCAGTGGTCTAAAGCCCCTGCCTGGCAAGCGCAAGGACCTAGGTTTGATCCCCGGTACACTATGCCATGCCCCTATACCAAATAAATAAATAAATAAATAAATGATTTTGTTTTTTTGTTGGTTTTTTTTTTTTAAAAAGGACCAAAAAGACCCAGTGCTCAGCTTCACAAAATTTTTCCAACATGGTACAAGTATAGAAGGAACAGGTGAACTGGTATGTCTAGCAATAATATTTTATAGCATTATTTTCTATAGTTTGATTATACCTTACCAACAGCTTCCAAGTTTCACTAAGATAGAAAAACACCATCCAAATGAGTTGGACATGAACAAGCCAGGATAAGGACACACAGAGAATTGCAATGTGATGCTTGAGCTACGACTACTATTAATTGTCCTCCTTTTCCTCCAAGTAATTTCCATAATCTTGGCTTTCCTCTCTGGCATCAGACCCTGCACCACAAGATTCTTCCCATGCCTGATAATTCTGTCTCCACATTTGGAGATTCCAGAAATATGTTCCCTCATATTTTTGTGTAGCTAAGAACTTGATGAGTCTACCCGGACTTTTTTTTAGGAATTTGTAGTCTAACAAAGCCCAGCTATAATCACAAATATCCTGGTAGACTGCAAAACTGAAAGTGTCACTGTGCATAGAAGAAATCCTTTTCCTACCTAGTTAATTAAGGGATTTACTTTTCATTGTCATTGTTTTCAAAAGCTTTCAAAATTATGGAAAGAGTTGTGAGAATGATACAAAACAACTTCTACATACCCTCTGTCCAAATAAATTCTGCCACAGTACAGTCTCTCTCTCCCCTCCCCCTCCCCTCCCCTCTCCCTCCCCTTC
>NW_004524640.1:6990319-7013093 GCF_000260255.1 Octodon degus
TCTCCTCCCCTCCCCCTCCCTTCCTTCCTCCTCTCTGTCTCCCTCGCTCTCCCTCTTTCTCCAAAAGCACACAGGTACAACATATTTCCTACAATATTTGACAACTCCAGAAATGACAACTTTTCAGCCTTCCATCCTTCAGCTTGTGTCTGCTAACAACAATCCCTTACATACCAAGAGTACCACTATAAAATGCTAGAAATCTAACACAATATACAACCTACGATCCATATTTAAATTTTTCCAACTGTGCCAATAATGTGCTTTATAGAGAAGAATATTTTTCCTCACTTGGGACTCAACTCAGAATTGTGTACAGCTTTCAATGATCATCTCTTTGTAATCTATAACCTGATACATTTTCTTGGCCATCCTTTATCTTTTCTGATAGTGGAATTTTTATGCCCATTGACATCTATTCTCCATTCAACAGCCGAAGTGGTCAGATCACAAAACAATCCCTGCTCCAATCCTTGCAAAGACTGCCCAGCAAACTCTGCATCACGACCCTACTTTATCTTTCATCGCAGCGCTACTGGCATTGCTCTACATTTTCACTGTCGATTATTTGACTGATTCTCCCAAAGGAGCAAGGAAGGAATCGTATCTTTCCTTATTAATTGTTCTCCCTATGGCTAAGCACTTGGCTGATTCTGTTTGTGGCTAATTCTCAGAGGCTAAAGCATTACCCAGCATGCACTGGGTGCTCAAGAGATTCCCGTGGAATAAGCTAGTCAGTGGGTCTCAGCTGCAAAAAAGGCCTCGGTATCTAGAGGCAAATCGAATTCACTAAAAATAAGAATTAGTTTTTTTTTTTTTTTAATGTAGGAGGTTGGAGAGAGCGCGTGCTAAGTGGTAGAACTCATGCTTAGCAAACGCAAGTCCCCAGATTCAATCCCCAGCACCAAACACTGCCCCCACCCCCGAAAGAAAGAAAGAAAGAAAGAAAGAAAGAAAGAAAGAAAGAAAGAAAGAAAAAGGAAAGAAGGAAGGAAGGAAGGAAGGAAGGAAGGAAGGAAGGAAGGAAGGAAGGAAGGAAGGAAGGAAGGAAAAGCAAAGCAAGCAAGCTATGCTTCCAAGAGGGCAAATGTGAACAAAACAGTAGAGAGTACAAATAAAACATTAGCAATTAGCAAATTTTCAGAGAAAATAACGACTTTCTGTACAGTAAAATGCTGAAAGCACACCGTAAGCACAAAGAACAAAAGTAAGGATCAATTTCTAGGTTTTTGAAATCATTTAGATTGGAGATTGGGAAAACTTCATGACAGAAAACATCTTTAAGATGGACACCTTGGGCTGGCCTGATAGCTCAGTGGATTAAAGCACCTGCTTAGGCAGACACAGAGACCAGGGTTCGATCCCCAGAGTGCCATGCCAGGCAGGTCCCGGGGGGCTCATTGAGATGGCAATTGAGACTGGGTGTGGTGGCGCTTTGTGCCTGTAATCCCTGCTCTTTGGGAGGCTAAAAACAAGAGGATCACTATGAGTCTGATCTATGTAGTGAGACCCTGTAGACCCTGCAGACCCTTAATAAAAATAAAAATAAAAATAAAAATAAAAATAAAAGATGGTCACCTTGAGTGGAGGAATCTCTGTGAGTAACAAAGCTGCTCCCACATGAGGTTCTAGTAGTGGAGTTAGGACAGGACGTACACAGGAATGTGCTCTTTGGCTCATCACTGGTTCTTGGTCTTCACACTCGTTCATACACTGCTCACAACTTATTTTTACAAAATTATAAGGGTCCACAAAAGATGCAAGGATACCAAAGAACACTCATACTCTGCGGCAGATAGGGCGGAGTTTCAACTCGGCTTTCAACTGGCACTGGGCTCCACCCTGAAGACTGGTGGAACACACACCTGAGTACCTCCGAGTGGGCCTGGAGATGGGCCGCAGGCTCTGTGTCTCTTCCTCTGTAGCACCGTTCCCCCACTCTGCTTCTCTACCACCAGGAATGCCATATCCTTGGTCCACCACCTCCCTCTGCCACAATGGCACTGCCCCAGAGCCATGGGTTCATGAACTGAAAGTGCTAGCAGATTAAATCTCTCATCCTACTTACATGTTGGATGTTGGCTACTGTTCTTAGTGACAAGAAAGCTGGCGATCCTTCTCCTTTCCTTTTCTCTCCATTTTCTGTCATGGCCCACCTCTCAGACCTTTGGCACTTTCTCTAATTTTATACTACGTGTGATAGTTTTATTAGTCTGTCTCAGAGGCTACCCCATTTTACTAGGTAGATTCAGGTGCTCTCTACTTTCCAGAACTTTCCTTGGATTGTATTTTTTTCAACTGTCATTTTTTATTTTTGTAGTACATAAGGATCACATTACTTGTGGGGAGCTGGTACCTGTACACAACACATCTTAATTCTTTTTCATCCCTTTTCCTTCCCTTCCTGCCCCTCTTCCTCCGTTCTTTGTGATCCTTCCATTTGCAAAGTATCTATCCCCCTGCTTCCTGAGTTCAAGCTTCCGTTTTGCTCTTCCTTTATATTTTGGGCTTCCCACACAGAAGACACCATGTGATATCTAAGCTTGCGTATCTGATTTATTTCACTTAAGATTATGGTACCAAGATGCATCCATTTTTCTACAGATCAGCACGGGAGTTTTAACCTGCTCCGATTCTGACCCGGGCCGGTTCACCCCTCCTTAGGCAACCTGGTGGTCCCCCACTCCCAGGAGGTCACCATATTGATGTTGAACTTAGTGTGGACACCTGGTCGGCACAGCACACTGCAGTCCAGAACTCCTGGACTCAACGATCATCCCGCCTCAGCCTCCCGAGTAGCTGGGACTACAGGCATGCGCCACCACGCCCAGCCCATTTTTCTATAGATGATACAAATTTATCCTTGAGGGCAGACTGGTACCCCATTGTACAGAGACACCACATTTTCCTAATCTGCTTATCTGTTGGAAGACATAGAGGCTGCTTCCAAATGTTAGCCATCATGAACTGTACTGTCACAAACACGGTACGCGTGTTTCACTCTAAGATGACATCTCTTGACTCTTTCAGGAATATACCTTAGACAGGAATAGGCAGGTTGAATGGAACTTCTAGTTTTAGTTTTCTGAGGCATTCATAATGACTTCCAC
Source organism: Octodon degus (assembly GCF_000260255.1). NCBI lineage: Eukaryota > Metazoa > Chordata > Mammalia > Rodentia > Octodontidae > Octodon > Octodon degus. The sequence goes on from NW_004524640.1 coordinate 6,993,430, forward strand.
AATGATGGTATTAATTTACATTGCCACTAGCAATAAATGCAGCACCATCAACATTGATTATTATTTGCTTTCTTGATGATAATCACTCTTTCCAGAGTAAGATGGAATCTCAGCATTGCTTTAACTTGCATTTGTCTAACAGCCAGAGTTGTTAAACATTTTTCTATGTATTTATAGGCTACCTGCATGTGTTCTGATATGTTTATTTTAGTGGCCCGTTATCTGACATGGTCTTTTGGAGATGGTCTATTTATTTTTTAGGGGTTTTTTTATACATTCCAGATTTTCATCCTCTGTTTGTGGAATAGGTAGCAAGATTTTTCCATTCTGTAGCTGTCTCTTCACTCTGCTTGTTGTTTTTCTTGCTGTGTAGAAATTTTAAAATCTGATGTGATCCAAGTTTATTGATTCTTGACGTTATTTCTCAGGCACCTGGACGTCTACGCAGAAAGTCCTTGACGATGCCTACCTGAGCCTTCATAACTTTACTTAGTCATCTTCCAGCAGGTTAAAGGTTTCCATTTTAAGGTTGAGATCTTCGACTCATTTTTACTTTAGTTCAGTATAAGGTGAGATATATGGATCTGGATTTAACCTTCTGCACAAGGATAGCCAGCATGCCCAGCACTGTTTTCAAATATCTTCTTTCTTTTCTTCTTTCTTTTTTTTCTTTCTTTCTTTTTCTTTTTTTCTTTCTTTCTTTCTTTCTTTCTTTCTTTCTTTCTTTCTGTATTTGGTACAGGGTCTCACTACACAGCTCCAACCCATAATGATCCTGCTGCTTTCAGCCTCTCCAGCACTGGGATTACAGGTGTGCGCCACCACCCCTGGTCTCCATGGCCAGCTCAGTGCACCCAGGGGTGGGACTGGCGCAGTGTGTGGCGCCAGGGATTGAACCCTAGCCCCTGTGCTTGCCTAGGCAGGTGCTTGGTCCGCTGAGCTATCTCGCTGGCCTTCAAATACCTATTCTGTTTCACTGAATAGCTATTTCCTCTTCGGGAACTCCAGCGGTCCCTCTGGTGGCTTCTCCCCGCCTTTCTTCCCCCTCCTCTTCTCTCCGGCCCTTGTTACTGCTCCTCTGCGCTACAACTTTTGTGGTCACTCAGCCGCCTCTCTCCAGCGGGCCTCACCACACTGTCATTCATAGCTCTTCTCCCCAGACACCTCATCATTTAGTCTGTATTTCGAAGAATAAATAAATATGCACAGTCTACTATGCTATTCTATTTCTTTCCTGAGTCAGTTTGCATTGATTTCTGGGGGTTTGGCCCCTTTCTGATCGTAGTTTTAGGATGTATGTCTCAAAGTGTTTTTCATAAACTAGTGTTTGCCTGGAATAAACTGAACACCGTCTGCAGTGCCATCTTCAATATTCCTTTGTTTCACGGTAGCTTCTCAGAGAGCAGTGTCCGTCCTCTGCCGGGCTTCGGCTGTCCACTCTGACCAGGGACAGCTACACACTCCAGGGTGGGGCTGAGGGGCAGAGCTGAGTCACACATCTCCGATTTAAGAGCTCCCCCTGCTGCCAGAGTCGTGAAGTGCAGCTCTTCTGAAGCGCGGGGTAAAGGGGGCGTCATGCACCCTTGTGTGTCTTGACTTTCTTTGCCCTTGTGGTCTCCTAGGTACCCCGATCCTGTTGCTTTCCCTGCCTACGACTGCTCATCCGTGGAAGCTCTGCACCTGGTACCTGTATACTTTTTTTTTTTTAATTTGTGGGCAAATACTCACCAGTAGGATTGCTAGATTGTGGCGCACTTCTATTTTCAGTTTCTTGATGAACCTTCCACTGTATTCATTTACGTTGCCGCCAACCATGTACGAACATTCTCTTTCTTCCCACACCCCCAACAGTGGCGCAATCTTTGGTCTTTTCTATAATAGCCGTTCCTACTGAGGCAAAGTGATGTCTCTCTGTGACACATAATAAATCCATCCGTTGTGGGGACCTGATGCACAGTTATATTGAATCTTTCTAAAAAAATGTTAATCTTTTATGTATTTATTTATTTGGTACAGGGTCTCACTATGCAGCTTGAACTCATACTGATCCTCCTGTCTTAGTCTCCCCAGCACTGAAATTACAGGCATGTGCCACCACCCCCAGTTTCGGGACCAGCACAGGCACCCAGGATTCCAGGGCTGGCACAGCATCCAGTACCAGGGATCGAACCCGGGTCCTTGCACTTGCCAGGCAGGCGCTTAGATCTCCAAGCTATCTTCCCACCCCCTATACTGAATCTTGATCCTCAGGGTTAGATCCTCAGGAAATTCTTATATTTCCCTTCCTCTCCACTCCTTCCCATCCCCCATCTCTAGATCCGCATCCCATCACCACAGAGTGTATCTCCCTATTTCCTATCATCTGGCTTTTATTGTACTCTTTATTTTTTTTTATTTTAGATTCCTCACATAAGACAAACCGCATTGTATTTTACTTTCTAGGTCTGATCTACTTTGCTTAGCATTACGGTCTCGAGAGAATCCATTTTCAGTCCTTTCCTCTGCAGCTGGCTCTCTTATCTGTCTGAACCTTTTTTCATTGTTCTCCCACTTGCTCTGTCTGAGGGTGATTCTCACACAGCGGCCTCTGCCCCTCTGTGGCCTGCGACCTGTCATGGGAGCTCCCAGTGTAGCTCTACAGAAACCTGATGTTCATGTCCTGCTTACAGCAAATGAAGTTTGCACCAGTCTCTGGCTTCCTTTTAGGCTTAGGGTGAGGGGTTCATGTGGCTTAATTTGCTTGCTTGCTTTATTTATTTATTTATTTATTTATTTATTTATTTATTTATTTATTTATTTTTGCAGAACCAGGGATTGAACTCAGGCCCTTGCGCTTGCCAGGCAAGCACTTATTGCACTGAGCTATCTCCCCGGCCTTTAATTTGCTTCTTAATGATCTGGACAGTGGGGGTTTATTGAAGAAATAAAGCGGATTGAGATTTAAGGAGCAGAACGAATTGCTTGAGCTTATTTCGAAGGACCTCATTTGTAATTCTTAATCAGATACTTCTTCGATCTGAAGTTAGATTTCTCATTGTTAGACCACTTTCCATTTCTGTGACAAAATACCTAAGAGTAAGCCCTTTGAGAGGCTGAGACAGGAGCATCAGAAGTTCAAGTCCACCCTGCGTAACTTAACAAGACCCAGCCTGAAAATAAAAAACAGAAAAGGGCAGGGGAAGTAGCTCAGTGCGCGGGCCCTGGATCCAGTCCCCTGTCTAGGAAACAAAACCAATAAAAACCCCTAAGAGTAACACCTTGAAGGGGATGCAGTTTGTTCTGGCTCGCAGTCTCAGAGGCTTCATGCTCAGCCACTGCTGCGGGCCCACAGTGAGGCAGGAATTGCTGGAACAGCGACCAGGCACAAGGACAAGATCAGGGTCCCTAAGGCATGACTGACCCACGTCCTCCAGCAGGTTCGGGCTTCTGCTCAGGTTCTGCCTCACCCCAGTAATGAGCTGTGAATCCATCAGTGTGAGGTTAGAGGCCTTGGGACGCATCACTTTTCAAAGCTCCCATCTCTGAGCACTGCTGCCTGGAGGCCCTCCAGATCCAAACCAGAGCACCAGCACCTTTTCATCCTGTTGCAGAGGCTGCAGTCCATTCTCTTGCGCCCCATCCATGCCCTCTCTGGGGCATCTCTTCCCCAATTACTTGGCCTCACTGGCACATGACTAATCTGCCTGGCCCAGTCACACCCTCTCCCCATGGGCATCCAGTGGCTGGCGGATGCAAAACACAAAGCTTTGTCCCCTTGCCCTGACGTGCGACAGCCCCAATGGATCCTCCCAGCTTAGATCTCCCCCTAGGTCTCAGTTGCAGCCACACTGAAGACTGGGTCCTGTAGCTTCCCAACATGCCCACCCTCACATTCTCACTGGTGCCTATCCTGGGTGGACATCTCAGCACAGTTCCAGCAAACACTGCTCTGCCTCAGGCACCATCATCTAGCCGGCAAGACAATCGCCAGTATAAAATAACTATCACGTGACAACAGTCACTAGCCACTGTAAGTCCATTGTGCATATTGTGTATATCTGGACACCTCTCAAAAGGAAACTGCGAGAAAGATGCTATTATGATCATCTTCGGGCCTCAGAAGAGAACAAGAGAGAAGCAAGTACCATGAGGAACTTAACAGGCGGCAGAGGCAGGATTCAAACACGGACACTCAACTCCAAAGCCCATCCCCTCGGCCACCTCACTCCCCTCCCTCCATCGGCTCGCATCCACCATGTCTCTAGCATGCCCCTCAGCCTGCCTGCTTTCCCACCACTCCACAAGAAGCTAGCTCTAAAGCAGAGCTGGCCTGTAACACATAACAAGACGACTGCAGACAGCAAGGTCTCCTTATCCTTTTAACACATAGAACTTTCCCCAGTGAGCTAGCTATAATCTTATTTGCTAAACACGGAATTTAGTCTTATGGAAGCTGTCTTTCAAAACTCTAGCACTAAAAACAGAGAAGTATGCCTGTAAATCTGTCTATTAATCACTCCTAGCACAAGCTGAATTGTCTTGGGTACTGTACAGTATTTGAGTAGGGTCCTATTGATAACCACTTCTCTGCAGATTTTTTTAAAAATCTGACTTCTATGTAATAACAAAAATACTGTAAATGTCTCAAAAGTTCTTACCTCCGTCTTGGAATTTACTTAATCTTTCAAAATACGATGACATGGGAGCCTGCACAATATCGAGGATGGCCAGCAGAGTCCTCGTCAGCCTCAGCAACTCGCTGAAACTATAAAACCCAAAGTAGATGAGATTTCGAGCCAGATGAACCACCTGAATTTCAGAAAAGGAGAGGAAGAAGACAAAAAGGAACGTTAGGAGTTGACCTGAGCACTTTTTAAAAATCTCAGATATTTCTAAACTGCATAGCTCTCCACGCCCCAGGAATTAAAATAGTTCCAAAAACACCCGCTACCACCTTGATTGACACTAGCCTAGAATGAATGCATAGGGTGCTGGGTGCTTTAGGGTGGCTAAAGAAGCTTATACTAGGATTATTTACTTCTCTAATGAAGTATTAACTCAAAGTTGGTGGGATACCACATAATAAATGGGTAAATTAACTTAATAGATATAATTCATGGGCCCGGCAAGATAGCTCAGTGGTCTAAAGCACCTGCTTAGGCAAGCTTAGCACAGGGACCACGGTTCAATCCCTGGTACCACATGCCACACCCTTGAGGCAGACTGAGCCGGCCAAAAAAAAAAAAAAAAAAAAAAAAAAATATATATATATATATATATATATATATATATATATATCATGAAATTTTACCAGAAATCTATGCTCATTAATTATGCTGCCTGTGGTTTTGTGGGTGGCACAGGCAATTAAGTCTGAGCATCACCCAGCCACATTCTTCCTAAGCCCCCGCCCCATATCGACTAGGAGATAATCCAAGTTTTTTTTTTTTTTTTATGGTATTGTTCTTCAGACTAGCATGCCACACACATCAACAGCTAGCTGACATAGCAGGTATCAACTAATAACACCCCTGCTCTAGGTTGGCAATAAATCCCCACTATGATATTAGAACTCGAGCTATTTCTGTTTAATCAGACTAAATAGCATCACACCTCCATGAAAATGAAATAGATTGCCCAAACATCAAGTAGGCAAAATTGTCTTTCTTCATTAACTATAATTAATAAAGCTTACACACATGAAACAAAAATATCAGGAAAATAATTACCAATGTTTAAAGCAAAGTATTTTATTACACATCAAGGTATAATCAAACCTTCTTCAGTCTTGTGGTTGTTTTGTTTGCTTCGCTTTGCTTTGCTTTGGTACTGGGAATTGAATTCCAGACCTTGTACTTGCCAGGCAGGTACTTGTGCCCCTGAGCTATCTCCCCAGCCTCCAAAACATCAATCTACATTTAATCAATGGCAGAAAAGATTCTACCATCATGACCTAAACTATCTAATTACCAAGACATCTTAAATAGTAAAAGGGAAAAAAATCTTGACGCTCAATGTTTCTAATTTTGGTCAGGGAACATTTAATTATTTCAAGAATAATTGTTTTAAGATACCTCAAATGGCTTGATTCAATGAGAAGAAAGGCATGTGCTAATAGTGTTTGGACAGGATATCCTCTCTGCTTCTTGTACTATGGATAACCACTAAGAAGATAACAATGTACAATGTAGTAATTATTGAAACTGTCCTATTAATCAGTTTTGAAACTGTCTCATTGCTATTTGCTTCTCAATAAAATAAAATAAAATCATAAAAAATAAATAAATTTTTTTAAAAAGATACCTCAAATGTCAGTTTGTTTTTCTCTTTATCTCCAAAAGGAAAGGGCTGATTTACAACTTCTTTCAAGTATTCTTCAACAAATTCCATTGTCAGTGCGAATTTCCTCTTCATGTCATTTCTGGAAGTGTCTGTGATAGAATTATATCTAGGAAGACAGGAAGAAGGTACCGCAGGTTGAATTGGTTTTAATCAATTAAAAACAGGAAAACTATTTTATATATATTTAACTTCCAGGCTTTGTAATCTTGACTGATTCAGTCAACCTTTCTGGATGTTGGATCCTCATCTGTAAAATGGGGCTATTGTGAGATGCGGTAATCCATGAACATAAATCAAAGCCAGCCACAATATCAAACATTCTGCAAATGGATAGCCATTATTATTTCTGTACTGGTTTCCAGAAGGAATCTTCTATTTGTCAAAAGTTATCATCTTTACCAAAAAGAGCTCCCATTTACACTTGGAGGATGAACAATTTTAGAACGAAAACCCAAATGCCTCTTTTCATGGGTTTCACTTCGACACTGAAGGCATCTGAGTTTAAGTACACCTAGGAAATTTCAAAGCCTTGAGAAAAGTTTCCAAACGTACTCGTGAATTGTGATCTTCGTGGGGATTTCTGTCCAGAGCCTGGCGTAACGAACGGGCACCACAGACTCCTGGGGATCCCGGTCCACATGCATGTGGAGCATGAGACGACAAAAAGATGCACGCAGGTCAAAGGGCAGACTCTCGTCTGACACACAGCGCAGGATCAGGTCCACAGAGAGCTGTGTAGAGATCTGGTTGATGGCCAGGTACTGGCGATCCAAGCACATTCTTGCAAAGAGGTTTAGCTGGTACCTGCAAAATATCCAAGAGAGAGCATTATTTGTCTTATCTGGACAACGTTCTTAAACATCACACCACCGAATCAGGACCCACGTTGATAGTCTTTTTGATACTGAGTCTAATTGTTTTGGAAGTAGGTCAAGCGATCAAATGGCAACGCAGATGTGAAACACCTTTTATGCCCCCTCATTATGACTTATCACACTTGTTGCAGTGACAGATCTCTGGAGGACAGTGTCACTAGGCTCTCAGCTTCCTAGAATTACAAACACACTAAGCCAGAAGGCCAAGGACAATGGCTCACATGAAAGCATCCTGCTCCTCCAGAGTCCCTCATCTGGGGACTCCGGCAGCTACATTCAGCTCCCAAAACACCATGGGATCGGTACAGTGGCACTGGGACCTTGGACTCTTTGGCCTCTGAGATTGAGAATCAGCCTTCACTTCTGTTGCTGCAGTTGTAGACACCAGGGACCAAGAGGTTTTTGTATTTCTCTGATTCCTGCCATTTACAGTTAACTTGGCAAAGGGCTTCTGCCTTGGTTCTTTGTACCTTAAACTCAAAGATGCCAGGCAGATTCTGGCTCCCAGAGGTGGGTCACTGGAGGCATGGCCCAGAAACACGTGTTCCACTCCCTTGCTCTGCCCTCCTCTCTGCTTCCTGGCTGCTGCTGAGTTGAGCACCTTTTCCTCCACCATATTCCTACATGAAGACATTTCAGTCTCGAAGTCAGCAGCCCATGGACCAAAACCACGAACCAAAATCAACCTCTGCTCCTTTATTTGCAAGGGTGAGGTATGATGTCCCAGCAATATAAAAATGACTAAGACTACCACTTTCAGTGGACTTGTATAACTAGATACGAGCTTCTCTGAAAGCCCAGCCCAGCACATATTCACTCACGCAACATTCTAACCCAGGCAAGCTACCTGAGGCCAGATCAAATGCCTCAGCCCAAGTTCCACGTCTCAATCTGTGATCCTAACTGGTCTCTCATCTGTCTCTACTCCAATCAATAACAGGAAGAAGCCCTTTGCTACACACAAATTTCACACTAAACAGAAAACTCAGGACATGGCAAATGGTATATGTGGGAAACAGGCATCCATATTCATCTTGAATAGGTTAAGTCCTCTATGTCTCAGCGACTCTGGTTCTGATGTGACTTTAAATTTCCGGCTCACAGATAGCTAACTTTTAAAAAGAACCAGCTCTCATGAGTGTGGAAGACGGAGAAGATGGATTCTCCACAATACTCAACCTGTAATAGGTAAGAACTTCCAAGTCAGCTTTGGTGCCTTCTTTGGCTTCTTGAGCCAGATGCCTGATAGCCTTGCCGTGAGGTTCCTTGTTGCTGTCGATCCAGTAGAGCCAAACCTCCTCATCATCCATGTCCTCCGAAAGGAAGGAGCTCTCCATGGGGTTTTCTACTTGCATGGAGACCAGCCTTGAAATCAGGAACACACACAAAAATCCATCAGAAAGCACACTTACAAGCCTGGGGTTAAGAAACACGCTTATGAAAATAACAAACAGAAAGTAGGCGCGCCCGTTGTCTGTCTTACTTAGTTTGGATGAGGATGTCGGCATTGCCGGGACTCAACATAAATTTACAGATGAGCTCTTGAGTGACAGGGATGGCAGTGGTATTAGACACACACAGATCGGACAAATAATCCAAGAATCTGGCAAGAGAAAAACACTACAGTGACCATTAAGACAAAACATTTTATAAAAGCATCACAACAAAAATGGGGCTGCAGAAATAGCTCAGTGGCACAGTGTCTGCCTGGCAAGCACAAGGCCCTGAGTTTGCTTTCCACTAAAAAAAAAAAAAAAAAAAAAATGCAATTTGGAATATAACAAAAAAATTATTTCAAAACATTGTAATATTATTTCCAACAATATTTTTCTTATACACTGCTCTCTAGTGTGTCATTAAAAATAAATTAAAGGATCACAAAGGAAATGTTTGTCTCTGTTTACCGAGGGCCACTAATCCCTTAGTAAGTCCCCAAAATTGGATAGCAAAATAAAAGCAGACCAAAGCCAGTACTGTCCAGAGTAAAACAGGATGACAGCAAATACTCAAGTGAAGCAGCCATGTCCTGGTCAGGCAGAAGGACCATCTCTGCCCTCCAGTATTTATTCACTGTAGTTAGTTAAGAAAACTCAGTCAAAGGGCTCGGTTTCTCGGCATTCACTTCTCCCAGGTAATACAGCATGCTGCAGTCCAAGGAATGCAAGACACCCTAATTCACCTTGCATTCTATTCCTAACTATTGGGTTATTCCCAGGCAAGCTCCTCTCTGGGCTTCTATTTTCTCATTTCTAAGATGTGAGTAACATAACTCAGTGGTAGAGTACGTGCTGAGCATGCTTGAGGCCCTGGGATTGATTCCCAGTACCAAACACCAAATAAAGAAATAAATCAATTAGCAGTAGACTTCATGAGAATGCACATGATTCAAATATGATGCATATGAATATACTTGGGAACCCCATGCGTACGTGATCAAGTGGAAACCAAGTGCATTTAAATATAAGTCTAGGCCTGGGATTATAGCTCAGGGGTGGAGACAGCACTTACTGGCCTAGCCAGGAGGCCCTCGATTCATTCCCACAGTGTGAAAACAAAGAAATGAGTATATCTGTAAAGGACTGCGATCTCTCCTAAGGTAATAACTCTTTATTCTTGGTAGTTATTATACCAATAAAGCCAACATAGTTTGTCCATGAAAGTCGGCACCGGGAAAGAACTGTAACTTTTAACTGCTCTACAAATAAAGCAAAAGGCTGCCAACCCCATAGAAAAGAACAGCGCCTGCACCGCTCCAAACCTTGGCTCCCGATTCCTCCTGAGTAAGCTGACAAATGTTTCTATTTCTTTTGCTGTGATGTGTTTCTCTAGTAGCTTTCTGTTGTTGTGCAACAAAGCCGTGATGGTGTCTTCTGCCAAAATGTCATAGCCAATCTGGGACTGCATGACACAGAAATTCTTAGCGATGTACTCCTGCAAGGAAGAAAGGCTGTCAGAGGGGACAGCTTCCCCATTAGGGTTAGCAACCTGCGTTCACTTCCCCAGAGCAGATAGCTCACTAGAAGCGTTGTCAAAAGAAAAACAGGGAAATCTTCAATAATTAGAACTTTTCAGGGGAAGGAAATGAAAACCAAGCAACGTGTATGAATTAAATTACATGGAAAAGTGTGTTGCTAGAAATGATTTCAATATGGGTATCCTTGTAAGTGGGGGGGGAAATATATATATATATATATATATATATATATATATAATTAAAATAGGAAGTCTTTACAATATGATCACTTAGGATTTTGTCAGCCTAATTGAGGTCCTTCTTCCAACACTCAATGAAAATCATGACCAAGGATTTTTGGCAAAATTTAATAACAACAACAAAAAAGAAATGACTGCCTGATATTTTATTCATAAAGCATGAGATCTTTATAGCCCTCTAAAGGTGAATTTGAGTTGATTTCTTTCTTATACATGGACTATCATGACTTGTAAGTTATTCTCTACTGAGCCCACTCCTCATCATTAAAAGCCTTTAAATACCATAACGTAGTTGTTATTAATCAGATCCATTCATCCAATATATCATTCCTAAAGAGCTAAAATGTTCCAGGCATTGGGAAGCTAGGGATACAGCCATATGCGACACAGGTGAGTTCTCAGGAGCTTGGCATCCTACTGAGACAAAGAGCAGCAAATGAGCGAACAAATACGATCGTGTTACATATTGATAAGTGAACGGGAACAAGCAGAAGGGTGGAGGACAGGGGCAACTTTAGATGGCAGAGGCTAAAGAAGTGCTATCTGAGCAAGAGTGGAAATGACGAAAGGAAGCAGCCCCAGGAAGCCCTGGGAAAGCTCCCGAGGCAGTGCAAGAAGAGGCAGGGGCAAAGGCCCTGGGGTAATGGAACGGAGCCTGTTGTAAGGTAGCCACTGAACCCTGTGAGTTGTGAATCATGGGAAAGGGCAAAATATGTTACCCTAAAAGCAAGGAAAGGTCACTTGCATGCATGAGTTCACCTGCTCCTTCCTCTCCACAGTAACTCCCCTGTAGTCCAACCTACTGTCGTTCATACTTAGCATTCTGTACGCACGTAATACATTTCACACAATCATAGAACTAGTGAACTTAACCCCTTCCACGATTAAATGCTCTCCATTTCCTGGGGATTCTCCTTGGAAGTGTGGTTCTGTTTCCATGGTGGAAGAAATTATTGATCAGAAAGTGGTTTTTGCCTTAGGTAATATTTACCGGAACACATCTATTCTTTGAAAATGGTATCAGTTGCACACATCTAATTATATTCTAGGTAGCATTTTTGTGGTCTTTCAAAATGAGGGCTTTGTGTATTGAGTAGCTAATTAAGCCCAGTAAATTCTTCTGTTTGTATATTATTTTAAAGATATGTCCTGATTTATACACTTTTCTAACCATTGATATTCAGGCATAAGGCAAATTTCCAAAATGTTAATAAATAACCAAATTAAATGAGAGGTATTATCAAATCAATAAATAATAATAAACAGAAACTCAATTCTAAAAACCTGGAGAACAGCCATTCTATCTTGTGAGTGATGTCTCTGTTAGGGCTATAAAATTCAGGGGAGGGCAAAAGAAATAAGGTAATTAAGCAAAAATGTAGGGGGTCTTTCTGACTGTATTGTAGGAATTTTTTTTTTCTAAAACACAGCAGAGAGCTGTTTTATGGTTAACACAAAGCACTTAATTCAATAGAAATGCAAAGCAACAGTTTCTCAACTCTTGCTGGGACTCATGAGAGCTTGAAGGAGAGGGTGAGGGGAATTAAAAGCTGACCTTCAGTGGCCACCAGGAATTCATGTGTCTGCCAGCTCTGCGGTGGGGGGGGGGGGGATCACCCGCAGAAAGCAGAAACCCTCCTGTGTGAACATTGACCTGAGAGAAACGGTACAACTGGGCATGAGGGGTGGGTGGGTGGGTGGGTGTGTGTTTGTGCATATCAGTATATTAAGCAACTCTGCAACTAAGACATGAGAGAACCAAGCACGCCAGACCTGGAGAAACTGAGAAAGATTATCAGCAAAGATGTGGTCCCCAGACTCTACGGGGAGCTGGCGGCACAACCAAGCCCAAGCAGATCAGGCATCAAAGCCCAGGCCAGAACCGCAGGAGGAGGACGGGCCTCGGCAACCCGCCACAGCCCCGATCCATTGCGGCTGGGCCTTCAGGAACCTCTGCAGAGCTGGGGATCTTTTTCTATAAATCTTGCCCTTCAGAATTATCTGCATGCACGGAGTGGGGCCCTGTTTAAGCAAGTTACGGTGGCATCGTTATTTAAAATGATAGCTTCATGTTCTGAGTACCCAGGTAAGTAAAATAAGTTTCTATTTCTAGAATTACCTATTTCTAAAATTGGCTAATCAACAGTCTTGCACCACAGTGGACTATGGCTATTGAAAGCAGCAGAAAAAAACAAAAAAAAAATACCCCGGGTAAGCGGGGACTACTAGATGTTTTCTGGACCCAGCAAAGCAATGAGGACAAGGAACATATGCGGAGTGGCCTCATCCCAGAGCTCTGCTGAATGACCTGGGCCCCTCATATTGGGAACACCCCCAACACTGACTCTCTGGGTACCTGAAGCTCTGCTGTGGAACTTTCTGGGACTTACATTTTCCACCAACAAAAACCAAATAACTCTGCTGCGCTAAACTGGGAAAGTGTCATTCTACTGACAGCATTTTTAGTTGGAAAGAAAGATACCTATTACTAGGACCATATTAGACCACATTGAAGAGTTTGTTTATATTAATCCCCTTGCTGTTCCTAGTCATAACATTGAGCTCCTGACTATTTTATACATTCTTTTAGGCCCCTCTTAATCTTTAAACAGAATCCCAAAGCAAACATATTTTAACAGGATTTTTTCCTAAAGGAAGTCTTTTTCTTTCTTGCCAAAATATTTTCAAGCTACTGAGAAATAAAGTGTGCTGACTCATAGCCTGGGTTTCTATGATGAATTCTTTCCAAATCTATAACTTTGGGAGTGTAGAAATGCACGTCAGTGTAGAACACTTGCCTGCCATCCTGGAGGCCCTGGGTTCAATCCCCAGTAATCCACTCCCGCTCCCCCAGAAATAAACAAGCTATAACCCTGGGCAGTTAACTTCCCCTTAAGTGGGCCACAACTAAGCTGAGTTAATTACCAAAACTTGCTTAGCTGGATATAAACATGCACTCAAGGAATACTGTAAATGATCACTAACAACCTCCCTCAAGGCGATGGCCCTAGGCCCCAGGGGACTTCCCTCCCCTGCCTTCCAGCCCTGTCACACCATTCTTCTCCATGGACTAAATGTATCAGCAAAATTTACTGGGGATGCCTCTTCCCTCTCATTTAGTAAGATGAAGTGCACATTCATGAACCAAGTTGTAATTAATTATAACGATTTTAGGTTAAGCTTTCACATTATTGAACACAATGCAAAACATTCTGCATTTTTTAAGATGAGACTTGGGAGGCACACCGTCTGCATGTGCCAACCTGAGGCCACCTGTGCTCTTTGGCACCCACCACTCTCTCTTCCTAGGCCTTCTTCCTCCAAAGCTGTCCACGTGCAACTTATAAAGACGATTCTCTTCCTACTCAAACGCTTCCTTCCCCAGGTAAATGTCCTGGGGATTCGTCAACACAACCACGCTCTCCTTGCTGCCCTCTTCTGTCTATGGGCCCCCTCTTTGCCTCTTCTTCTGTCTCAGATGCACATGTTCTATTTTTTTCCACCACACAAGTAACTCCTCAGCCCACCCGTGGTAAAGCTGTACCTTGCAAGTTTCTCAAGCCAAGAAATGGCTCATTGCTCCTTACATAACAGATCTGGGATGCCTCCTGCATAGCAGGAGCTAATACTGTGCACTACAGGCCCCCAGGACAGCCTCACCCAGCGACTCTTAATTTTATGTGGAAGAAGAAATACATGCATCAGCTCAAAAAATACATGCAGATCATTTTCTTCCATGCTGCCAATATAAAGCAATTCACTGAAAAGTGAAATTTCCCATTCCTACCTTCTGTCCTTTACAATTGCAACCAAATGACCTTGCCTGTCCTTTAAGTGTGAAGCAGAGTTAAGTAAGAACAGGGCCACCCTCTGACCTGGTTTTTCCGGTAGTCCTGCTGTGAGTGTCGCAGCACCCGGTAGCAGAGCCGCAGCATGTACTTGTAGGGTGCATAGCGCTGGTCCCCCAGATCCTCCAGCCGCAGCATGGGGCCCTCTCCTGCTTTCTCCTTGAAGGGCGCTTTCAGAATACCAAACACCTGGCAGGAATATAAATAACCACCTGTGCTCAGGAACGGAGGTACGGGCTTTGCAAACCACTTTGACAATTGTACAAGTAAGTACATTAACTCAAAAACACTTTTATAACATTTGAGTAGAAGTAAGATAAAAAGAGGAAAGCATTTAGGATGCAGAAAGGACTAGCATACAAGGGACAGTTAAAATCACTGCCAGAAGAGGTTTCCTACTTGAATAACAAAAACATCATTGAAGTAAAATGCTTCATCTTATTTAGGTACTGTATTTAATTTAAATGGGAAATACAAGGATGTTCAATAATACCAAGTTACATAAATATATTCATATGAACTCAAATACAATTTCTATGTTTTTTCTTCTGTTGCTTTCTATGGCTTTCCAAAATCAAAGTAATAAGGGGCCAGGAAGATGGCTCAGTAGAATAAGCACTTCCCTGGCAAGCACAAGGGCCTGACTTCAATCCCTGGTTCCGCCAAAAAAAAAAAAAAAAAAAAAAAAAAAAAAATCAAAGTAATATACAAAGGACATTTGCTTTTTATGTGAAAATTACATTAAAAAAATTGTTGCTACATATTGCTTTTACCTCTTTCTGGGGTGAATCTGACAAGAAGAAATAACAATTCTGAGCATGGAGGCGGCTAATATCAGAACAGCCAAAGACATAAAGGCTCTAAGAGTTAGTTTTCCATCTAGGACATAGAAGGAAAAACATGGACAGACCAACAAATGCGCTAGCAGCCTCGCAGCATAATGAACAAGGAGCTACAAGAGCTGGAGAGAGAAGAGGGAGTAGCCAGATTCTCAAAAGAAAGTAACCAGTTAGCAACTCCTACCCTGCCTTTAGAAAACATTAAATAATACAACTTTCCCTAGCAAGTCACCAGATGGGGTCCCCGGCACACGAGCTCCTGGGAAGAGTAAGTTGCCATAAAGGAGCACTTAGTGCATTAACACAGGAAGGCAAAGTGGGCCAGAGTTACCCTTGGGAGTACATGAAATATAGTACCTTTCCACAATAATTCTACAGTTACTAAATCCTTCATTGCATAGTACAATGAATAAAGATGTGACATGTATCGGCTAAAATATCAATAAATCATACAAATTTCTGAAAGTCTTTGAAATCAAATGCTTTACATAGAAGAGTTGCTGGTGTCAGAAAAGACTTCTTCACCAGATTTTTAACCTTTTAATTTATTGGAGAAAAACTTATTTTAAAGAGAGAAAAGCAATGACACAGAATTTCAAAACAGAATTGTAGGAAATGAATGACGGTTAATATATTGCATAGCTTTATCTTCAAAGTAGGTGCTCAGATTACAAGATACAAGTATGCAAAGTTGAGCAAACAATATAAGCAGCTAATGCATCAAACTATAGAACTACGTAGGAAGTGTCTAAAGAAACAGTGGCTTCCCCACAGCCCCACCCCGGAATCCAGCAGCACCTGGGCTTCGGAACTGGACCTAGATCCAAAGTTCAGCTCTATCAGGTATGTGGTTCACATCAGTTCTTCTCTCTGGGCCTTCATATATCCACAGGGGAAATGGGAGTCAAGATGCCTTTGTAGGTGACTCTGGGAACCTAATCACAAGAAATCACCAACAGAGAGCTTGGCTCCTGACTACTCAAGAAGTGTTAGTTTCCTCTCTTCTTTCTATCTGGTGACCATCCCAAAATCCTGAGATTTTACACCTTCATAGCTATGTTACTATAAAATAGAGGGAGCAATAACCTTGGTTAGCCTCCTATAAAAGGTCACTGGTCAGAGCAACGTACTTCCGTACCTAGACAACAGAGATCAGAACAGGAAACTTAACTGTTTGTTCTTTTTTTTTTAATATTAATTTTATTGAGGGGCTGGTGAGATGGCTCAGTGGTCTAAAGCACCTACTTAGAACAAGCTAAGCTAAGCAAAGCACAGGGACCGCGGTTCAATCCCCCAGCACCACAGGCCAGCCAGCCCCGCCCCCTACTGGGCTGAGCTGGCCACACACACACGTAATAAATAAACAAATAAATAAATAAAATTTAAAAAAAACATTTATTGAGAAAGAAGTAGCAATGAGAGAGTTTCCAAACAGGTTAGTAGGACAGTTACAATAATTAATACACTGTATATTGTTGTCTTCATAGCAGTTATTCAGAGGACAAGATGTAGACATGATATCTTTTCTAAATACTAGTACAAATCTTTCTTGTCATTGAAATAAGAGAAAGTAACTGTATATCTATGCTATTTTGTATATTCAGATATATATTTTTTTTCACCACAAAATGGTCCTTCATTTATATCCCCTTTTTTGTTTACTTTTGTCAGAGATGAGTATTCCATTGCCATTCAAATATCGTAGGTACATGAACTCAGCAAAGTAATCCAATATAGTCCAGTAGTCCATAATAGTAGTGGGTTATCTGCCCACTACTATTAAGGAAACTTAACTTTGCTACTGGTAGAATGTTCAACTCACTTCTAACCAAGCGCAGTATAAATGATAGGACACCACACCCAAGATGGAGCTACAAAAGGCTACGGATCCCATCTGAAGGAGCCCTCTCTTGTTCTCTCTTGGATCCCTCCCTGCTAAAGGAAGCAGCTTGTCTTGATCGATGCAGCCCAGCTGAAGACTTCAGTGAATGAGCTGACAGGTAGACCTTCCGCTGATGGGTAGACATGGGGGATAACTATGGCTGCAGTCCTACCTGGCAGCTCGACTGTAACTGTGTGACCCGCAGCAAGAAGCACTCACCTAGGCTACACTTACATGTGTTTAAACCATCCAGACTGTAATGAGTGTTGGGGAGGGGGTCATTGAAAAGCTCACCTGTGCCAAGATGTTTTGTTCTCTCGTTAGTTTTTGACGCTCTCGGTTTGGCTTGGTGATAACCACATCCAGGACTTCTTGCCCATTATTAGGTACGTCAGCGACAAAGAAGATGAGGTCTTCCAATAATTTGGTTACAAACCTATCATAAAATAACAAGGAAATTTTACTCTGTGGTTTAATTTTGGATTTTTTTTGTTAAACCTAAGAAGCAGAATGCGGGAAAATTTAGAGTACTTTATAAAAAATTCTTTCATCGACTAAAGATCGTATTTAATACAATGTTTACCTGAACCTTTATAATAATATTCTCCATTGCGTCAAATCTCTAGTCTGTCTCCAGATCTAACCAAGTATTTACAAATTACAAAATAAAGTCCCATGTGCCTCGACACCACTAGAT
This sequence comes from Octodon degus, assembly GCF_000260255.1. Taxonomy (NCBI): domain Eukaryota; kingdom Metazoa; phylum Chordata; class Mammalia; order Rodentia; family Octodontidae; genus Octodon; species Octodon degus. The sequence continues at coordinate 7,011,105 of NW_004524640.1, forward strand.
GCTTCTCCATGACTTATTAGCAAAAGCAGATTATTTCTATTGATGAGAAAATGGTTATTCTTCTAAACCCTTACAGTCAAGCTTTTTTTACTATTAACTCAAATTCATTTTCACAACACTTCCATTTACCCATTGGGTAGCACGGGAAAAGTTTACATGATCCATTAATAGAGACAGAGAAAATCACTGGACACTCCAGATTGTTACAAACATGATTAATGTTTGTGATAGTTTATCTGGACTGTGTACTTGATCTGTTTGACAGATGCTTAGGAAAATAGTAAAGCTCACATCTGGGTATGCCAGGCGGGTGGCAGAGGTGTGATTTTGGGTGCTATGTGTATGGTCTCTAGCCCCTTCCCCTGCAGTTCTTTCCTTATGCACAGGTCCCTGGCCACCCTAAGATGAGCAGCATCGGCATACCACGTCCCTGCACCCCAATGTTTCTGCCTCTAGCCAGCTGACTGTGGACTGAACCCTCTAAAACCATAAGCCAGGTTCCTCCTTGAAGCTGTGTATGTCAGGTATTCCAGCTGTGTATGTCAGGTATTCCATCCCCACAGTGAACAGCGACTAATATAGCTGCTCTATAAAATGGAAGTATTCAAAAACCAAACACTAAGATTCGCATGAAACGCCACATTTCCATTATTATTATTATAACTATTGCTTGAACTTCAGTGGTAGTGAATCCTGAAGCGTCTCAAAAACTCTTCTTTCCTGAATGTCTTCCTCCTTCTCTGTATCATTTTCTATTTGTGTTTGTAGGTGGAAGGATTAAAAAAAGATTCAAATTAGCCTCATCTGCATACTATTAGCATAGTCTTTCACTATCATGAGCATGATAAACCTTGACCTTGTCAATAATAAAACTACATTTTAAGAGCTTCAACCAGATTTACCTGGTAACACAGCATGTGCCTGCATGAAAACAAGAAGACATGACCATAACCCAGAATTGAGGTACCCAGGAAGAAGAGTCAGCACTCTTGTAGATATCATAAACTCTACTCCAAAGTTCCAAGAACTCTCCGCTTTCTTAGGGTTCCAAATTTAAATTTTAAGCCAGTATTGTGGAAAAAATGTCTAACTGATAAGAATAACTGACATACTTAGGTTTCATCTCAGAAGGCAACCCATAGAAACACAACATGGGACTCACATACATCAACGATGGTGGGAGCTTCTTTTGAACTTGTGATTTAATGTCACACAAATCATTCAATGGCTCTTAAAATCTCAAGAGGCTAAAGCAGGAGGATCGCCATGAATTTGAGGCCAGCATGGTCTACAGAGTGAATTTAAGACCAGCATGACCTCAAAGCCATACCTTGTCTCACAAAATAGAACACAAACAGAAAACAAAACAATTCTTTCAGCTCAGGTGGCTTCAGCAAACCAAAATTAAGCTGACCCTCAGTTCCTATCTTTTCAATACAAGTCAAATTTGAGCATAAATATTTGCATTTTCCTTTTAAAATGACTACTATTCCTGTCCTCTTACTGTTGCACTAACCGCAATTGGATATACAGACATAAAAAAGTCCAGTGTTGTAGGCAACTGCAGATCAGCCTGCTCCAAAGCCTTCCAATTGCCCTGATAATTGGTGACAGCTCATAGAATCAAGATAAAAAAGTTAAATTTTTTTCTGAGCTCCCTATAATTAGCCCTATTTTTAGAACTCATCTCATGATGACCCAAGGAAGGAAACCAACGTTCTCTTTGGTTTTTTTGTTTTGTTTTGTTTTTGTTTTTGCCCTACAATCTCAGGCATTCCAACTGTCGCTAAAAGAAAACTCTGGTTTGTTTTCAGTTGAAAAGAGACATTAATTTTGCATTGGGTGTTTGGGTCTTTCCATTAAATGCAATCTCACTAATTTTCTTTTTTTTTTTTTTTTATTTATTTGAGAGAGAGAGAGAGAGAGAGAGAGAGAGAGAGAGAGAGAGAGAGATGTGTGTGTGGCCAGCTCAGCCCACCAGGGGGCGGG
>NW_004524640.1:7013193-7026311 GCF_000260255.1 Octodon degus
GTGTGGCCAGCTCAGCCCACCAGGGGGCGGGGCTGGCTGGCATGTGGTGCTGGGGGATTGAACCGCGGTCCCTGATGCCTTGCCAAGCTTGTTCCAAGTAGGTGCTTTAGACCACTGAGCCATCTCTCCAGCCCACTAATTTTCTTTTAGTAAAAAATTCTTCTGTCAACTTTCTGCTGGGTTTGGCAATGGTAAGTAAAACATATTTTTCCAAAAGACACAAAATGCTGGCAAACACAGTTAAAAAGCTTCATGGATCAGGAATAAAGTAAGAACAGGTGAAACGCAGGAATAATGTTCAACCCGTGCAAAAGTGATAGGCGCTGAAAAGCATGAGGTCGGAACTGCAGAGATGAAAGCAGGTACTCAAGTAGGCTTCTCTGCCTCTTCCAAAAGCATCAACTATTCAGTGGCCCCACCCGAGCTCTGAATGTGTGGTGAAGGGAGGAAGAAGAGAACCCACTGCAAAGGCTGGATCCTTGGGGTGAGCTACACACAACTGCAATGACTAACACCTCATATTCCCAGAGGTCGTGGACCCTCCAGTCCTCAGTGTCAGATCTGACTCTCGAATCTCTGTGGGATGTCAGTGGAGACAACCCCCCAAATTTATTTTAATGCCAATAAAAATAGCAAGTTTGACTGGGGGTGTAGCTCAGTGGCAAAGCTTTTGCCCAGCACATGAGAGGTCCTGGGTTCCATTCCCAACACCATAACAATAATAACTATAAAAAGTGAGTCAGTAGCAAACTTCTCATCAGCAACAAGAAATGCCAGAAAACAGTCAAATCATTGGAAAATAATTGCCTAGCACAGGTGTGGCCCTGAGTTCAAGCTCCCACATAAAAAAAGACATAAAACAAAACAAACAAAAATAGAGGCAAAAGAAAGACATTTCCATTTTTTACATATGCAAAAGCTATGAAAAAAAGATTAGAAGTCACAGGCCTTTTCACTGAATGGACTGAAAAAGAAAAGGAAGCACAATGAGATGTGAGACGTGAGGTGGTCTAGGTGTGGTGGCCTGTGCCTGTAATCCCAGCACTCAGGAGGCCGAGGCAGGAGGATTGTTGCGAGTTTGAGACCAGCTTGGGCTACAAAGTAAGCTCAGGGCGAGCCTGAACTGCATAGTGAGAACTGCATAGTGACACCTTATCTCAAAAAGAAGAGAGAGAGAGAGAGAGAGAGAGAGAGAGAGAGAGAGAGAGAGAGAGAGAGGACAAAAGAAGCAAAATCAAATAGAGAAAGAGGTAAACTATTTAAAAATGTAACAATGTAACTTAATAGAGAAAGAGGTAAACTATTTAAAAATGTAACAATGTAACTCAGGGCTTTGCCAGATAGCTCAGTTGTTTAAAGCGCCACTTGAGTAAATGCAGGCAGACGCATACAACCATGGTTCGATTCCCAGCTCCAGAAACTATACCAGACCTGCCCTAAAGGCAGCCTGAAGTAGCCAAAAAAATAATAACAATAATCAAATAAAAAATAAAAAAATGTAACTCACCACTGGAAAACTATTTTTAGAAACTAAACTTCTCAGTGAAAAAAAGATGGTGCATCTTTATTTACAATGCTTTTATTCTTTGTTGTACGACAAATATAAAATAAAAATTTATAAAACAAACATAGGACTGTGGTTCTAGATGCCTGCTATGAGAAAGATGAGGCAATGAGTAGCACGTAATTAATGCATACATTCTCAGGCATCTTTCTTGCATGAGAAGAAGAAAGAAATATTAATAACCAAATTTTTTTAAAAAGTATATAGTTAAAACATATGCCCCATAATTTCAGGTCAATTGCCCACAAACAATAGAAATATGACCTACAGTTTCTAAGTCGATAGTGGAAAAAGGAAAGCAAGAAATGTGGGGAATGATAAATCTTCTTAAACAAAAAGCCAGAAAAAAAAAGTAGAAGAAAATGAAAACCTAAGCAAACGAAAGAAGAAATATGAATGAGTTCCAGTATATTATGTGTCAAACGCAAGATAATTAAACTTGCAAAATAAACTTAAGCAACTGATACAAAGATAACATCATACAATACAGCAACCATTGTTGAATTCCTATTACTCTTTTAGTGAAATTGTGTATCATTTCTAATGCTGGGGGTTTTTTATTACTATTTTGTATTCTTTAAAAGTAAATCAATTCTTTAAAAACTTGCAAAATAAAATACTCTAGCCAATGAGGTTTTAAAATGCAGTGCTTCGCTGCTCCCAGGACATATAACTAAGACAAAAATGATTAGAAAAATCTAAAATGAAGGAATTCCTTTTAAAAGAGGCACCAAAGGAACACAAGGCGAGCATTGTACCGCTGAGCCACATCACAAGCCCACGGCACCCGCTGAGTACTAAGAATAGTTAGTGATACACCAACAGTAACATCAGACAAATAAAATTCAAGGAAAAATAATGCTGCTCTAGAAAGAGAACCAGAAGGACACCTCACCCGTGCTCACCCACTGGGCGGCACCTATTCTAGATCCCCAGCTTCACTGTGGGGGGTTGGCACCACCCCCTAAGGCTGTGGGACACAGGTCTAGACTAAGCCCTTCACCACTGCACTAGCCCACAAGCACATGCTCTGAGCCCAAGGCCTGGTGTACACCAAGAGCTCAATGACACTGAATTAATGACCCGTCAACATAGACGCTGCGGGACTGGTGAGATAGCTCATGAACTAAAGAGCCTGCTTGGGCAAGCTTAGGCAAGCACAGGGACCGTGCTTTGATCCCCAGCACCCATGCAGCACAGGCCATGACCCCAGGGCGGGCTGAGCTGGTCAGAGTCTGGGCGTGGTGGCGCACGGTTGCAATCCCAGCACTGGGGAGGATGAAAACAGGAGGATCAACCCAAGTCCAAGATACACAGTGGGACTCTGTACCAAATACATTAAAAAAAAAAACAAACAGATGTTGCAGTAGGACTCTCCAGAGGTCAAACGTGTACCCTACCAGGTAGAGCACGGAGCAGAAATTCTAGTAAAGGAGTGTGGTGGCACTTCCTCCAGCTCTGAATCACAGTTAATACCTCTTCATATCCTTTCTTTCCTCCTCTCCAACAAGTCCCCAATACTCTCTATTCTGCTGATGCAGTTATGTAAAATGAGATGGGAAAACTGAACTGAAAAATCATCTAAGGCTGAGGCTCTCGGAGCACAGCACAGCAGCTGGGTCTTCGGAATCCACTTCTGAGTGGAAAGAAAGGAAAGCTACAAGAAAGAGAGGCTTCAAACACACGGGCCTTGGAGACAGACCCGCAATATTCTCACACCCTCCCTCTGACCTTAGATCGTTCTTCCTGGTTTTAAGTCAAAAGGATATCTAATAATAACCTCATTCTCCACAGAGGGAAAAAGTCAGCATTGTCAGTTATTTTCAGAAAGAATTTTATATTGGATTCTAAAGCTGAGAAAATAATATAATGCATTGAGCTATGCCATAAAGTCTACTGGGCTGACAGGTAGCCTTGACTGTATCTTGATGTGAGATGGCTTTTCTGAAATTATTAAATTAAGATCAATAATTACAACCTCACACTTCTCAAGCACAGTCATTTCTTTGCTAAGATGATTTTCATTCTGAAGAGTAGGGACATGAGAAGGTGTTTGTTTGTTTGTTTTTAAGGCATTATCTCTGGTCAGTCCTAGCCCACCACCCTCTCTTTGAAGCATCCTGGGAGGCTAAGATCCCCTCCACTGGAACTGGAAAATTTGGGTAGCTTGCACAGGGTGGCGGCCAGCAGTGGGGGAGCACTCAGAATAGGAATTTGTATTTGTTCTTTTCTTCAACAAATACCTCCATTTTTAGAACAAGAGGCTTTGTCAAAGAAGTTCAGTAGATTCCTGTGCCTATGTCAGAAGAACAGAAGCAGAAATAGAATTATCAGGAGAGAATAAATGGCAGGCAAATAAAAGTCCCGATCTGTATGCTCAACCCCACTTCCTATCATAAGGTGGTTCTGACGCTTAATCATCCGCAGCCCATAAAAGCGGGGCAGTGCTTCAGCTCCCGGCCTTTATTCATTTCGCTCCTCAGGATTAGATGTTTAGTTGATTGCCTGATAGTTCCCAGAGGTTGTTTTGTCAAAGGAAAACATAGGTTAAAAACAGAAGGCAAGCTGAAAACCAGTTATTCCATCATCTGTATATCCTAACTTTTTAATTGATAAGGCTGGGAGGAACCAAGTGAAAATTTTTTTCCTTTGTATGGTAAGATGTATATCTAAAAGTTTCTAAAACATGCAAGTCTAATTAAGGAACAGCTTATAAGGAAAGTCCCACAGCAGGTGATTCCACAGCAAGTGGCAGACAACCTGGCCACCACTCTTCCTTCCTCTCTAAGCAGAAATACTGTTGAGGTTTTTGTGACAGTGACTTCTTAAGATTTTCTTATAATTCATGCAATTGGTAAAACATCCCCAAAGAAAGAGTTTACTTTTGCTTGCTTAAGAATTTATAAGGAGTTAGTGTACAGTGAATGCACTTGCTATGTGTCCACACCATCTAAGTTTGTTAGATTTCTTGGTCTCTTTACACCTAGATGTAGTTCATCAATTTTCATAGCTCGCCTCTGTTCCATTGTATGAACATACTGCAATTGTGATCATCCATTCAGCTGCTGATGGACATTGGCAAGGTTTTCAGTTTGGGGGTCTTCAAAACAAGGCTGCACATTGTTGAACATGTGTCCTGGTGCACAGACGTCCTGGCGCACAGGCACCCTGGTGCACAGGTGTCCTCATGCACAGGTGCCCTGGCGCACAGGCATCCTGATGCACAGGTGTCCTGGCGCACAGGCGTCCTGGCGCCCAGGTGTCCTGATGTACAGGTGTCCTGGCGCACAGGCATCCTAGTGCACAGGAGTTCTGGTGCACAGGTGTCCTGATGCACAGGTGTCCTGGTGCACAGATGCCCTGGTACACAGGTGTCCTGGTGCACAGGTGACCTGGTGCACAGGTGCCCTGGTGCACAGGTGTCCTGGTGCACAGGTGTCCCAAAGACCTTGCTTGAGACAGATGTCCAAGAGTGTTCTGCTGGGCAGAGAACCCGAGTCATGGAAGTGCTTATTCCACTGAGTCATCTCCCTGGCCCAAGAACCTGAGTCATGGCATGCCTGCATCTTTAACTTTGCTAGCTACAGACAAAGCATCTTTCAAAGTGCTTCCATCAGTCCTCATCTTCTCAGCTGTGTGCAATACTTCATACTGATGAATGCCTGGGAAGTTGTGAATTGTTCCTACTTGTTCAAATTAAAAGACATAGAGCAGGGCCAGCCAAATAGCTCAGGGAACTAAAGTGCCTGCAAGCATGCGCAGGGGTCGGGGGTTCAACCCCCAGTCTGCCGTGCTGGCCCCACCCCCAGGGCATGCTGAGAAGGCAATTGAGACTGGGTGTGGTGGTGCGCACCTGTAATCCCAGCTCTTGGGAGGCTAAAAACAGGCAGATCACTACAAGTCCAATCTAGTAGGGAGACCCTGTACACCCTGTAGATCCTGTCCTAAAATACTAAATAAATAAATGACATAGAGCTAAGAAAGAGGGTGGCTTTGCTCTGATATGCTGAAGAGCATATGGACTTTAAACCACTTGTCACTTAAGCCACACTGTCGTCTCAATTTTCCTTTATGGGAACTGAGAATATCTATCTGAGAGGTATTTGAAGAATTAGATAAAATATATTCATAATGCCTGACAAAGTACTGACACAAAATAGGGTTACTATAATTTCATTCACTTTCTCATTTCCAAAATAAGTTTAAGAATGAAAGGTCTAGTTTCTCTGAATAAGTTAGAAGGGCGAAGAGCTACACATTGTAAATTTTTTCTGATATATACTTGTTTATTTTGTGGCACCAGAACTAAGGAATATTTCATTAATTAAAAACAACCAGAAAGACATGAAATCTCCTTTAGGAGTTTTAGAATTCTAAATCAAAATATCAAACAAAGTGTAGCGAATGCTATTGGGAATTTCCTATGAAGTATTAAAATAAAAAATCAGAAAGTAGCTAAAAACAACTACTTTCAAGCCAAGTTACAATGAAAAATGTAAACATTCTACCAGGTTTTAATTCTTCTATTCTTGTTCATTCATCATGATTAAGAAGGACCAAGCTCCACCTCGTTCACAAGGAAGTGTACTGCTACCAGCAGTGTCCTAGGGATTCCTTTAGTGTCATTCGTTTACTGGATGCTTACTGGAAAAACTGATCATTGACTTTCAATAATTAATAGCCATCTTAAAGTTACTGACCTCCTTTCGTTCTGCGTTATTGTGCCATTTTCCAGCTTTTTCACCGTGGTCGCTAGCACTTTATTTGCATCATTGGCAAAGTCCAAATCTCGGACCTCAGAGAGTGGGACAGACACAATGGCAAAAGCTTCTTTATCTTCTTTTGTTTGGCAGGTTCCAATCTGAAATGCATTTTCCCATGAAGGTTAGCTACGCTAAATTGGCGATATTCTTTTAGGACTAACACAAGTCAGCAGTATTTAAGAAAAGCAAGGCCAGGGCCAAAATATTGTCCATCTTTTTAGCCCATCTATGAACGGAAACTCATCTCTGACAAAACAAAACAAAAAAAGGGAGGGGATATAAACAAAGGACCATTTTGTAATGTATATCTGCATATACAAGATAGTTAGGATAGATATACAGCTACCTTCTCTTAGCTCATTGAGAAGAAAGGTTTGTACTAATGTTGTTTAGACAAGATATCATGTCTGCATCTTGTCCTCTGAATAACTACTATGCAGACAAAAATATGCAATGTATTAATTATTGTAACTGTCCTAATAACCTGTTATGAAACTGTTTCATTGCCATTTTATCTTTTTTTTCCCCTCATTAAAATGATTTTGAAAAGAAAAAAGAAAAGCAAGGCCAAGATAGAACAGCCAACCACAATAACTCCCACAAGCATCACAGCCCCCTTGAAAGGCTGCCAGAGGTAGTGTTTCCTACACCCATTTCCTGCCCGGGCCCCCACCTGCCCCCTGTGAATGTGTTCCTCTCACACTTGCTCTGTGCTTCAGCCTCACCACAGAACAGACACTTCTAGAATCATCTTCTCTTTCCACTTGCTGCTCCCATTCATTCTGATATCTTTCGGCATCCTTGTGCCTCCCACCTCTGCGGCAGCCACCCCATAGAAGTTCAGCTATGTAGGCAACCAACACACACGGATGCCTGGAGACAGATACTGCAGTAATCTCCCACGCCAACGCAGATGGACAGTAGAGGATGTCTGTCACCTACTAAGGCCATGAACGCAGCACTTGGCGGAGAGTTCAGCCATTCTCGGCAGCGCTTACCTTCAGCATCACAGGCCTCTCTTCATCTGTGTCTATGGGGATGCTGGTACTGGTGACCCACGTGTTGGTGCACAAGTGCCTTAGCCGAACATAGGAGTTTCTAAAAGCAAAATAGATCACTGAAATTTAGCACACTTAACATATTAACCCATTTAAGATGCATACATGATACGAGCATAAATATATCTTAGGTTAGTCATGGATTTAAAATATGTCCAGCTTAATGCAAAAAAAAAAAAAAAAAAAATCTGAATTTAGACTATGTCAAAGGGTACAGCATTGGTACCTAGGCCAGTGGTCCTCAAAATGTAGTGCCTGGATCAACAGATTGAGCATCACCAGAACTGGTCAGAACTGTAGATTCTACGAGCCATGCCAGGCCACTGAATCGGACACTCTGGGAGTGGGTGGTTTAATGCTTCCCAGGCAATTGTGAGGCAGTGAAGACCCTGACCACATGAACAGGTGGGCTGAAACCACTGCTCTCAGCTGCCTCCCTACAGCCCTACCACTGCCTGAGGACCTATGAACACTCCATTCCCCACTGTTTGCAGGTGCCATATTTGTAAATCCTCCTACTTACAAAGATTTCTTTGTGACCCCTAAATCATGCAGATTTTGTGGTTATGTGAGGTCATACATAGATTGGCAAGCAATTGAGTTGCCCAATAGCCACCTTGCAAGCTAGGTGACACTCAACCCTCTTGTTGCAGCTTGTTTTCATACAGTGCCACGCATCTTTTGTGGGGTACACTGACCTCCACATTTTCTATGTTTCTGTGCTTCTTATGGTGATTCTGATGTTTAAACCCTCCCTATTTTAGAACTGTTGCCTGGTGAGCCAAGAACAAGACAGGTGTGATATAATTTAAGCTATATAAGCTGCTTTCAGGAGTGAGTCATAGTGCTGTTACCATGAGCATGATGCTGATGATCAAAACTATAGAGTAAACACAGCGACTTTAAAGAGAAACACTCACACAAAAAGATTACATGTTGATTGATGAAAATGCAAGCAGAAGCTCACAGGAACCTAACCTGTGTTTCCTCTAGGAACAGTGAATGACTCGGGGTGTGCTAATTCCATGAATCATGAATAACAAAATCTGAATCATGTCAACTGTGACCGTAGCCTGGAAGAAGACACCTAGAATTCCACACAACGCAAATATTACCGTTTTCACTGAGCCTTTTGTTACTATTATTTCTTTAACAAATATGTGCACAGTGCCTACTAAAAGAAAAGTTTTCTACCTTACGGTTGCTTAGAGATCAATTTTAAGATAAAACATAACTGTCATATAATATAAGGTATAACACATTAGGACCGGTGAAATAAAATCAATTAAAATGCCAATGGCCTCAGGGAAAGAGCTCCATTCAACATTGTGGCTCTGTTCCTGCAAATTAGATAAAAGAGAAAGTGAGCTCCAAATACCTAAAGTGCAAATCTTTCTTCTCATTGAATTAAGAGAAAGTAGCTGTATATCTATCCTAACTATTTTGTATGCACAGATACAAAATGATCCTTCCTTTATATCTTTTTTTTTTTTTTTTTAGTTTTGTACTAATAGTGTTTGGACAGGATAACATGTCTGCATCTTGTACTATGAATAACCATTACAAAGACAACACTATGCAATGCATTAATTATTGTAACTGTCCTACTGACCTGTTTTGAAACTGTCTCATTGCTATTTGTTTCTCAGTAAAATTAATTTTAAAAATAAAAAATAAATAAATATCTAAAGTGGCATGAGCCCAGTGCCCATACACATTCTGAGATCTCTGTTTTACCATTGAGCATCTTCTGTGTAGAATTACACAGGAGAGAGCACTTGCCCTCAGAGGTTTTCTCTTTGTCTTAAATACTTGGAAAGCAGAGCCTTTGCTGACAGACTAAGTAGCTGCTTCTGCCATTCCACCCTTCCACTTCTGCAATACAGGTTTACTATCCCTGACCCAAATGCTTATGATAGAAGTGCTAGCTGGAGAGACCGCGTAGCGGTTTACACACCAGGCTCTCCAGCGCGACCTGGCCGGTTCGAGCCCCCGCCCTGCCTTTATTTATTGGAGCCAGGAAGATAGCTCAGTAGAACAAGTGCTTCCCTGGCAAGCCCAAGGGTCTATGTTCAACCCCCAGTTCCGGGAGACTGGGGCGAAGGCGACACCGATTCATTCCTTTTAAAATATATCTTTTGGAAATATGATATTATAAGTTGAACTAAATTCAGAAATTTTAAATTTTTAAATATTTATTGCCTCCTCCTTTCTACTTTGAGAATTCTAATTATATGAATATGTTTCTTGGTTTTGACACAGTGAACTATTATGACTGATCTGTAAATTCTTTCTTCATTTTTATTTTGGACAGTTTTTATTGTTATATTCAGTTATGTTTGTAAATAATTCATTTTCAATTTGCAATCTATTAAAAAAATTTTAAAAAAGAAGAAGTGCTCTGGGTTTGGATTCTTTTCATTTGTGAACAGGTGCATAACAAGATATCTCAGGGATGGAATCCGGGTCTAACAATGAAATTCACTGATGCTTTTTATGCACCTTAAACATACAGCCTGAAGGTAATTTTGCATAATATGTTTAGTGCTCCTGTGTTTTGACTGCAACCTATCACATGAGGTCAGATGTGGAATTCTCCACGGTGGTGTTCTGGTAGTACTCAAAATGTTTCAGTTTGGGGACGACTTTGGGTATTTTCAGATTAGGGAGTTTCAACTGAATCAACCCACACTGAAGCATTCCAAGTCAAAGAATTATATTCCCGTATAATTTGCACAGACTCTAACATTGTATAACTTGTGACACCTATGCCACAGAACTGTTGCCTTTAGGACCTTGATCTAATCTGAATGCCAGCAAAACGACGCTGTGGTAGCCCAGAGGCTTAGAGCTCAGACTTGACGGTCCCATGCTTCATGATCCAGTTCCACTTCATGAGCACGACACGGGTCAGTTAGCTTGTCACCCTAACGCACTGGTTCTCAAACCCTGCTTTATGTCACCTGGAAAGCTTTTCCAATCCCAGGCTATATCATACATGATTTACACCAAGATGTCTGGGAACAGAAGCCAGACATGGAAGAGTCCCAAGAGTGTCCCAAAATGCAGGAGCAATTGGGAGCTACTAATCCAAGATCTGCATATCTGCAGCAATGCCTCTCCCCAAGGGCTTGTGAGAAATAGACATTCGCAGGTCCATGTTCTAGAACAAATGAATAGAAAGCTACATTCTTACCAGAACCTCATGATTGGTTCAGTATAAGACAAAGCTTAAGACTTTATAGGGCAGAGTTGAAAATTTGAGAAACACTGGACTCCACTACAAAATCACCTCAATAATGCTTTATAAAAAAAAAAGTAAAATAATGGGCTCATGGCATGGAAGGTTCAAGAAATTGTAATGCACTTCCCAAATGGTTCTAACACATTGTCAACTTTAGGAGCATGGTTCTGAAAGCCTCCTGTCCTCTCCAATCTGTGAGGACTGCCACGAGAATTAAATAATATAATATTTATAAGGAATCTGACACAAGAGTTTAACATACAGAAAAGGGCTCAAGACTTTCACTACACTAGTAGTTCTTATTAAGTGTTAATTAATGTTAGCTGGGACACAGTAACAGAAAAATGAATCCATCCTAATACAGAGTTCTGTACAACACTGGCAACTTCAACCATTTTGAATAATTTCAGATTAACACCTTCAGACAAAGCCAAGCTCGGGCCTTGTTGTGGATCTATGCAGTTCACAGATCCTTTCATCATCTCCTTACGCAAGCTCTCTTGGTTGATGCTCAGAAAAGATTTTGTTTTGTTCTGTTTTGTTTTTGCTGAAAAATTTAACATGAGTAAGGTCAGAGGAAGGATTAAGATCCCAGTACTGGGAAGACAACGCCAGAGACCAACTTGGGTCAGGTGAAACTTTCAGAGAGAATCACTCTACGGACTACACTGCCTGAAGAGCGGCACTCCTTATGCGTGAGAATAGCCGTGGGACCCCTGGGGAATGAGTGGGACCAGGAATCTTTCTCAACAGTGTTGCTGTAGCAGCTATTTAATCTCATGGAAGGAATAAACACAGCAGTGTCTGCATTTATATGTAGCCCTCTCCAGCTAGCCACAGCCCAAGGCCAGGCCCAGCACTGCTCCATTTCGAATGATCCCACCTGACCTAACGGGCAAGACTCAACGCAGTTAGAGAGTGAAAAGAGTTTAACTGACACAGTCAGCTTTATGCGAAAGAAAGGATGATAATTTCTTACACTGAGTGCTGGTTGCCTCATTACTACAATGGCTTCCTCACTGATCTTTAAAATCACCTAGAAACTGTAAGGTTCTTCTATTTCCTTTTCCTGCTGCTTAAAAATGCTACTTCCAGTTGGAGAGAACTCCATCCCTAATTCATTCTGATCTTTTCTAACTCAGGCCATCTCTGTAGACTCTGATCTAATAGAACTTCCCGGGCTCTGTCTTTTTTTCTCAGTATTTTGACCATATATTTTATGCTTACTGGTTCGTTTACAGCCTGTCTCCCTCATATGAATGTAAGTATATATAATTGTTCACTGGTATCTTCCCAAGGCTGAGGGTAATGCCTAGGACATAATTTTTATTTTTTAAAGAAAAGAAAAATAAACAATAAAATCAATAGTATGAAATTTCAAAACAGCACTGTATGACATCAACAATGTTCGTACATTGTGCATTGTTGTCTAAAAAGTAGTTGCTCATAATACAAGGTACAAACATGGAAAACCAACCAAGCAATATAGGCATATACCTATCCTTTCAATGTGCTAATAACAATTAGTAGTAAATCTATTTTATTTATTTTTTAAATAATTTTATTGAGAAAACCAATTAGTAGGACAGTTTTAATAATTAATATATTGCATACTGTTGTCTTCATAGCAGTTATTCATAGCACAAGATGCAGACATGATATCCTGTCCATAAACACCATCAGTACAAATCTTTCTATTCATTGAATTAAGAGAAAGTAGCTGTATATCTATCCTATTTTGAATATACAGATACAAAATGGTCCTTCATTTGTATCCCTTTTTTTGTTTAGTTTTGTCAGATATGTACATTCCATTGTCATTTAAATATTGTGGGTGTGTGAATTTAGCAAACTATTCCAATATAGTCCAATAGTCCATAATAGTAGTGGGTTATCCATAGGACTGACAATGTCAGAAGTTGTTGACTTGAGCCTTTTACAGCTCAGCATATTAATATGGCTTTACTTTTTATACTTCATTTTTATAATTTTCTGCTGGATGGTTAAGACCAAGATAAAGCCAGACCTATGTAACAAGAAATGTAACTTTTGTACCTGACAAGGTCAATCAAATCCCCTCAGGATTTATCCTGAAATCCTGTACCGCAGTTTGTAGATCCTTTGTCAGTGTCAGACTTGTGGATGAGTCATGGCCATTGCTTAACCAATTTGCTCTCTGTGAAAGCCTGAAAGAATGTTTTCTCCCCATGTGACTCTCCTTAGGCACACTCTACATCATCGATCACTTTCTTCTGTGGCCCCGTAATCTCCTTGATCAGAAAATGTGGGCCACAACTTAATTACTTGATGTTACAGTACAGGTTCCCCTATATCCTGAGTCCTCACTGACCTTGAAAGGCTAGGACCAAAATGTTGACTGTCCTTGCAGCCTTTCTTTTTCTCTAATTTTGGTCTGCAAACTCAAGTCGTTAACACTCCAGAAGAGAAGCTTATTATTATTACCCCACAGCATAGGCAGTTGAGCTTAA
>NW_004524640.1:7026532-7029034 GCF_000260255.1 Octodon degus
TATACATATATAGATATTTATATATTTGAAGCCTAGTGATGTAACTTATGATCAATAAATATTTGTTAACTGAACAAATAAATGAAAAATGGATACATGAACAAAGTACAAAATCTCCCATGATAAAAACAAATGAAAGAGCATTACTAAAATACTCCTAGACATATTCTGTAGGGACTTAAAATTTAACATATCAATACTTGATGAAAAATACCTGTTTCATGTTATGTCTAAGATGTTTGATATGCAGACAGATAGTGAGGATAAGCTTAACAGCCTAAGTTGTATGATAATAACAATAAGCTTCTCTTCTGGAGGGTTAATAACCTAAGTCTGCAGACCAAAATTAGAGAAAAAGGCAGGCAACAAGGAAAGCCAACATTTTGGCCCTAGCCTTCCAAGGTCAATTAAGACTCAGGACATATGAAAACCTGTACTGTAATGTCATGTAACTCAGTAGTGTCCCAAATTTTCTGACCAAGGAGATTATGGGGCCAAAGAGGAAAGTGACCGATGATGTAGAGTGTGCCTAAGGAGAGTCACATGGAGAGAAAACATTCTCTCAGGTTTTCACAGAGAGCATATTGCCAAGCAATGGTCATGACTCATCCACATGGCTGACACTGACAAGGGATCTACAATCTGAGGTACAGGATCTCAGGATAAATCTTGAGGGGATTTCACTGACCTTATCAGATCCAAAAGCTACAAGTCTTGTTGCATAGGTCTGGCCCTATCTTGGTCTTAACCATACAGCAGAAAAGTATAAAAACAAAGTATAAGAAGTAAAGCCATACTGTTATGTTGAGCTGTAGGGGACTCAGGTCAACAATTTCTGACATTGCCAGTGAAGCGGAAGACCCAATACTATTATGGACTACTGGACTCTTTTAGAATATTTTGCTGACTTCACACACCTATAATATTCAAACAACGGAACTAAACAAAAAAGGGGATACAGATGAATGTACATTTTGTATCTGTGTATTCAAAATGGTTAGGACACATATATAGTTACATTCTCTTAATGAATAGAGGGATTTGTTCTAATAGTGTTTGTAAATAGGATATCATGTCTGCATCTTGTACAGCAAATTACCATTAGGAAAAGAGTATGCAATGTGTTAATTATTGAAACTGTCCTACCAATTTGATTTGAAACTGTCTCATTGCTATTTGTTTCTCAATAAAATTATGGAAAAAATAAAATAAGATGATCCTAGATTATTTTTTATTTGTGTGACCAAAGGCCATACAAGTAATAAGAAGAAACTACTCTTATGAATTTTTCAGAACTCCTTTGATCCTGCACATTTTAATTATTTATAAGAACAAAACAAATGATATTAATCTACTCACAAAAAAGGCACAACATTCTACACACTTTTTCTTCACTTCTACTCCCTTGATATTGGAAAAAGGATATTAACATTATGATTTTCATTCTTTACCTACTGGCATAATTATTCAAAGAAACAGCTTTTAAATGGTTTTTGTTTTGTTTTATTTTGTTGTGTTTTTTTTTTTTTTTTTTTCTTACCGTGGAACTAAGCAGTCAGCTCTCTGAAGAGTGGTGGCATCCAGCTCAAAAAGAGACGCGATGTCATTCCCATGCGGGACCGAGACGAGCGTATACATGATCTTCTCTCCTGCCTGGCGCTTTTTCTTTGAAGTTGGAAGGTCTCCATCTCTCTGCTGAGGAGGCAAAAGTTATTTACTTAGATCAGTTTGCTCACTAAACTCTCCAGTTACTCAGCATAGAAGGTTGAGTTTTATGTGTTATTTATTCACTGAGTTATACAAATGTATATTCCACAGTACCCAGAAGAAGTAGAGCTGGCTTAATATAGCATACTGTGCTGCTGAGATATGATGCCCGGCAGATTAGGAGCATTAAACTCACTTTCAAATGCGGATATTTTCAGCTTACAATGGGTTTATCAGAAGGTAACAGCTCTACAATGGAATGCTTTTTAAAAAAAGAAAGATTCTGCCATTTGTGACAACCAACATGAACATCAGGGACATTGTGCAACATAAAATACACCAGACACAGAAAGAAAAAAAAAAAAACACTGAGTGATCTCAATCACATGTGCAATCCTAAAAATAAAAGAAATGCATTAGAGAGAAGCAAGAAGAGCGTGGTGGTTACGAGGGCCGGAGTGGGGAGCAGGAAGATGAAGTTGAAAGGTATGAAGTTGCAGGTGTGTTGGGTGAATAACGATGGCACAAGGGCTATAGTTTTGATATACTGGAAATTTACACAGTAGATTGTAGGTGCTTTTATCATACATACAAAAAAAAAAAGTCACCATAGGAGCTGATTTGCTTGAGGACAGCAAGCATTTAACTCATACAGCATACCCTAAATATGCACAATTTTTTAAAAGCCAGAAAAAGAAAGTGGATAGTTGGGAGGGAAGGAAGGAAGGAAGGAAGGAAGGAAGGAAGGAAGGAAGGAAGGAAGACAGAGGGAGGAAGGAGGGAGAGGGAGGGAAG
>NW_004524640.1:7029308-7031410 GCF_000260255.1 Octodon degus
GGGAGGGAGGGAGGAAGGAAGGAATGAAGGAAGGAAGGAAGGAAGGAAGGAAGGAGAGGGACAGAGGGACAGAGGGAGGAAGGAGGGAGAGGGAGGGAGGGAGGAAGGGAGGAGAGGAAGGGAGGGAAGGAGAAAGGAAGGAAGGAAGGAAGGAAGGAAGGAAGGAAGGAAGGAAGGAAGGAAGGAGAGGGACAGAGGGAGGAAGGAGGGAGAGGGAGGGAGGGAGGAAGGGAGGAGAGGAAGGGAGGGAGGGAGGGAGGAAGGAAGGAAGGAGGACAGAGGGAGGAAGGAGGGAGAGTGAGGGAGGGAGGGAAGGAGAAAGTAAGGAGAAGTAGAGAGGGAGGGAGGGAGAAAGGAGATGAATAAAGGAAGGAAGGAAGGAGAGGGAGGAAAGAAAGAAAAAAATGAAAGAAGGCAGTCAGTTGAAACTGCACTGCTTCACTGATCTCTATCATGCAGCTCAACAAGAAAATCTAGGTATTGCACTAAGATATTGATAGCAAGGAACCAGTATCCCCTAAAGGTCTGAAAGCTAACGGATCAGAGACACTAGACTGCCATCTGGCAACAAGGCGCCGCACAAAGGAGCCATCCTCTGCTACAGAGCTCGCCCACAACCAGCTCCTTGAGCTCCTTCTCGAGGTTAAATCAGGCATCTGATGTTGAAAGTGATTACATTGAAGAAGGCAGAGACAGAAGAGGGAAAGGAGAAGTTCCAAGCAAAGAAAGTAATAATTCCAAAAGGCACAAAAAGAAATTTGCTGTAAATGACATCCTTAGTAACATGAAAATGACTTCAGTTGTAAAGAAATACAATAAAAGTAATCTTTTATGGATCTTGAAGTGCTATTACTGCTGGCAAGATAGCTAGCTCAGCAGACTAAGTGCCTACTTAGGCAAGTGCAGGGGCCGAGGTTCAATCCCTGGTAGCACATGCCACGCCGGCCCCACCACGAGGCACACTGAGATAGGGCATGGTGGCATACGCCTGTAATCCCAGCAGTGAGGAGGCTGAAAACAGGAAGATCACTATGAGTCTGAGCTGCATAGTGAGACCTAGAACCAAATACATTAAAAAAAAAAAGAAGAAGAAGAAATGCTATTACTGTCATAAGAAAGAGTCACCAATACCATGAGCATTGTTATACTCAAGAGAGGAAATTGCTTCAGGATATAAGAATACAGAAATTATGAACAAAATCATCAGTCAGACGTAAAAACACTCAAGGGAATTTTTTAGTATATAGGCAGTGGCATTTGGCACATCTTAGTCTGTTTTCTGTTGTTATAATTAAACATCAGAGATGGGGTAACTTACAAAAAGAGAGGTTTGCTAAGTCACAGTGGGGGAGGCTGGGGGTCCTCGTGGGTCTGGCAGCCCATGAGGACCTTCTTGCTATGCCAGGCCATGGTGGACACATCAGGTGGCTAGATCAAGCAAGCAGGTCAGAGAGTTTTGTAATGAAGCCACTGCTGACCACCCCACCAATCCACTAATCCACTGGTGGGTGGGACAGAGCCCTCACACCCCAGTCACCTAAAGGTCCCACATCTCAGTACTGTTACACCGGGGAACAAGTTTCCACATGGGAAATTTGGGAGACACATTCAAGCCATTGCAGGGCGCCAGTCACTTAGGCAGACTATTGGAAAGGCACAGCGAGGCGCTTCCTAGTGTCTCCCAGCACTGACTACTGTAGGTGTGATGAAGTATTGGTCTAGATCAAACCCGTTGTTAAGGTTTGGATCAAACTGGCCCCCAAAAGACTCGTGTGTTCAGACTCAGGGCTTTGAGATAGTCCCTGGACCACAGGGGTGATGAGTTAGGTCATAGTTGGATGTGCTGTTAGGCAGGGCTGCTTGGAGAAAGTGGCTCACTGGAAGCATGGCCTGGAAGGGTGGGCTATCCCACCCCAGGACACTGTCTCTCCCTATCTGTCTCTGTCTCTGTCTGTCTCTCTCTCTCTCTCTCTCTCTCTCTCTCTCTCTCTCTCTGTGTGTGTGTCTCCGGGTTCCCTAAGAAAGGCCCTGGGCACTTGAAGGTGGGCACTTGTGGGTGATGGCAAAAGTGAGCGTGAGTGTGTGAGTGCACTCTCTGTCTC
>NW_004524640.1:7031510-7055566 GCF_000260255.1 Octodon degus
TCTCTCTCTCTCTCTCTCTCTCTCTCTCTCTCTCTCTGTGTGTGTGTCTCTCTGTCTCGGTCTCTCTGTCTCGGTCTCTCTCTCTCTCTGTCTCTCTCTCTCTCTCTGTGTGTGTCTCTCTGTCTCGGTCTCTCTGTCTCGGTCTCTCTCTCTCTCTCTCTCTCTCTCTCTCTCTCTCTCTCTCTCTCTCTCTCTGGTATCCTTCATACTCTCTCTGCTTCTAGCTACCATAAGATTAGAACTCTTTCCTGTCATGAGATTTCTGGTCATGGGCTGATATCTCTGCAACCGTGAACCACAATAAATACTTTCTCTTTCACATTGTATATGTCAGGTGTTTTATCCCAGCAACAGAAAAGTGGACTAAGACAGTGCCCCCAGACTTCATGGAAGAATACTACAGCATTCTCCTAAAAGGGGAAGGCCATCTAATTTCCGGACTGAGCCTATTCTACACCAGTTCTGATATAATCATTCAAGGAAAATGCATTAACTGACCTAGCTAGATCTACTTAGCCAGTGAACGTTGGCACTGGGGCTTACCCACCAGTTATTTATGAGTTCCTTTAGGAGGAGTCAGTCCTCCTCCAGTCACGCCTCTTTAGGAATGTTCGGATTCCCCAGACTTAGAAGAGCAGATCAGGTATGGGTTCCTGAAGAAGGGCCCCCTCCCCACCCATTGGTTCCTGGGGAGGCCCAAGCAGAACACTCAGGGGACTCTCTATTTTGACACTTCTACACTGACAACAAAAATCTTTTCTAAACACAGAAAAAATTCACTAAGTAGTGTTAATTAGAATAGGCCATTCTGAATGACTCCTATGCTTTAAGCTCTGTGTTTTTTTTAATTACACACACAAAAAAAAGGGGACGTAATATTCTACCTTAAACAGCTCACATGAGTTCTTGGAAAAACTATTCTATGAACAGAAAGTCCTTCTTATAAATAACATAACAACTGTTTATGTGGGGCTCAGAGCTCCTAATACAGGGAGCTGTTCAGGCATTCTGCTTTTAATCTCTACATTCGGACACTGTGCTTCACAAACCCTGTTTCATAAACAGGTCGGCAGTAAACTTCAAGCCAGGTCCTCTAGAATTCTTCACTAATGAAATCTGAATGGGGAGTTATGAGTTCACAACTTTTCATATATGGATCCAGCTTCGATGCAGAAGAAAATCAATATTGTATCTTCCTACCATGAAGACACTGCTGCCCAAGGTAGTGTGCTGTGCTTGTTTACAAACTCACATTGATTTTTAAGTAAGAAGAAGGAAGAAAAGAAAGAAACACCAGTCCTGCCACAGAATTAGGAAGCACAGCGGTCTTCCTTTCGCATCTCAGAAATATATTAAGGTCCAACAGAGCTTAAACAGGGTGGAAATTTATCATCAGTGAGCACCCCAAAACTCATTCAATTTGAGGGACTGGGGGGGTCTCAATAGGTGAACTTTAACCCTGGAGGTTTTCACTAGAAGGAAGTCCCGGGGATGGCCTCTCCCTTAAGCAGGGAGACAGGTCCCTCAGAAAGCCACAGGGGAGCTAGTAGATGTCTCCCCCAGCTAGTGCAGCCCTGGGGCCTGTGAGGTCTACCGCAGGCCAGCGTTCCCTGCTGACTCACTTGTGAGTCATTGAATTTTTCAGCAGCAAAACCACTTTGCAATTCTGTTGCTGGGAGCCAGAGACACTCAGTAAGAAACACTGTCTGCGCCTTCCAAGCTGCGTGGGGCCCGCCGCATAATGATGTGCAGGCTGGTGTGGCTGCGGATTTTATGTAACCGCACACAGCGCTGCCTTTTAAAGCTGCAGGGGCCTTTTCTCTTCATTCCCCAACTGATTCCAGGAGGACGCGGCTTTCTTGCTTTGTCCTTAACACCTTTACCACGGATGAACCTAGAGTCAGACTCGGAAATGCGCAGCTCTCTCTCGGAATCCACCTCCAAATTCTACAGAATACAATACACAGAGCAGTGGCAGTTCTGCCTGGGGATGGGGGCAGGGCGCTGAGGGAGGGAGACTGGCAATTTCTAGACACATTTTAGGGACAGGGGGAGGGAGGTGCTGGTACTTAAAGAGGAGATGTCACAGTCATAAATGCTGCTCCATATCCTACAATGCAAAGGGTAAGAAGCCCCAACACAAATCCGAAATTTTCCCTCTAAAAAATCAGATCCACTCCATATAAATATGGCAATGTTAATATGGATGTTATTACCATCTATTTCAATGTTTTTTTTTTTTAATTCCCTTTCACAGAGCCATTTGAAAAGATGCAGGCTTTCAAGAAGAAATAATGATTGTCAGGTTCCCAGCTGGGCCTGACACAGTGCCAATGTTTGCCAGGGCCCTGCAGATGCTGTACATTTGTAAGATTGGAAATAATAGACTCCTTTGTCAAATAAATCCAGCAATTTGGGCTTTAATGGGCGCTCTGACACGCACCGCCCCATTTGTGCAGCGCCGTGCATTAACCTCTGAAACTTCAAGACTGGAAGGCCACATTTTGATAAAGGTTTCTAAATTACAGGAATAATGTTAACTGTGCACTAAACAGACAACGGGGAAAATTAAGCAAGAAAAAATGAGCACATTCGTAGTGAACCCGGGTGTTCCCGGAACCCACATTGGAGGTGAAATCGCATTCTGTCTTAGGAAACTGATGTCTTATTCACAGGCTGGAGATGCACTCGACGGGCTCCTTTGTTTTCTTGTTTAGACAGAAACATAATCGTGGCCGTGTGGTAAATGGTCTGTAAAATGAGGGGCCATACTGCTAACGGTACGGTTTCCTATGCTCAGTTTTGCTTACTCTCTGGCTAGGGATTTTAGTAAGGAAAAAAAAAAAAATTGAATCAGATGTCTGCAGTTGGAAGTCTCTCGGAGATGACAGGTGAGATCCAGTCATAAACTTTTATAGCAGATGCATAACCAGCTGTCCTGTATGCAACTGAGTGATGCCTGCAATAGCTGCGTAAACCAAAGGGTACTCTTTTCACCTTTAGAGGAGAAACAAGAAATGGTGTCTTAAAGGAAAAGGAAGAAAAAAGCTACTGTTGAGCCAAAGTGCAAGTCTGATTAGCGCGGTGACTTCACTGCTGACTTATTATTTCTGATTTCTGTGCCGTTCTCTAAACCTTCACACTAGATTGTCACCTCTGCTGTACCAAGAACCATCAGCAATAGCAGCCCCAGACAGTGGGTAGCAGAAAGAGCAACGTCACACAGAGCCACTCTCTGCCGAAACATGAATAGTGGTCAAGCCACCAAAATGGGTAAATAACAGGCCGGGGAGATAGCTCAGCAGCATAAGCGCCTGTCTGGCAAGTACAAAGTCCTGAGTTCAATCCCTGGTACTGCAAAAATGGGTAAATATCCTCCCCCAGCGGATGTAATGACAGCAGTGTCTTCAGCCTGCCTTCTCTCTAGAGAAAATGTATTACAATACCTACTGCAGAATTCTTTCTTTTTCCTAACAGTGTTCCTATCCATGGCAAAGCCCTACAATCTTAAAATTCCCCAGTTCACCTTACACATCTCTCTGATTAGTTTTAGATACCTCAATATTCCCAATGGTGCATGTGTGTAATTGTGTGCGCGTGTGTGTGTGTGTGTGTGTGTGTGTGTGGACATGCATCCCGCTACAATGAGGAACAAATCCACCTTGCTCACTTATAGGCCAGTATGTCCCTGGTGGTCTATGATTAGAAGACATGGAGAAACGGAGAAAAAAGAAACCATGGTGCATCTTTAGCTAAAACTTGGTTAGTGGTAGCATTTTCCCAAATCATAGGAAAGTAAGAATCCAACATTGCTAAGAAAGTCATTTGGAAACCACTCAGGATGATAAAACTGAAATATAAATAGAAAATCTAACTGACAAGCCCGCCTCTGTGTTCAAGCAGACTTTGAGGCAAATGAAGCTTCCATCAGGCCAATGAATGACCTGATGCTTTGGCCTCATCCCTCTTTTAATCCTGATAATCAAATGGAAAGAGGAGTAAACAGGATTGAACAACGTAAGGAAGTTCTGGTTTGATTCCTCATGCCAAAATAAAATATAAAGCCATATACAAATGCAAACGGTAGTCATTTTAATTAAACATTCAACTCTTTCCAACAAAAAGTAGACATGGGTGGTAGTGTTATTGTTTGTATTTTTTTTAATTTTCATTTTTGAAGATAAAATAATTGTACAATTTAGGGGATAAGTTATGATATTTTGATTCCTACGTACACTATGAGGGCATATCTATAACTTTACAATCTTGTCTTTTTTTTATAGTGAGAACATTCAAAATACCTCTCTCTAATTATGTTAACTATTTTCACTCCATGCAATCGCTCATCAGAACTTGTCTCAACTAACTGTAACTTTGTACCTTTGACTCACCTCTCCCCTTCCCTCTTCTTACCTCTCTCCCCAGCCTCTGGTAAACATTATTCTATTCCTAATTTCTCTCAGATCAACTTTTTCTGATTCCACAGGAGAAGGAGATCACGCAGTAGGTGTCTTTCAGTGCCTGGTTTATTTTGCTTAAAACATAACGTCCTCTAGGCCCATCCATGTGATCACAGACAGGAGGATTCAATCCCTTCATAGGGAGCAGTAGTCCACCGTGTAGATGTACCACATGTTCTTTATCTGCTGAGCTTTTGGTAGATGCCCAGGCTGATTTCCTATCCCAGCTACTGTGAGTAATGCTACACTAAACATGGGAGTATAGATGGTCTCTTCGACACACCAATTTCATTATCTTTGGACATCTATTCAGTAGCGGGTGTTATGGTTTGTGTCTAGGTGTCCTCCCAAAGCCTCATGCAGGCATGGGGCAGCATCTGGAGTCTGTGACGGACTCTTGATCCAATGCTGGGATTGCGGGTGTGAGTGCTACACCCTGACCCTGGGGTGGGTAATTTGCATTACAACATAAGGAGGGGAGAGAAGCTAGCTGGTTGCCTGAGCTCTGCCACCTCCTTTGCCCTTTGCTGCCACCATGAACAGCGGCTCTCTGCCATGTGCCACTCTGCCTTGGTGCCAGCTTCATATGGACTAAAACTTCCACTAACTGTGAGCTAGATAAACCTTTCCTTCCTTGCTTTGGGGTGTCGGGTATTTTGTCCTAGCAATGAGAGAAGAGTAACTGAAACAGTGGGGCTTCTGGATCACATGGTATTCACATATTTAAAATTTTAGGAACTTCCACACTGTTTCCATGAAGGCCACACATTCCCATTCCTCCTCTCTAACTGCAAGCCTGCGCTGAAAGGGTAGAATGTTGAACGATGCACTAGTCATACCTACAGATTTCCAATACAGTTGTTTAATTCCCAAGACAACCAGCTGCGTCTATAATATCTAGTTAATAATTTTAAAAGCTCCAGCCCATCATCCAGAGTTTTTGTGTGGTCCTACCAACTGTCTCCACATTTCTTCATTCTTGCTTAAAGAAAAAGGTTACCATGAAGTTACCCTCATGGTAGAATGAGCAGCGTGACTCATAACAAATATTTTTCAGGGCAATTGGCTTTAAAATAAAACTGAGATATTGGTCGACCAGCACACTTTAAAAACAGTCATACGGTGGCTCGATATTTCAATTTTTCCTCCCAAATTGTTATAAATCCCGAAGAAGCATCCTGTCATCCTGTGTCAATGTCATGACACACTTCCGTGTGCGCTTCTTATTTATTGTGCACTTTTATCAGCCAAAGTGAGACTTACTGAGTTGACCAGATGCCTGTAGTGCTGTCCTAAGCGCCCTACAACGCTAGAAATCTCCTAAGAGTTTATCACTGGACATTTCATAATCTGTGTTCTATTGTCTTTTCCTTTTTTCTTCCATTGAAACATCCTTCCTGAGCCCTTAGTTCTCATATTTGTCACTGCATTTTCAACTTGCTTATATAAAATATAATACACAATGTTTAGGATTTCCTGAGGGAAAAGCAATTCTACTTACATTTTTCCCTTCATTTTGGGCATCTCGATAATCAGGATTAAGCTAAAAAAACAAAAGCAGAGCACAATTAATTTAGAATTGCTATTAAGAGTACATTAACATGATGAGTGGTCTTTAATTCAATTCAAAATGTTTAACTAATTTTACTATTGAAAAAGCTTTAAAACATTAGTAAACGTAACAATTTAAAGCATACTTCCAAATCCCAGTTGCATGGAACAGGAGCTAAAATACCAAATTTATGTCCCTGATTTATAGCAGAACAGCTGACATCTTGAACAAGTGAGAAACTGACAGTCTCACCTTCTCTGGGGAAGTGTAGAGTTTCCCCATTTGGCCTGCCACAAAAACTGCCATTAACCAATAACACGGCCACCAAGTTACAAAGTGAAAAATAAAAATAGGTCAAGGGAAAATTTCAACGATGATTCAAATTCATGCTCTATTTGTACGTGCTCCGTGTCACAAGGAAAAGAAAGCACAAGAGGAGTGGATACGTCGGTTAATACACAAGGGATCCTGAAGCCAATGAACAAAATGCATGTCCTTGGCCCTGGTTGGCAGAGGTCAGAGGTCTTTTGTGTGTGTGTGTGTGTGTGTGTGTGTGTGTGTGTGTGTGTTTAGTACAGAGGATACAGGGTCTACAGGGTCTCACTACATAGACCGTACTTATAGAGATTCTCCTGTTTTCAGCCTCCCAAGAACTGGGATTACAGACACACCACCACGCCCAGTCTCAATTTGTGCCCCTGAGGCGGGGCCGGAACCACACAGTGGGGATTGAACCCCAGCTGCTGTGCTCTGCCTAAGTAGGAGCTTTAATCCATGGGGTCATTTTAAGTGAGTTCTGTTATGCTGAATGTTGACCCATGTACCATCCAGTCAGTCAGATGCGGTAATTCTCAATTTTCACTCTCAAAACGCTTAGTTGTACTGAAATAACTAGTTGACAAACTGTCAAACACAGGATTAAGAAATTGTTTTTCTTGGGCTGGCAAGACTGTTCGAGAGTCTAAGTGCCTGCCTGGCAAGCATGAGGTCCCAAGTTCGATGCCCAGTACTGCATGCCATCCCAGTCCTGGAACATCAGGCATTTTGTGCCAGCCCTGAAACCAGGTGTGGTGACACATGCCTGTAATCCCAGCACTGAGGAGGCTGAGACAAGAATATCACTAAGAGTCTGAACTGTGTAGTAAGAATCTATATAAAAAATTAAAATTAAAAAATTGTTTTCTTTGAATACCTGTCCTATTGAGTATTATCATTTTCCTGTAAATCAATTTGCAGGCATAATACACAATCCCAAGTCATTATCACTTAGAGTGAGAAGTCAAATGTCCCTTTGAGTGTGAGTGCGTGAAGGGCCATTGCATTGAGTGACATCTGCAGCCCTTCTTTTCACTTTTTATTTTGAGACAAGGTCTGCTACATTGCTAAACTGCCCAGGGTGGGCTTAAACTCAGTATCCTCTTACTCAGCTTTCTACAGGGCTGGAATTACAAGCATGGACCCATGTCAGATGTGTTCCTTAAAATGATATTTGACTTTGAAAGGTTCTGACTGCCCCTCTCACTATCAATGAAAGTACTAAAAACAATTATCAGAAGAAAATAAGAAAGAGAAATGCTCAAGGTCATCAGAAACACACACTGAAGAAACAACCTCGACTCCAAATCTTCAATGCATCAACATTAATTATAAAGCAGATAGTTCTGAGTCTGGTAACGGCCCAGCTTTCATCTGTGGTGTTCTTCGAGACAGCTGCCCTGGGCACATAGTGAAGAAGAAACCTGCCCCGGACTATTGTCCTCTGACCCAGAGACCTGGAGAATCCACTCAACAGAAAGCTCCCCAGATCCAGGCACGGTGGTGCACTCCTACTCCCTGGAAGGCTAACGCTGGAGAATCCAAGCTCCACCCAAGCCTAGACAGCTTATTAGTGTAGCAGGTCACTGTCCTAAAATTAAAAAAAAAAAAAAAAAAATGGAGAATGGGTGTGGTTTATAGGGTCATGGGTTCAATCCCCAGAACAAACAAACTAAACAAAAAGGCTAATTTCCTGTGAGAAGATGCTGAGATTAAGCAGAAAAGTCTGTCCCCAGGCCACTCCGCGCCCGTGCCACAACCTGCGTTCCAGGATGCGGAGACAGCACAATGGTCAGAAGGCGGGAAGGAGGGCGGACAGCAAGCTGCTGGCTGCGCAGCGCTTTCTGAGAAGCACCATGCAGTGGAGAAAGAACAGAAGCGTGGTGTTGTGTGCTGGCACGACCTTGGGTGGCGATGTAGGGCAGCAGGGGGCAGCAGAGCTCAGGTAGTTAGCGCTCAGGTGGGTGATGTGGGCATCTGCCGCAAAGGGGAAGGGCACGCATCCTGCGCCCTGCAGCCGAAGCTACGGGAGGAAGGCGGGAGAGTCTCCTGACACGACTTAAACATGGAAAAGGGCAATCTGCTCAGTCTATGGGGTTCTGCACAGAGCTCGCACATCCGGGGGTGATAAGGAAGAACGAAAGGAAGGACGGGTGGAGAGAACACAGAAAGAACAGAAAAGAAGGAAGAGCGGGAGGGAAGGAGGGGAAAAGCAAAAGGGGACTGATGAAAAAGTACGCCAGAAAACAGGGACTTGTTTCTCAGGGTTTTCTGAATATTTCCTATGGTACAATACAAAATAAACTTTCTAAATACTTAAGATTTGTATGTTGAGTCTAGGGTGGTGGTGCATGCCTGTAATCCCAGAACTGGGAGGCTAAAAACAGGAGGACCACTATGAGTCTGAGCTGCGCCATACAACAAATACATAAAATGAAGAAAGAAAGAGAGAAAGAAAGAAAAGAAAGAAAGAAAGAAAATGTATGTGATCTATGGAAAAGCAACAAAATAAGATTTTACGTTAAATTATGCTAAAAGGATAGTATAAAAATAAAATATTATAAAATGATACAATACAAAAAATATATAAAATAACTTAAGGAGGATTTCAATAAAAATGAAGACAAAAATACAGAATCAAAGTCCACCTGGGCAACAATAAAAGCATACTTGATGCTACAGAAAATAGGTAATACAGAGGACGCAAAATGTGTACAGCTGTCCCTCAGTGTGGAGGACAGGGATGCAGAAATGAAAACCAGGAGGGGCCCCCCCAAATAGCTCAGTGGATTAAAGCACCTACAAGCAGGCAGAGGGGCCAGGGGTTCAATCCCCAGGGCTTGCTGAGACCGCAATTGAGACTGGGCGTGGTGGCACGCGCCTGTAATCCCAGCTCTCGGGAGGCTGTGAACAGGCGGATCACTAGGAGTCTGATCTAGTAGTGAGACCCTCAACACCCTGTAGACCCTTCCCTAAAATACAAAAAAAGAAATAAAAATTAGGAAATAGAAACCAGCCACAGAGAGCCAGAGAAGGGCCTATCAGAAGGAAGTGAGACAAAAAAGAACACAAGCAATCATCAAAGACCGTGGAAAGTAAGGCTTTCTCAGCTGAAGAGAGAACTGTGTGCTTAAAGGTTACTCTACCTCAGGCGAAGAACCTGAATATTGACATAAATAAATAAATAAAGTAGAGAGGGGAAAAAAGGAGGAAAAACAGAAGTAGGGCACAACTCAGAGGCAGATAGCAGGCTTAGATCAAAAATGCATAATTAGGTCTAGGGAGACAGCTCCACAGTCTAAGCGCATGCTCGCCAAGTGCAAGGACTGGGGTTCAATTCCCGGTAGAGCAGGCTGTGCTGGCCCTGGAATCCCAGATGTGCTGAGCCGGCCTAAGACCAGGCGTGGTGGCACATGCCTATAATCCCAGTGCTGGGGAGGCTGAAATGGGAGGAGCACTAGGAGCCAGAGCTGGGTTACGAAACACTGTACGAAAGAAAGAAAGAAAGAAAGAAAGAAAGAAAGAAAGAAAGAAAGAAAGAAAGAAGTACATTATTATGCCACAGAAGAATGGGTAAATGAAATGACCTTTACTCAGCAGAGTTAGCAGCAACAAACATTATGTACTACTGAAACATCCAGTGAGAAGCGAGGTAGTACACGTACCGGCTCCCCACAATGATCATCACATACAGCAAGCAGGCAGTAATAAATATACAAAGGGGTAAAAATAAAAGTAAGAGCTGTTTTTAAAACAAGAAGGATGAGCCTCAAAAACATTAAGCAGAAAAAGCCAGGCGCAAAATGTAGTGCCCTATATGAGGCCATTTACAAGACACACAAGGACAAACCTAAGCTATGGAGACACAAATCAGAAAGTGAGAGGGGTGGGAGGGAGGGACAGGACAGGGGGCAGAGCCCAAGCTGAGGAAGAACAAACCGATGCGTGAGGAGGGAAGCGAGACAAGCAGCCTATCGGTGCTGAGTGGCACTGGGGGAGTGCGGGCTCTCTACAGGGACCGGAACTCCTTACACTCTTGTGGACCGTATGCCACAGAATTATTCCAAAACAGGATTAATCTGGCTTCTAAAACTCCAAAAGTGAAAGGCAGCAGGCCAGAGAATGAGTTAATTTGCCTGCTGTCTACTGATGAGTCAACTCAAGGAGACACTGTTTTACTTGACGAAAAAAAAAAATTCTAAGATGCTAGGACCAGGGGTTCGATTTCTGGCCTGCCACCACCAGTCCCGCCCCCAGGGCATGCTGAGACAGTGCTTGAGATTGGGCGTGGTGGTGTGCAAAGCCTGTAATACCAGCGCTCGGGAGGCTGAAAATAGGAAGATCACTATGAGTCTATCTGTGTAGTGAGACCCTGTAGACCCTGTACTAAATGCATTATTAAAATAAAAAAAAAAAATTCTAGCATAATGCCCAGAAAGCATGTTCATCTATTTTAACCACATATCTTGGTCGTTTCTTTTAAATTTGCTTTCAGCTTGCAAAATTCCAACTTTTCTCTCAAATTAAAAAAAAATAAAAAAATAAAAAAAATAAAATCCACACTAAATTTTTAATCAAAGTACATCTAAAAGATACTCCACATGTTTAACCAAAGATAAAAGTCAGGGTCAAGTTTTTCATTTAACATGTCACAAAATAATTGCTTTCCAGTGCTATAACGTAATTCATTCTGGAAACTATAACCAGTCTATAACTAAAATGTCCAAAGCAAAAGTAATTAACATACCCAAATCAAGCACAAAATAATTTATGACCCTTGGGGGCTAGATCATAGTCTATCCTACAAAAAAATGTTACTTTCTTAAACTCGATCTTTACATAAGTCACCCATTTCTGATCACCCAGTTTAGTGAGCTTGACTAAGGAGCTGATTCCAAACACTAGCAGAAAATATCGCAAGCCTTGGGAAAGGTCACCAACCCCCAAAGAACTCCATGTCCTCATGCATAAAATGAGAAAAAAGTGCAGGCCTAAAGCCCCAAGCCCATGTCATTAGATTTCTATATTTTACATTTTCTCTGGCATATATATACATATATATATAATTTTTTTGTATCTTAGGGAAGGGCCTACAGGGTGTTCAAGGTCTCACTACTAGATCAGACTAGTAGTGATCCACCTGTTTACAGCCTCCCAGAGCTGGAATTACAGGCATGCACCACCATGCCCAGTCTCAATCACTGTCTCAGCAAACCCCAGGGGTGGGGAGAGCATGGCAAGCCTGGGGATCGAACCTGGCCCTTGTGCCTTCTTGCAGGCACTTTAATCCACTGAGCTATTTGGCCAGCTCTTGGTAGCAATACTAAAAATGGTACCAAATGCTGAGCTTTTGCCACATCTGTGTCTCCCAGCATACTGTTTCTAAAAGTGGTTAGCAAGAGGAATTATTTCAGTAAATTCAGTAAAACAGCAACAGTAATAATAGCGATGAGGAGGAAAAGAAAGAAGAGGGGAAAAAGAGGAGGAAAAAAAACACTAGAGTAAATCTATGGCTCTGTAAATTCTCCAGCGCTATTAAAGACCCAGTGTGTATAGTCTTTAAATTATATGGATGTTATCCTATTCTAAATATAATAACAATAGTAATTCTCAAAATAATTAGACTAAGATCTATAGGAAAAATAATTTTTAAAAGAGGAAAAAGATACAGATGGTCATACAGAAGTTCTTGAACCTTTTAAGACTTTAAATGAAATATTTCCTTATGTTAAAAAATAAATTATAAATCTGCCACTGGAAAGAGAGAACTAATATGCCACTCAATCATCTATCCAATAAATATTAATAGAGCATCTCTAATGGGCAAAGCATTGTAGCATATGGTATTTCAGCAAGGACAAAGAGAATCTGGTCCCTGACCACAAGACCTTATGATCTAGGTGAGAAAATAACACATAAACCGTTAGGTATAATGCAAAATAGGATGCGACCAGGTATACAAGGCAGGCATGAATAATTTATAAATAATATAGGTCAGAGGAAGGGGGACCTGGGGCGGGCCAATTTATTCAAGAATTATTCATGGAGAGTAGCGCGGGCGATAAGCCTTGAAGGTGGGTAGAATTTTAACTGGCAGAAAGGAAAGAGCGTCAAGACAGGTGGTGCTGGGCAGAGAACTCCAGAGAGAGAAGGGAAACCGGACTTGATCAGAAAAGACCCGTCGGCGTCGTTTACGGAGCGCTATTTTATCTACTTTTGAAAGTTCATTCATTTAACCTTAAAATTATGCCATGAGAAGGGACTCATAACTCACCCTACAGAGCAGCACCAGAGCCCTTTCCACAAGGACACAAATTACCTCCAGGCGGGCCCAAGGGACATCGTCTAGTTAGGAGCATGGTGGCTTCCCGGCTACTTCCCTAGAGCCGAGCGACCAGACATCTGAGGCAGTCAGGAAACTGGTCCAGACCAATGGGCCTTCCAGACCCAGGGAACCTGAAATCTGAAGACTGTCTTTTATTCTTGTTCTCTTCGGTTATTTTTTTGTGCTCGTTTTGTTTTGTTTTGTGTTGTTTGAGTGGAGAGGAATCATGCCGGACCACATAAAAGAATATACTCTACTTAAAGTATAAAAGGAATAACTGTATCTTTTATATTTTTATTATAGCATTTAGAAAGAGGCCAGAAGGTGGGATTGCACATTGGATTTGGCTGCTGAGCCATACAAATGTGATCAAACTACACTGTGATACTTCAAATGTTTAAATTTAAATTACAGTGAAAGGCCCACTGCCATTAATCCCCACTGAAATCTTTCCCCTCGCCTCCAACACAGTTCGTGCTGCTTTTCGAAGCAGTTCTGGAAGTCCTCTTTTACACGTGTCCTAATAAGGTGAGATCCAAAGTAGTATGGCTGTCGATTCCTAATGACAGCCATGGAAGGGCAGGCTCAGGAACACCTTAAGGTGTGTCACCACCCACAGTAGTCACCAGACCTGGCAATCTGGCACCCTGCACCTTCCGGCTCCCCTCTGAAGTCAGGATGACCACGAAAGGCAAATGTTTTGGATCTATTTACAATGATGACATATGTACAATAGTGCAACTAAAAAAGCGGGGCATGGTGGCACACACCTGTAACCCCAGCACTCGGGAAGCGGAGGCAGGAGGATCACCGTGAAGTTGAGGTCACCCCAGTGACCTCACACAGTGAGTTCAGGGCCAGCCTGAACTATAAAGCGAGACCCTGGCTCCAAAAAAAAGGCAACTAAAGACACTCCTGAAAGGGTATTTCCAGAACTACTTCAGAAAGTGAAAGAAACTGAGAGAAAAATGAAACTCAAAATGAAAGGGAGGATCCTGAGGGGGATTGATGGCAATGTGTCTTTTATTGTAAAACTTTTTTAATTTAAGCATTCACTGTAGCTTGCTCTCACTCCATATATGAGTGGGCTAAGAAGATCACCCAGTTCAAACCACAGTGACCAGGCAGCTGGATTCCAGAACTGCTGAAAAAGGAAACCCTATGGGCCTTGGGAAAGGCCACCCAATCCCCATAGGACTCCGTGTTCTCGTCCATAAAATGAGGGGGGAAAGTCTACAACTAAATCCTCAGACTTACACTATGGAAAATTACCATGGGGGGGGGGGAATTTAGCCTTCGAAGTATTCGTTCACTTTATATGGCAGTGGGTCAAGATCAAATTCATAGACCAAAGCCACGGAGAGAGTGACAAGGCATTTAAAGACCTACTACTAATATGTGAAGAGTCTTCAATTAAACGGCCAAACAAGAACAAAGAGAAATCATACAGGACAAAGTGACAGACACATCGCTAACATTTTGGCAGTGAAAGTCACCCCAGTAACACGATCAAAGGCAGGATTGTACCCTTCTGTACCCTTCTGTCTAACACCATACAAGAAGCAAACCAAAAACTTCTTTTTTTCATCCCGAAACTTCTACATGCATATGACACGTTCGTTTTCTTTTCTAAGGAAATCTATTCTCAACTGATACATAAGGACATGAACATAGTACATATACACATTGTGTAATGTTTAAAGCAATTAAATATATCTATCTTTTCAAATATTATTTATTCACATAAAAACTTGCAAAATCCTTTCTTCTAGCTTCTTGAAATCTATAGTACGATAATGTGCCCCATAGCAGCAACAGCTGCTCATGTTACCTGCAGTTACCCTGCTGCATAATAACACACCACAACCTCTCACTCCTACCTGAAAATAACTTAGTGCCCGCTCACCAAGGCTTCCCCTCCCCCCCCCTTGGAAGTCCCACTTCTGGAAAGCACCATTCTGCTTTCCAGGAGACAAATTTTATCTTGGGTCAATGTGTGAGTTGAGAACATTCAGGGATGTAAAAAACGTTTTTATTTTTTACACAGAAGTATACTTTAATCCATCTGATCTGCAGGCAACATTAAAGTCATAAAAGGATCAGCTGTATATTGTAGAATAGTTATTTACGCATGTCCTCCCTTCCAGTGACTAGTGTTTCAAAGTCAACCTATTATTCTGATTGATAAGTCTAAAGAAGAGAGAAAGAAAAAATAATCTTAAATGAGTGTTTATGTTGCCAGGGACAACTTATGCTTTGATATAGATATATCTATGTATTTAGGGTCTACTATCACATGCTTTCTTATGTTATAGCTGGTGTGTTTGATAAGAAATTAAGTATTAGGGTATTTAAACTATAGCCATATTTGTAATTCTACACTATTGTACAGGTTCTTGAATACTAAGTTTTGTTTTGTTTCTTTTTTCTTTCTATGTTCTTGATTATTACAGGGTCTCACTACACAGTCTGGACTCGAAGTGATCCTCCTGGTTTCAGCCTCCCCAGCTCTAGGCTTACAGGCATGGGCCACTATGCCCTGGGTTCTGGCCAGCTCAGCCCACCCTGGAGCCGGGACTGGCACAGCATATTGGGCCAGGGATCGAACCGCGGGTCCTGAGTTTGCCTAAGCAGGCACTTTAGTCCGCTGAGCTACCTTGCCCACCCCATGAATACTAAGTTTCAACTAATTAATTAAAATTCGAAAGCTGTTGAATGGTTAGGAAATAAGTGTTTACTGCCATCTGGTGGAAGTTCTGCCTACCTACAAACAAACTCGCTCTCTTTAAAAGGACAATATAAAACGAACAACCACAAACATCCTTGCAAACTGTAATAAACCCAAAGAGATGATGTAAGCATTTCTTCTCTAAATGGGGAATCTCTAAAATATCTCAATAAGTTTACAGAAAGTAACTGTGACATTACTCAGGATCAAAAATCTTTTAAAATTCTAAAATCTTCAATAAATTCTAACTATATTACAAGACCACAAATTATTATACAATCAAACTTGCTTAACTCAAATTTTCAAACAAGAGGAAATAATTTTAAGTTATCCAAAAGAACACTCATTTCTTCCAGAGAAATATATATGTATATAGTTTGTTTGTTTGGCTGGTTGGTTGGTTGGGTTTTTTTTGCGGAACCAGGGATTGAACTCAGACCCTTGCAATTGCCAGGGAAGCACTTATTCTACTGAGTCACCCCTCAGCCCCTATAGTTTATTTTCGATTGACACATTAAGTATACATACTTGTGAGCTACAGTGTGATATTCTAATACAAATATTAATGTGTAACAATCAGACAAGGGTAATTGGTAATTTTGTAAAAAATTTAACAAAGAAACTTAGAAAAAAAATGGAAGTAAAGATAATCTAATAATTCACGTAGTGAATAGTTTTTTCAACTGGTTTCCTACGTAGTCCCCCAGCATATTTAACCCAGTTGTTTAAGATGGGTCATCCAAAATGTCTATTGTATGTTATAGGATGGAGACTTTTGTACTATGCCTGACACGTGAGCCACGGAAGGATTTTTAATGTCTTCTTGAGGTGATAATTCCCATGCCGGAGCCTACTGGGCGACCATTTCCAATAAACAGATGAACCAAACTGCCCCTAAATACTTTCTCCCTTTAAGTCATCTGGCAAATCAGTTCCTGACAGGGACAACAATAAGATGCTGCCTTCCATTTTATCTTCCCCTCTAGGAAGTGAAGGGACGTAACCTGTACTAAACGCCCTCTACGCACACAGCGGTCTGTATCCCTTGTCTTCATTAATTCTACAATAATCCCACATAACACACTGTATCACCTTTTCTACACATGAAGGAATTAAGGTCCAAAGATGGTAAATATTTGCTCGAAGTGAAATAGATTGCAAATCTATTTTTCCACTATTCTAGGCTCTCTGCCCTACCGGCCAATGTAAATATCCATAGACTCCAAGGCAAATCGAGAATTGCATAATCCAATTTGCCAAGAATGCTGAGAGCACATTGAGGCAATGTTTTAAATCATAAAGATGTCAGTTATGAGTGGAAAAACTATGGAAAAGGAAAATAAGAGCACGCTACTTCCTGCCCCTTTCTTTGCAATGTAAAAAATGGTGCAGTCTTCATCCATCTTTTTAAAAAATACATATTTAAACATAATCCATTAGGCCTCATAATTTCCCTCCAACTGCTACTCTGCCGCGCTCCGCCAGCAGCCACGCTGCGAACTCAGCCTGTGCTTCCTTCCGTTTTCAGGCTTCTGCGTCGTTCTCCATCCCTGCATCCAGGTTTCCACGAAACACAACCTCAGTAATCTCCAACGACTGCAAGTAGATTTTTGCTCCCGACCTTTCCAGGAACCTTCGCCCACTTCCGAAGTTCTGTCCTCTCTTGCTTGGCATCTCTTCTCTTCAGCCCATTTCCTAGCTGCCTCCCTGGCTTCTCGGACTCCTAGTTCCTCTGTCCTCCCTTAGAAGATGATGTCCACTGTGGTGTTATCCTGAGAGATAGCACCACTTTCTCATACTCCCTGACGATCTTACCTACGCCAAGCAGACCCAAATCTACTTTACCGGC
Organism: Octodon degus; assembly: GCF_000260255.1. NCBI lineage: Eukaryota > Metazoa > Chordata > Mammalia > Rodentia > Octodontidae > Octodon > Octodon degus. The sequence goes on from NW_004524640.1 coordinate 7,048,740, forward strand.
TGCAGTCAGTCCCGACTTCCAGAAGTTATGAACACTGGCCTATTATACTTCCTCACCTGGACATTTTATAAGCACCTCCAATTAAACCTAATCAAAACAGAACAAATTATTTCCCTCTGCCATCTTGCCCTTCTTCCCATTTCCTCCAAGTTGGTGAGTGACCTCGCAACTCCCCATCGCTGGCGTCCTCCTCCTCGCTACGTTGCGCCATTCAGCTGGCCACCACGCACCACCATCCCCGCTCCCTGGTGCACGGCCTCCAGGTTCTCCAATGGCACCATTCCTCTGCCTGCAAACTGGCTTCCCCCCTTCTAGCTCCGACCTCTCCCGGTCTAGCCACCTCACAAAGGCTGCAGAGCAGTGCCCTCCACTAGAACTTTCTCTCTGATGATGGCAATGGTTCCTACCTGTTCTGTCCTTTTCTGAGTGACCACTTACCAACACAAAATACAGCTATCTGAAAGAGAGAACAGGACCTTCAGATTTTACCTAATTTTAATGACATGAATCTTAATGCTCAGCATATGGCTAGTGGTTACCACAACGGAGAGGGAAAAATCTGAAATGGTACCCTTTAGACACAAACTTCCTTATAACACTCCCTTCAGCTGCCTCTCCTTAATCTAACAGATAAGCCTCCAACCACAGTCCTAATCCCATCACTGGCCTCCCAGGTTCTAGCACTGTTTCCGAGTTCACAGGCATCCACGAATCAGCCTGTGAGGCCGGGGACATAACATTTACTAAATGGCCTCTGTGTACAGAGGGCCATATGTGCCACCGACACCTCCGAGCCACACACAAGCCACCCTGACCACCTGCACATCCTTCGTCTCCCTTCCCCATCTGCCTCCCTCTCCCCCCAAGTAGCTCCTCTGAAAGCCTCCTGGCCATCGCTGGCCCCTCCCGGCACCTCCCGGCAAAGGTGCTCCAGATCATGCGTGTCACTGTCAATGCCCTGTCACACACTTACTATGCTGTCACACACTTATTATGCAAGAGAGGACAGAACTTTGGAAGTGGGGGAAGGTTCCTGGAAAGGTCGGGAGCAAAAATCTACTTGCAGTCGTTGGTGATTACTGAGGTTGTGTTTCGTGGAAACCTGGATGCAGGGATGGAGAACGATGCAGAAGCCTGAAAACGGAAAAGTACAGATTTTTCTTATTGATCTCACTGGTCTTCACCAACAACTTCAAATTCTTCTCCAGTCGCCCCCTCTGGGAAGTTATGATAAACTGCCTCAAACTCCATTCATATTACTAATCACAGCCAATCCAGAATTTTTAGGCAAAATCTCACATCAAAGAGAACTGTGTCTCAATAATCCCTTTCACAACTACTTCCCTGAGCTAGGTCTCCATTTTTATGCAGTCAACACATTATCTGGACTTTCCATATCCCTGTTTGTGGGTCCCTGGAAACTTCCACCTTGTTGTTCTCTTGTTTTTCTAGGCCAATCTGCATCTATTGCTTTCTTTGAGAACTTCTGGGAGAAGTTTGTCCGTGGCAAGAACTTTCTTGGCCTAATCTCACACTGCCCTAACTCCTCCTGCACGCACAATTAATTGGCCCACTGTGCTCTCACCACAGGTCTAGGGTTGCTTATTGCATGCTATCTTCTGAATTATGAGTCAGTTCTCCGAAGGCAAAGGAGTTCTTTGCTTGTTTGCTGTATCTGCAGCATTCTTGACTGTACTGTGTATTTGTCAGGCACTAAAAACACATATATTGGAGGGCCGGCCAAATAGCTCAGCAGATTAAATCACCTGTAAGCAGGTGCAGGCGCCAGGGGTTCGATCCCCAGTTCTGCTGTGCCAGCCCCGCCCCTGGGGTGCACTGAGATAGCAATTGAGACTGGGCATGGTGGAGCTTGCCTGTAATCCCATCTCTGGGGAGGCTGTAAACAGGCAGATCACTATGAGTCTGATCTAGTAGTGAGACCCTGAACACCCAGTAGACCCTTCCCTAAAATACAAAAAATAAAAAAATAAATACATATATTGAAGTTTCTGTAGAATCTTAAGAATGATGTTTGCAGTTTTTATGAGTCCTAAAGATCATTCTCAGTTCTTGTGTTTTCAATATCCCAATATCTTGTTATGAAGTATCTAGATATTAAAGGGAAAACTAAAAATATGAAGTGAACAAAAGCTATGGACCGTTCATCCGCCTAATAAAAAAGGGCAAAGAGTAATTAAACAAAGAATGCCTGGAGACTCTAATTCAAGATGCTGAGAACTCCTTGTGTCACCTAATAACATTAACATGGTTTTAAATTAAAGATGTGGGCATTCATAGAAAGCAAACTGATAAAAGGATAATCATGATTTTTCAGCAGCTACCAAAGGTTGGTGACCACCTATATCCTGACTGAAAATCAATTTTTGATCAAGTGACAGTAAGTCTCTGTGATTTGGCCATACCCCTAGACTTTCACATTAGGAAGACAAACACCTTGGAAGATGAACATTCCAGAATTGCGTCTAAACTTCAGCAGCACAGGAAACATAAAATCCCAATTTAGGGACTGGCACTATTTTGAAGCTATGATTGCTGTTTTGATGTTGGAATACTACACAGAACCGCCCATTCCACTGCAGAAGTTAAAATTTTCAGATATGGATTCAGTGCTTAACCCTCCTTCCAAAAGCCTTGCCATGAGAAAGATATTATGTAAAGAATTAGGAAGCCGGAGATTTAGCTCAGCAGCACGGCAACCATGAGGTTGTAAGGTCGATTCTCGGTACTCCCCCCAAAAAAAGAATTAAAGGTCTAAAAGTGGATCCTCCAGGTACACCACAGTTCTGAAGGACAAAACAGCAACTGGTATTTAAAGTTTTGTTCTCTAGAAACAGAATGAAAATAGTTTTACCAAATTCCTTTCAACAAATAAATGGCTTCTCTTTTTTAAAATTTTTAATGAATTCATTCGTTTATTATGGTCTTAGATCTTCATGAAAGTTGATTAACAATTTAATCCTTGCTAATCAAATCATTTGACTATATCAAATGATACCAGTTCTCATTACAGGATTTAAGGGATGTGTACATCATGTGAATTTATTACCAAATGTCAGTAGCTAAAAATGCTACTAACAGGAAAGTGAATTGGGGAAAAGACTAGCATGAAATAGAAGAGAATTTTAATTATAATGTATTATCTTTATAGAACATCTAGGTAGGTTTTCCCAACTCTTATTTTAGATAAAATTCTCTATCTTACTGCATTTTCTTGCTTTAAGGGGTTACTTTTGAAAAGAACTGCAATAAAACATTTATGATGAAAAAAGCCCATAAATTACCAAGTCATTTTTCATTTAGGTGAGCATTAAATAATGTGCCAGATATTTATAAAAGTAAGAAAAGTCTCTTTATCCTGCAATAAAATTAACAGGCTGACTTCCCTTCCTACGTGATTACCTTGAGCCCTACATTATGCTAAGCACTTTACCTTATTTAAATCTCTTAATGAATTAAGAGAATTAACTAAATATTTCATTTACTCCTTTTCCAGAGGAGTAAAGTAGAGCTTAGAGAGATTAATTGGCCCAAACAGGGTTCTAAATGCTTCTCACATACAAATCCTGAAATTGCCTTCCACCCATCCTCTAATCTTACAGAACCCTGAACAACTTCTTTGTATTTCTTCATTCACTCATAAAATATTTATCAAAAGTTTTCTATGCACCAGGTGCTCTTCTAGGTGCCAAAGATGCAAGGGTGGAAATAAAATCCCTAGTTTCAGAAAGACATAGCCACCAAAATAACATGTATCATCATACATTATTTTAATTAAAACTAATAAGAAATTGATGCCTAGTTTTCAGCTTTCCAATATGTATGTAATGCTTGATTCTCTCCCATCTCACCATTAAAAAAAAAAAAAAAAAAAAAAAAAAGATAATTATTTAAGGAAATAAAGGGGAACCAGGGAGGGTGCAGAAGAGAAGAAAAAGAAGGTTCCCGCTGTGCCAGAAATCCTTACAAAAAAGAGAAGACATTTTGCAGAGCTGAAGATAAAGCACCTGAGAAAGAAGTTTGCCGAGAAGACACTTCACAAGGCAAGGAGGAAGCTCATCTATGAAAAAGCCAGGCACTATCATAAGGAGCACAGACCGATGTACAGAACTGAGATCCGAATGGCTGGGATGGAGAGACAAGCTGGCAACTTCTATGTCCCTGCAGAGCCCAAACTGGCCTTTGTCATCCAGCTCAGGGGTATCAGTGGTGTGAGCCCAAAGGTCCGCAGGGTGATGCTGTTTCTTCACCTTCGCCAAATCTTCAATGGTACCTTCATTAAGCTCAACAAAGCTTCAAGTAACATGCTGAGAATTGTGGAGCCGTGCATTGCATGGGGGCACCCAAACCTGAAGTCAGTGAATGAGCTGATAGACAAGCGTGGCTGTGGCAAAGTCAGTAAGAAGTGAATGGCCTTGACAGATAATTCATTGAATGCTCGAGCTCTTGGTAAATATGGAATCATCTGCATGGAGGATCTGATTCATAAGATCTCTACTGTTGGGAAATGCTTCAAAGAGGCAAGTAGCTTCCTATGGCCATTCAAGTTATCATCTCCTGGAGGTAGAATGAAGAAAAAAGACCACCCATTTTGTGGAAGTGGAGATGCTGAAAACAGGAAAGATGAGATCAGCAGGCTTATTAGAAGGACAAACTAAGGTATCTACCATGGTGTTTTTATGATTTGGTCAGTTAATAAAGTATCTGCTTCCAAATTGAGAAAGAAAGGAAGGAAAGAAGGAAGGAAGGAAGGAAGGAAGAAAAAAAGAAAGAAAGAAAGAAAGAAAGAAAGAAAGAAAGAAAGAAAGAAAGAAAGAAAGAAAGAAAGAAAAGATCAATCAGAGAAAAGGTCCTCCAAATATACCAGATTGCTTAATGGAAAAAACAGCACAGACAAACAAACAGATAGTGATTGTGACAAAAATCATCTCACCAGAAACCATTGCTCTTCCTCTTCCTGTGAGTGACCTTAGGTGACCTGTGAAAATGGTTCACTACACTCTCGACCCAGAAAATCCCACAAAAACATGCAAATCAAGAGGCTCAAATCTTTGCGTTCACTTTAAGAACACGTGTGAAACTGCCCAGGCCATCAAGGGTATGCATATCCACAAGGCCACCAAGTATCTGAAGGATGTCACATTAAAGAAGCAATTTGTGCCTTTCCGGTGTTACAATGGTGTAATTAGTAGGTGTGCCCAGGCCAAACAGTGGGGCTGGACACAAGGTCGGTGGCCCAAAACAAGTGCTGAATTTTTGCTGCATGTGCTTAAAAATGCAAAGTCATGCTGAGCTTAAGGGTTTAGATGTAGATTCTCTGGTTATTGAACGTATCCAGGTGAACAAAGCACCCAAGATGCGCCGCCGTACTTACAGAGCTCATGGCCGGATTAATCCATACATGAGCTCCCCCTGCCATACTGAGATGATCCTTACTGAAAAGGAACAAATTGTTCCCAAACCAGAAGAGGAACGTGCACAGAAGAAAAAGATATCCCAGAAGAAACTGAAGAAACAAAAACTTATGGCACGGGAATAAATTAAGCATAAAATAAATGCAAATAATTTTTTTTTAAAAAATCATCTCAGTTATGAAGAATGAGAACATTAGTATGATTGGCTGCTAGAGTACACAGAGGTCATGTGTTTACAGTTAATATAATTGGCTGCTAGTTTAGACAAAGGTCACATGTTTCCAGAACCACGAAGACCCACCTGTGTCCCACATCATCCCTTGCCATCAACCCTACTTCCTGCCTCACCCTTCCTCTCATCCAAAACCAAAGTCAGGTGACTAACAGTACCATTCCTTAGGCCAAATTCTTGTTTCAAATTCCAAGAGAGCCATACTATAAGAAACAAAACAGTGGAAGAGAGCAGAAGCGGGTATTTTCATTTGTCTGAAAAATAAGTTTTCAAATTATTTTTAAACTAAAGAACTAAACTTTAAACTACTTGTGGGTGTTATGTCTACCCTGCCTTTATACTTGATTGCCAATATGCCTTTAGTGGAGGAAAAAAATGTTCTTTATATGCTTTTATCATTTTTACTGACAATCTTAGGACACTTTGATGTATTAGAAATAAACCTTTTCCTCTCCAATAGTTCAAATAATAAAAACCACCTACTTATAAGAGTAGCCACTGAATACAAGTCTTACACTGTGTGGGCCATAGGAATCAACAGCAAACTGACCATGTCTCTAAGGCAGCAGTCTACAACTGAAACAAACTAGAACATCTCATTCATATATATATATATCCTTCATTCCAGATGACTTTATAGTCAATCCACTGTAGCTTTGTTGTTGCTACTGTTTTCCTTTTAAGACTTTGACTAATATTTGCCTTTTAAAATTTACAACCCCAATCTAGAACATAACAGGCAATGATCAAATGTATACAACCACTGTTCCTGCAAATACAATGTGTTTTAGAGAAACTAATCACCTAATTCACTGATTCAGAGTCACAAAACTTAACAGTACCACATCCACTGGTCTTACCTCTGCAGCTAAATAGTTTCCAGTTGCAAGGTGTTTAAATCTGAAGAGACTGTTCCATTGTCCTGCACCCCCACGGCACGGGTCATGATGAACCACCTACAGATTTAAAAAAAAAAAAAAAAAAAAGTCATGACAATAATAACAAAATGGTATTCAAGGGGCTGGGGAGATGGCTCAGTGGAATAAGCGCTTCCCTGGCAAGTGCAAGGGCCTGAGTTCAATTCCCAGTTCTGCCCAAAAAAAAAAAAAAAAAAAAATGGTATTCATGTCCTGGCAAGGTAATTACATGAAGTACCTTCCTGT
>NW_004524640.1:7055666-7062709 GCF_000260255.1 Octodon degus
ATGAAGTACCTTCCTGTTACTCCTGACCTGTCAAGCCTGATATATGTTTCAAAGAGTACAGTGTATCCAAAAAAATTTCCACAACTGAGCCAGAGGCATGTTATAACAGTTACAACTTCACGAGGCATGCATGATGCTCATGCCTCACGTCTGCAAATACTGCCTTAATCCAAGAGGCATGTTTCCAAATCTAGAAGCAGAAATACTATGCATTCTCCCCACTCCCAAATTTGTTATTCAAATATTCATTCAACAGAAAGTCTTAACAGCATACTATGGGCCAGTTACTCTTCAAGACAACAGAGACACGGCAGTGGGCATAGAGCTACCTTCTAAAGAAGAAGAGAGAATTAGCTGAGAAGTAACAAATACCAAGAAGGGGACAGACAGAGTCCATGATAGAGTAACTAGGAAAAGCTACTGTAGATATGGCAATCCGCATGGGCCACTTGGAGAGGACAAGGGATATGATATCTGGATTAAGACAATGAGACAGACACTAGAAGAGAGTGTTCCAGATGGAGAGAAGCCCAACTGCCCAGGCCAGCAGATGTGAACTATCTTAGTTATTGGCCCTTTTCTGTGCATGACTTTTACAAACACCATGGCCTTTGGTACCTGTCCTTCAAGCTGACCATGCCAGAAGTGCTGAGCCTCTGGGCTCCCCGGGGATGGAAGCAGTAGAAGGTAGTTATCAAGCAGCTGGACATGCCAGAGGGTAGGGCACAGTAGAAAGACTTGGAGTTTGAGCATTTGACTATGGTATACTCATAGTAATTTAGTATCTTCAACCCTTGTTGACTCATGTACAAATTGGGGTTCATTCACACACTGTTATAAAGATGAAATAGAAGGCAGAGCAAAGAGCAAACATAATTTTTCAGAACTCTCCCTCAGTAGAGTACTGCCCTTTGGGTCACTCCGCAGTCTCAAATTCTGTGTGCCAACAAATGGAACTTTCTGATGCCGTTGGCAGATTCCAGCTTCTATAGCTTCCTCTAGTTCCATAACTCAAATAAAATAATATTTATGGACAAATTTCAAAGTGTACAAAGCCTTAGAATCCCTGGGGCCAAAATCCAACCCATCCCTTAAGGGTCAGATTTCAAATGAAACTTCTTCCATAAATTCTTGGCCAGTCAGCCTAGCCTTGGTGATCTCACCAAGTTCGAATTCTTACTTTTCGTGAAAAGGCAGGAATAGTTTTAAGAATGTGTTATACATGCTCACTACAGGGATAAACAAAAAGCTTAAAACTTCCCATGGATCCTAGAGTAAGAATTTCACCTACTCATAAGTGTGTCTAGCAATGGTGGTACAGGCCCTTAGGATACTTCTTTGGAAACATATAAGGGAGAGTGTCTTCATTTACCATGATGATTTTGGGGAGCTGTTATGGCATTTAATGAGAAATAACCAAGAGAATGTTCATCCTCACATTCACAGAGAAGCCCAACATGGACACAGTATGTGGAACCCAAAGGACCATCTCCACATTCCTCTCTGTATCAAGGAGCTGGATGCCTTCCCCAGAGTATTTACTGTAACTACAAAAAACAGTGGGAAGTAGCTGAAAGGGTACTCTTTAGCGCTAGAAGTAGTGACAGTGCAGGCCTACATGCACTGAGGCCACAAGGATACAGAGCACATGAAGGCGGAGTCTGAAGACTCAGAGAGGGACTATGACGGCTTCCTGTTATGCTGGATCTTTAATAAGTGCATGTGCCTCCACCCCATTTTCTTCCTCCAGTCCTCCCAATAACTCCAAAGCTAAGTTCCTATGTTAAATACCTCTTTGCATGAAATGCCTGATCCTCAGGCTGATTAAGCAAGATGCCTAGGCTTCCTGATGAAGCATAAGATGAGGAAACGCCCTGCAGCCTGCATCTTATGAATCTCCTATAGCACGAAGCCTATCACAGATATACATCAGCAATGCTGCAGTACATAAGCATACTAACAAGTTTTTACAGAGCTACATGAAAGGTCTAATCTTTTAAGAAATTCTCTACGGAGAGGGAAACATAAATGACATCAAAACATTATCTCCGGGGCTGGTGAGATGGCTCAGTGGTCTAAAGCACCTACTCAGAACAAGCTTAGCAAAGCACAGGGACCACGGTTCAATCCCCCAGCACCACATGCCAGCCAGCCCCGCCCCCTGGTGGGCTGAGCTGGCCACACACACACACACACACACACACACACACACACACACACAGATAAATAAATATAAAAAAAAAAAAACATTATCTCCGAAACGTGAAACAACCCTCTCTCTGTTCTGACTGCTCATTGCGTTGGAGAATTGCCAACTATATGTTTGATAGGGTCAGTCCCAGTGCATGGTACTCTTAAGCAAAAGGTACAAAACTAAATATATGCCAGAAGGCTCAACACACCTTCAACAGACTTGGAACCAAATATGAAAGAAGGCAGGAAACTCACTGAATGTGACGAATAAAATTTTTAAATAATATTTCACATTATTGCTCTCGTGTTTTAATTTTTTGAGGACAATGATAAAAACCTACAATGAGACAAGCAAACGTTTTATGACCAATGGGAGGGAAGGTGCCTGTAATTCTTCAGCCTTACCCTGTGAGGGTAAGGCAGGCTTCCAGGGAAGTCTCTGGCCTCAGCTTCTGGTTTGGGTGGTACAGCCTCTCTCAGACTTCCCCAGTGTTGCTTCCCCCTCCTGGGTGTGGCCACAAAAGCCCTCCCCAGTGCCAGACTGAAACTATGCCTGGACATGTGGTGGGATTTCAAGATAGAAGCTGCGTTTTCTCGCGTGATTTCATCTCTACCCTAAACTACATCACATCTCCCAACACTCCTTTGGTGTTAGTTACATGCATAAAGAAGGCTCAGTTCATTTACATAAATGTAACACTTGCTCCTTTTCTCTGTTTCAGGTGTCTATAATTTGTCCTTTTTTAAAAAATTGTATTGAGAAACAAATAGCAATGAGACAGCTTCAAAACCAATTAGTAGGACAGTTTCAATAATTAATACATTGCATATTGTTGTCATCATAGTGATTATTCATAGTACAAGATGCAGACATGATATCCTGCTACAGTCTACTTAGTTATTGCTGTATCCCTCTTTTGTGTGGGTAAATCTGTTTGTTATGCTATCACTTTACCTACTAGCTGCTATTCAACATCTCACAACTACCTTTGCTCTTTCTTTTTCCTGCACTTGTGTGCAATGTCTTTTGATCTTTTACTTCTCTCCAATCCAGGGTATAAAAGGATTTATCACAGACAGACAGAAATGTTACATTTTCCAGAGCAGTCATTTACATGTTGAAATACATATTACTTTACAATACGTTTATGTAATTTATATATTAGAATTGGATCATTATATTCATTTCCAATCATTAAGAAACATACACATTTCATTTTAGGATATTATGGCAAGTATTCCAAAACAACTGCTTTGAAAAGAGGTAGGGGACGGGGGTCACAGAGATAGCTCAGCAGCATGAGCACCTCCCTGGCAAGCACAAGGGCCTGAGTTCAATCCCCAGTACCAAAAAAAAAAAAAAAAACGTAGGTGATGGATCTGAAATGCCTAAGGGCCACTGTGAAAGGCCGAAATGTCCATCAAATCAAGATGCAATTTATCAGCTCCTGCCTTGCTCACAGGCAATTATGCATGTTATCTCCTTCACTGTACACAAAGATCCTTTTAAAAAACCTATGTCTCACTTTTCTTTTTCATTTTCATTCTGCCATACTGACACATTTAGTTAATGCTTTCTAAAGGATGAACAGATGCGGAACAAGAGTCTCTTGGTTCCAATAGAAACAGCATTCCAGAAGATATGAACATTATTCTCTTCAGGGACTGTGTAGTTCTGATACTTGTTTTTATTTATTTATTTTAGGCCATTCTGTTCCTTCTTAATGCCTGGGCCACCACAGGCTTTAGTTTGATCAGCTTCAATGACATTTCAAAAAAAGACTTTTGAAAAAGTACAATAATACATGTTTTTATTAAATACGTGTGTGTGTGTGTGTGTGAGAGAGAGAGAGAGAGAGAGAGAGAGAGAGAGAGAGGAGAGAAGAGAAGAGAAGAGAAGAGAAGAGAAGAGAAGAGAAGAGAAGAGAAGAGAAAAAATGAGTGAGATTCCAGGTAACTGAAGGAAGTAGCATCCTTGCCAACTGATTATAGCAAAAAAGGGTATGAGACAGTTCACAAAACTTATTCTGTTATAGGTGTATCATAAGCAATCACCATAACAATAAAGCAAACAACATAGTGGATCTTATCATTTTATCTAAATACTTATCAAAAGCCAACACAATTCACACACCTCGATTTCCCAGAGTGCTTTAGAACTCGTAGCAGAAGTTGCTGATTGACGCAACGTCGTGCGAAGGAAGATGTGCTGTTTTTTCTCATATTCGTCACAAGTCAGAAACTTTTCTTGTTCTGCATGAAATAATCTAACAACATCACCCTAGAAAAACACGTCAAGAAACACTGACATGAGAAGCAGAAGTATTTTTCGGTTTTGATCTCTGAGGCCTTTGCCAGCTATTCGGCCTGGAGTGATTATTTATGCATCTTAAAATATTGGGAGGAGAAACTCAGTAAAACATTCACAGTCAGAATTAAAGTTTGCAGGGCCGGCAAGATAGCTCAGTGGACTAAGCACCTGCTTTGGCAAGCACAGGGACCAGGGTTTGATCCCCAGTCCTGCATGCTGCACTGGCTCTGCTCCCAAGAACACTGAGCTGGTAACCAAGTCTGGGCCTGGTGGCGCACACCTGTAATCCCAGCACTGGGGAGGCTGAAAACAAGAGGATCATTACAAGTCAAACTGTGTAGTGAGACCCTATTATAAATGCATTCCCAAAAAATGAAAAAAAAAAAAAAAAAAAAGAATTAAGGTTTGTGGTCCCACTGTAAATTATGACTAGTAGTGCATTTAGCTTTTACATCTAGAATTTTAAGAATATCTTCATCTCTTCCAGAAAATGTTCAACAAAGCAAATACTTACTCCTTTTAATACATCCTCTCTATAGGAACTAAATTTCATGAATAAAGTGATTTTCCAGCTGGTATTGCAATTAACAGCATTCACCTATTAATGAAGAAATACTAAGAGTTAGAAGAAGATAGGTTCTTCCTTATATAACAAGTCATTACTTCAGTTGGTAAAAGAAAATCTTGGATGACAAAGTTTGTGATATCTTCAATAAAAATATCTTCAAGGGACCAAAAACAGCTAATCAATATCTACAGCTAAGTTAGGATATTAATTAGCATCACCAGGATTATGCTCATGAAATAAAGCAGTATGTTTCTCTACCATATGAAAAAAAAAAAAAAAATCACCCAGTCCCTGTCCTATCCTCTAGAACTTACCTCCTTGCATCCTGGGTTGTCCAGAAGTTCTATGTTGCTGGCATGCAGCGGCTGTCCCGCATTCACAGGCATCAGAACGACCTTATCTCCTACAACGATCTGGAAATCAGAAATCAATTGCCATCTAGACACTGTATGGATCTGTGATGCTGCTCAGGAAGTTAAAAATAATTGCATAAGAGTCCTCGTTATCGAGCTGACCCGGGTCCCTTTATCCTCCGCACAGATTTGAGTTCAATTCTTTTTCTCTGTGAGGCAAAATAGCTGCTAATAAATGAGCACGTGGCCATGCTCTGTACTGCCCCACAGTCTGGGTTCCCCAAAGTTCATGCAGATCCTGCTCTCGTTAGCTTCCCATGTCAGTTAGAGCTGTCCCGAAGTTGGTGATTCTTCCTCCCCACGAGCCCTTGGGCCACAAGCACAGCGGAGAGAGTGTGAGCGCACCTGTCACAGCTAAACCAATCTACCTGCATATCAGAATCACCTCAAGGGGGGCCGAGGAGATAGCTCAGTTGGATAAGCGCTTGCCTGGCAAGTGCAAGGGCCAGAGTCTAATCCCTGTTTCCACAAAAAAAAAAAAAAAAATCACATCAAGGGCAAGCCAAAAATGTTTTATGTTTCTGTTATTTCTGCAGTGGGAGATAAGGGATGTATCTGATCTTCCCCATAACCTCAGAAACTTAGTAAATATTCTACTGTCATCTGGATTCAGGAAATACAAGAAGGTAGGATCTTGTAAAAGCATGTCTTCTGTTTGGGCTTTTGGCATCTGGTTCTCTTATTTAAACATTCGAAATTAACATGGCTCCTTAAACCTGATGAGCCTATTTATTTATTTATTTATTTTCTGTGTGTGGCCAGCTCAGCCCACCCTAAGGGCAGGGCTGGCACGGCATGTGGTACCGGGAATTGAACCTCAGTCCCTGAGCTTGCCTAAGCAGGTGCTTTAGACCGCTGAGCTATCTCACCAGCCCTGATGTTCCTTTTTAAATACAAACTCAAATGGGTTGGGGGAAAACTGCTCAAAAGTAAGTCAATGTTGATTTTTACTTATGTTATCATATCAATGTCTCCTTTATCTTAGAATATTTTTATTTGTAAGTTGTGGGAATTAAAGTTACCCTTTCTTAAAGATAATGATGAATACTTTTAGTTTAATTTATAATCTATATTCTACTGCAATTTTCTGTAAGCTTTGGGTTAATTTATATATTATATTAACCTCAAAATATCACCTACAAAATCCTTTTACATTTGTAAAAGACTAGTCATATAGCCAAATGCCTCTTGAGGTCTATGGTACAGCTTCCAAGAGATCATAAAGACAATATTTATACAGAGAATCTAATAATAATTTATTAATTTGGCTTAATCTGCATTACTAAATTTCTTTTTTTTAATTGGAGCATGCTAGCAACACAGAACGGCATAGTTTTGGGAAACTGGCTCACACAATCAGCATATCTGTATCATTTTCAATCCCATTTCCCTCTCCCCATCTTCCCCCTCACTCTCTTTCACTTTCTGTGCTCTCAATTCTACAATTTCTCACCATCTCAGAAATGAAAACAGGGGCTGGAGAGATGGCTCAGTGGTCTAAAGCACCTACTTAGAACAAGCTTGGCAAGGCATCAGGGACCGCAGTTCAATCCCCCAG
>NW_004524640.1:7062809-7064611 GCF_000260255.1 Octodon degus
AGGGACCGCAGTTCAATCCCCCAGCACCACATGCCAGCCAGCCCCGCCCCCTGGTGGGCTGAGCTGGCCACACACACACACCACACACTCTCTCTTTCTCTCTCTCTCTCTCTCTCTCTCTCTCTCTCTCTCTCTCTCTCTCATAAATAAAAATTAAAAAAAAGAAAAAAAGAAATGAAAACAAACTCATTGCTTATTTCCTATCAATTAAATATTAAAAGATTAGTGGGAAATGCAGCTGAAGAATAAATCGGGACTCAGAGCTTCTCCATGTATCCTGATCCAATCCAAAATTTTAAGGCATAGAATTTCATGAAATCTATATTAAATAACTATATATGGATTATAGAGAGGAGTCTACCTTCATGTCTTAGTACTGTAATGCTCTATGTCAGGAGATTCAAATATGGTAGAGAGGGGCTGGCGAGATGGCTCAGTGGTCTAAAGCACCTACTTGGAACAAGCTTGGCAAAGACAGGGACCACAGTTCGATCCCCCAGCACCACATGCCAGCCAGCCCCACCCCCTGGTGGGCTGAGCTGGCCACCCACACACAGTAAATAAATAAATAAATAAATAAATGTTTAAAAAAAATACGGTAGAGAAGCCTCAAGCTCAATAATCAAAGCCATTTTGGTTTAAGTGGGCTTCTACTGTGTACAGGATTAGCCTCCATTCATCACTGACCTTCCAAGTCTATCTACCAAAGACTCATCATAGAAGCTCTTTATGTATGGCTAAGAAAAGATCATCAAGAAAAGCTATCAAGGGAAAGGATAAAGAAGCCAATCAAGGCACATAGTATGTCCTCTTTCATGCAAACTAGAGAGGAAAGATAGGAGTATACACCTAAGGAAACATCAGCAGCGATTAACACTGGAAGAAGGTAGTGGGATTGGGTAGGTGGCAAAAAGGTTAAGAGAGACACTTCCCACAATCCTTGCAGTGTTTTTTCCATCTTTGAACCACAAATTGGCACATCTTTTAAAGTTAAATCACAAACAAAACAAATCAAGGTCAATATGGCCTAAATATTTCAAATACCTTCCTCGCTTAAGAAAATAAAACTTATTATTGAAGTCATTTCCTGTGACATCAAGACAACACTAGGTTGCAGAGCCATGAGAAGTTGTCAATAATATAAATTACTGGGAGCTCGATGCTCTCTGTTGCCAGTGTTACATCTGATCACCCAATTTCTTCCTTAAAGAACAACAGGGTTTGATTTATTATTTCATCTCTAGCATATAATTATTAACCAGAATCTACTAAACATCAGGGTATATTTTAGCTATGTCCTTCCGACTCAACACATTTAGTTTGACCTATCTTCCCTGCTCTAAGTCTTACTGTTTTTTCATATTCTATTCACTTCAAAGCACCACCCATAAACTCAGTTGTATCCTTTAGCGAGCAAAGCATGCAGTCAAAATGTTTCCTGATATCTGTGCAACAGCTTCCAAGGCTTTACAAAGACAGTAGTCATAAGTCCTTACCTTTCAGGTCCTCAATCTTCCTCTTGATAATCTCTACATTGACTAAACCAGATGAATAAAACTTGCCCACAAAATGTACATTAGGGCAATCATGTCAAATGAAAAAAATAATGCTTATGAAAAATAGTCCCTATTTGCAGAGAATTCATGCTTCATTATATGGAACTTGCTAATACCCTCAGAAAAAATGTATTATGGCCTCACACACTGGCAGGGCCAGGTACTTTCTGAGAAATGGCGTATGCAGTACAGTACTTTATTTTTCATTCTAGGATTAAGCCATCATATTCACTTATGGAGCACAAA
>NW_004524640.1:7065641-7078854 GCF_000260255.1 Octodon degus
AATTTTAGTGAAGGGTCTACAAGGTATCACTACACAGATCAGACTCATAGTGATCCTTCTATTTTCAGCCTCCCAAGCACTGAGCTTAACAGGTACGTGCCACCACACCTAGTCTCAATTGCCACCTCACCATGCCCTGCGGGTGGGGCCAGCACAGCATATATTTGAGAAAAATACTATCTACTCCTGGGAAAGAAAATGAGGGTTACAACACAACCACGTGGCTGTGGGTGCTCAGGTTTTTCACAGCAACCTTGGTGACACACAAAGGCTACACAGTGACAAGTAACAACAACATGCTATTTTGGCCCAAAAAAGCAATGTGGAGGTTGCTGGCGCCATGCCACAGGGAGCACACCTAGACAAAGACAACTCCTACACCACACTGAATAATTCCATTGTCCATTTTTACCAAGATGGAGCATTTGAGTGGTGGCTTTTGCTTTGTTTCATTTTCTACTACAAGTAACTATTTGACATAGTTCATTACATTCAACTCTCTAGTGACCCTGTAAAGTGATTGGGAAAGTGGGCAGGTGAGAATGAATAAATAGAGTGAATTAGTAAACTCCACAGTTAATCTAAAGACCCAAATATATCCAGTCCTTTATCCACTCTTTCTGAACTTGAGATCAGGTTTTGTTCATGTTGATGTTTAACTCTTACAGAGCACTAGGAGACTGGGACACTACTCAATGAGACATGGATTGGAAAATAAGCATTTTAAGAAAGACATCAAAGACATGAGTCATTCCCATACTGCATGGCTGAACAATTGAGAGTTGACTGTAAGTGACTATCTACTAAATTAAAATGCACAGCATGCTCACACCACCTATCACTTGGTGCCAAAAGAAAAACAAACAGGACTTGCTGTTGTAAGAACTGCAACACAAGACGTAAAATGCATCACATTCCTTCATGCCATGCATGTCCCAAGTCTTACCAATGGAAGATATCACCAGATAACTTACTAAGCAAAGTAAATCATGAAGGCTGCCTTCTGTGGAATTGAATGCGTATTCTGAAATTCACTGGAAAATAGACTCACTACAAAAAGAAGACATTTCTAAGGTAAGAAATACCCAAAACATTTAAAATATAATCAAAGGGTTGACTGAGAAAACTACCAAAAGAATTAACCTTTTGATTTTGACTATACAGTGTTAATTTTTAAAATCTCTACCTGGCCTAATATTTGTAAACTGTTCTATTTATGATAGTAACTTCATATTCAGGGTCAACCAGCATTAATTAGGCATCTCCCCAGTGCTAGAGACTATCACCTGGTATTTATTTATCACACTCAAAAATATCAAAGTGTGGATGCTACAAGGTCATTTCACATAATGTTATGTGACAATATGCACAACTTATTTTAAGTATAACAGTCATCAATAAGTAGAGGCAAAACATACAGCTTCTCCTATGTTGACATCTATTAGAATATATGGGCTGTAAGATGCTGCCCATGAACCAGGAATACTGCAATGACCTAGGGCCTTATTCTGTTGGTTCTCACTGGGCAGACACCACTGGCTAGTCACAGCTACTTTCCTTACAAACATGCTCCCTCCATTCAAGGCAAGGAGATAACTTCTACCTCTCTTAGAACGTCTCAGCCAGTACTAAGGTGGCTTAAGCTCCTTCATCCCAGCTCTAGCTGGGCGTTGCTTTTCAATTAACTTGCATTCTGTCTTTCGATAATTTCTGAGCACAATCTGTATTATAAATAAAGCATTGAGCCTTGTAAAGATAGCAACACGAAAATAACAGGTTGATTAAAAACTCTCATTCTTTGTACATTCTGGACTCTCTTCCAGAGGAAGATTGTTTTGACAAGCTATTCCCCCATTAATTTGATATTTACATACATTGTCACCCTCACTTCGCAGCTTCCAGAAGGGATGAATATAAAACCAGGATCCTTCATTTCCTGCAGCATCCAAAGACACTCGCATGGCATTCTTCTCCAGTAATGCAGGCAATCTCTTGTTGACAGTCAGATATTTGTTGCTTTTTATATGTAGTAGCTACAGAGAAAAGACACGCATCACTACCTTTATTCCTTGGTCTCCTCTGTTAATTGCATACATATGTATAATCTTTAAAAGCTGACTCTTCCTTGGATTCCTCTTCATCTGCACCCAGTTCTCCTCCATAATGAAAGGGGCACATGAGGAAATAAACCAGAGGACAGAGGAGTGCTTTTTTTTTTTTTTTCAATCTACTGATAAATAATGGAATAAAACCAGGCTTTCCAAAGCAGACCTGAAATTCCCCCAAACCACACCTTTTCCCAATGCCTACAAAAACAGAAAACAGCAAAGGAAAAGCTAGACACTGGACTAATGGACCATCTTGTTTAGCACCACTAAACATCCTCCCCAACGACAGCCCTTCTTTCCTCCAGGAGGAGAGAGTTATGTTTCCTAACTTGGCTCTGTGCTTTCTCCAAGAGAAAGCTGACCCTGCCTCTTCTGAAATGAGTGCAGAAACAATATTCTCAGATTTTTTTTGGATTCTATGGACAAAATCTTTCTAAAATATATTCCTGCTGAGTAAAAAAAAAAAAAAAAAAAATCAAAACAAAGTACAGCAAGCCTCTCATCTACTGCTAAAATCATTTCAAAACAGAATGGTCACTGAGTACCTAGCTGTGAAAAGGAAGGCATTTCAAAATAAAAGGCAAGTTTTTTAATTGGAAAAAAAAAAAAAAAAGCTTTTTTATTGAAAAAGCCACAATCATACCTTGGGTTCTCATTTGACAGAAAAACAACAGAACCCCTAGTGAGTTGCTCACCCCTCTGGGTTCTACCATGTTACAACCCATGGCCTGGCCCCTACCCAGGCAAGCCGACACTGGTACTTCAGGTTCTTAACAAGGGACATAAACTCTACTTGATGGACTTAAGGATCAAAACTCTGTTTCTGGAGGACTGCCCAAATGGCACACAGCCTTCCCAAGCCAAAGATATCATACTGTCTATCACTAGATTAAGTCCACGTTCTGGAAGCTCCAACCCTACGCTACTCATCTTGTCTCATAAGAGAACTGCTTGCCTTGTACTCTGGCATGTTGCCACTGGTCAACAGCAAAATACCAAGAGATATTATTTTTGAAAACAGCTGCATGAAGTACCTCTTTGTGATACTTACTGCAGGGAAGTTGTTAAGGCTATTGTTTACTATATTAAACAGTGTCCTCTTTATAACTATTCTTGGGAGAAACACTTCCCTGGTCTTACTGCTAGAATGGTAGAGCTTCTAGACCTCAGATTTGAATATGTGTCATGGGCCTCCTACCAGTGCTGTAACATACTGTACTTCCCTATGGCTGGGCAGACAAGAAGGCTTCAAGCCAAAGTTTTCAGACTTTACAACATGGTTTTTATGAATATACCTCTTCCCTAACCTCAGCTTATTCATTCAGTCATTCTTTTTCCCTCTAATCCAATAGTCTTAATTATTTGTATTTTATCATATTTTGTGGTGTGTATTTTGGGGCTTTTTTTGTTTGTTTTTGTATTTTAGGGAAGGGTCTACAAGAGTGTTCAAGGTCTCACTACTAGATCAGACTCACAGTGATCCACCTGTTTATAGCCTCCCAAAAGCTGGGATTACAAGCACATGTCACCATGCCCAGTCTCAATCACCATCTCAGTGTGCCCCAGGGGTGGGGCCAGCACAGTAGGCCAGGGGATTGAACCCCTGGCCCCTTCACCTGCTTGCAGGCACTTTAATCCGCTATTTGGCTGGCCTGTGTGGTGTGTATTTTGGAAAATGTTTTACATTTTTGGAACAAGGTGGGGCATTTACTAACAGATAACCAAGTAAAAAAGATAAACAGATCTAAAGGAAGCACAGGCAAGGAATGCAGCTGAGATAAACTCCTTTGAAATAGGAGACCTTCTGGCAACAATCCAATGATGACCTCCACAGTGCATTTTGAAAACCTTCCCCTCCCTATAAAATGAAAAGATAACATTCCCCATGTTGAACATTAACTTCATTAATCTAAAGGACTATTTCTGATAGCCCCTTACAAATTATTTCCCCAATTTTTTTCTTTTCGGGTAATTAATTATGCAAACATCAAGATACATTATTTCTTGAAGTTTATCCATCAGACTGAGTAGTTGTTTGTAGTGCCTGGGATGGAAGCCAGGCACCACACACCCTAGCCAAGTGCTTCACCATGAACTAATCTAGACCTCTAGTCCCAGCTTGCTCTTTAATGCACAGCACCATACAAGAGTGTCCACTACTCACACCCGCCATAATTTCTACTGAAGAACCAACTTTTTTTTTTTTTTTAAATGTATTTGGTTGTTACAGGGTCTCACTATGCAGTTTAGACTGCATAGTGATCCTCCTGTTTTCAGCCTCCCCAGCACTGGGATTATAAGTATGTGCCACAGTGATCCTCCTGTTTTCAGCCTCCCCAGCACTGGGACTATAAGTATGTGCCACCAAGCCCAGACTCTGTGGCCGGCTCAGTCTCCCATGGGAGTGAGTGGGTCTGGTGTGGCATGTGGCACCAGGGATCGAATCGCAGTCCCTGCACTTGCCTAAGTTTGCCTAAGCAGGCATGCTGAGCTGTCTCACCAGCCCCCAAGAACCAACTATTGTAGCTCAACATTTTTCATGAGTTTGCCATTCTAACCCATATGGACAATTTGGAAAATTACCCACAAAACATTCACCCTTTTTAAGAGAAAATAAATAGAAACTTACTTGTATAACATTACTGTATTTCACAATTTCTCCCAACAGCTTCTTATTCTCTGATTCATTCTGTTTTTGTTCCAGCTCTGCAGCATGCTATGATTAACAAATATTCAGTGTGGAAACATAATAAACAGAATATAATAAGTGACAAAGAAATAAATATTTTTAGTAACAAGAATAGAATCACAAATAAAATGGAACAGTTGCTTTACTCTTTGAAGCTTGGGGAGAGAAGCAGGAAGGGGATAATAATTAAATTAATGATCATAACACAGCGGGAAAATTACTCAATTTATGCTGAAATGCAGCCAAAAATGTCTTAAGGCACTTTTATATTAACACTTCCAGAAAAGTGCCAGGTTTTTAGACTTACAAGATGACTGTAGGAAGGAATGTTAGTAGAAACACCAACCCAGATAGCAGGTGAACTGCAGAAGATGAAAAGCTGTTTTTAATTCTGAAAATAACAGGAGTTTTAATGATATAAAATTAAGACCTATTCCATTTGTACTCTACCAAACCAGAAACTATACTCTTTCAAATACTTTTCCCAACTCTTTCAGATTGAAAAAAAATAAATTGAGCGCTAGGTCAGGTAAAAACACAACTGGATTTAATTTTCCCACAGAAATTCTGAACTGGTTTTCAGTTTGATGTGAAGCTTGAATTAGTCTGGCACACCCTAAAAAAAATAAAAAATAAAAAATAAAGCAGTAGGAATGTGCTACCTACACTCCAAGAAATAAGGTAGTCACACCCTAAAACTTAAAACTCTACCTTTCAATGTATTCTTATATTCACCTGAAATCTCTGTGTACTGTGTGAGATTACAAAACTAAGAAGTTGGGAATAACGAGAACATCTTTCTGTTGTTGCTGTTCCTGGTCCAGTTTAAACAAGACAAACGCAGCCTGGCTCATACCTGGAGCTTCTTCAGCAAGGCAGCCTCTGTGTGGTTTCCTTGTTTGGCTTGCTTCGCTTTCCAATACTGCTTCTGGGCAGAATATCGATTCATGGGACACACCTTGAAAAGGCAGTCTGTGACAAACCAACAAACAAAGACACTGTAACTAAGGCTGCTAGCATTTCCTAGCTACCCTTACAACCTCATTTTGGAATCTTGGGATGTATTAAGGATGAAGAACATTAAAAAGTCATATAAATCATTCTCTCACCAACCTTTAAATTCCCTCTATAACATTTTCAAATAGTGATAGAAATTATCACTAAAATTATCCTTTGTTCATTGGCTATTTTGAAGAACACTTTAGCCAATGTTTTTAGTAAAGAAAGCCAATTAATGTGATGTTATAAAGCATTTCTTAATGATAAGGGGGACCCAGGCTTAGAAAGGAAATAAATGAAATGGAAGCCTTATTTGGCCTTGTCCAATTAATACCTTTTATGTATGTAACTTTGATAACTACAGTGATGCAGGAAATAAAAATAATCACAGCTGATTGTTCTAGACATCCATTCCTCAAGTTTCCAAATACCACGGGGTGAACACAGCATGGGAATCTGGGAAAGGGGGTATCATAATGGAAAAAAGAAAGCAACCAATGCAACTACCAAGGTCACTCCTCACTCTACTCATAAATATCAGACTAGGAGCCTGGGAGATAGCTCAGTAGAATAAGCGCTTCCCTGGCAAGCGCAAGGGCCTGAGTTCAATCCCTGGTTCCGCAAAAAAAACTAGGAAGTAACTATAGTCAGTGAACTCTGCTGATCAAAAAGTAAAATAAATGTTGCTGTTGTTGTTGTTAGTTTTTAGTGAGGAAGAATGAAGACCTTAACTCTCTTATACGTGAATGAGTCTATATACTTATGGAATGGATTTCAATCTAGAATAAAAATCAATTTTCAATATCTGCAATAAAGAGTGATATAGATAATCCAGATGTTATTTTTACTCATTCTCACAAAAGTGTACAAGTCTATATAACAAACTTAATTTATTTTGATTAATGTGTTCATGCTTAAAATCCTTCTCATTTTTCAAATATGTCCTCACAAAAAGAAAGTTCAGGCAACTCAAATATTCCTGTGACCACATTAGTGACTACTGGAATAGCATGAGTGGCTGAGAAATACAATTTCAAGATATTTAAAGAATTTAGAAAAAAAGGAAAAAATAATGATCATTTTCTATTTCTTGTAAGTATAATCACAAATTCTACTGCTCGGCTCTCCCTCCACATACACACAAAGCTATAGTAAACTAAGTCTTATATCTATGTTAAAAAAAACTCTAACACAAACAAATAAAGATCTTAAAAGTAGCAGAAAACAGACATCATCAACTGCTGAAAGACTCATACGCCATCAAAATTACAATATGATATAGAAACTACCACCAAGCACACATGTGCAAGCCAAAAATGCCTAAAAGACGGTTCCCTTTGCAGTGTATCTCAGAGGTCCTAGCAATTATTTACTGTGAGTTGGCAACTATAACAAATTATACAGGGCTGGCAAAGATAGCTCAGTGGATTAAGCACCTGTTTAGGCAAGTGTGGGGACTTTGATTCAATCCCCAGCATCACATGCAGCGCTGGCCCTGCCCCCAGGCACACTAAGCTGGTCATCAAGACTGGGTGTGGTGGCACATGCCTGTAATCCCAGTGCTGGGGAGGCTGAAAACAGGATAATCACTATTAATCCCAACTGTGTAGTGAGACCCTATTCCAAATACACTTTAAAAAAAAAAAATTATACAAAGATTTTTGAAGCCCAAATATAAAGGTTTTCACAAACATTGTCAAAAGCATGCTCCTGATTTAATGCAAGATTATTTTGACTATTCAGTATCAGACAGGTGACAAAATTCCACGTTGTCTTTTTGGGGTAAAAACACAAATCCATGTTCAATCAGAACCAAACTCTAGAATCTGCATGAAAAGAAACTTATTCCTACATGAATGGAAAAACAGAAAATTTATGCTCCCCATTACTATCGATTCCTGATGCGACTCATTAAATAAGGATCATTTGATGGGGAAAGTATTTTTTATGGCTTCCAAAGCACTCTAGTAGCACTGCTAACTCGTGGCATATTTGCGTAGCTGAGTAGCCCAACTGCGTTAGAGCCAACCACGTCTCACCTTAGGGTTGGGGCCATGTGGAGCCAAACACTGGCCAGCCCGTGGCCCACGTTTACCATAATGATCATGAAGGGACTCTTGCCCTATGCTCCCAGGCTTTGGACTCAAATTTCATTCCCAGAAAACTCAATCTACTTGAAGTTTCACAGTGGAACTCTGAGAAAGGAGTTACGGTGTAAAGATGAGTATAGCCAAGTTTGGCAGGAAGGGAGACCAGAAAAGCCAAAGGAGAAGAAAAGATAGAGCCAATTTTTAAAGAACCAATAGTAATTCAGCACATGACTAAGGGGGTTTAAGCGCAGAGAGACAAATGCTCCAAACAAAGCCAAAAACAACACAAAGGCACAGAAGAATGCTGGGAACAAATGAGTCTGCAAGAACACTAGTACCTGGGCTTTGAAATGAAAGTGGGTGGTAGGATAAGGTCAGGAACCAAAGCCTTATGTTCTAGCATGAACTACATTCCAAAGAAAGTGTTGAACTCTTCAAGAGTTTTAAGCCCTCACAGCATATGAAAGATGGCAGGAGTATGAGGCAAGAAAACCAACCTACAAGCCCACTGCCGACATGAGGAGAACCACTGGGCACCTGAGTTGGGGCCAGACAGCAGCTTTAAGGAAGCCACAGATTAAAAAGAAAAGTAGTTGGCCCAACGGGCTTTTTAATAATCTAGTGGATGTGGGGCTAGGAAAAGGTGAGGGAGGAGTAGGTTGACCAGATGACCAAGCTTCCTGCCAGCAGGCCTGAGACACAAAGCCTTGGGTCGCAAAAGCCTCCTCAATGATCTTGCATGGGTGATAGCTTAGTTCATATTACAATAAATAACCAACCTGCCTCTGTGTTGGAATTAAAACCGCAGAACTGTTTGGGATGACAGGAAGGAATGTTAGGCGAACACGGGCTTTATTTGAGGGGTGATATATGTGTGTTTAATTTTTTTCTTTCCGGCTCATTTAGAACACATTTTTTTTAAATTCTACTTAACTCCAGCTGGTCACATATTTGTCTGATTCTAAATTTAGTGCATAATAAAAGTGTTAATAATTCCCGTCACACCTAACTCACAGAGTTGCTGAGATGCACAAGAAAGATAACCTGTATGAAAAGCTCCCTGTGAACGTCGAAGACCTGTTATAACTATGAAACATTACGATTAATTTTGCTTCATTCTTTCACCAATAAATTCACTAGGACGAAGAGATGACTAACCCCTCCTGGGGCTCTCAGCAAGGAGCACCAAAAGGTGAGGTGCTAGGATTAAACCTGAGCCCACACAAAAGGGGGGCCATTAAGGCAAGGTGCTTCTGCCTTGGGTAGAAGATGCCACAGTGGGTTTTGTGTAAAATTCTACAACTTTCTGAAACTGATGGTGAGCACACTAAACACTCTATCACCTTAAATATGTCTGAATTATATACAGCACCATTAGTGGACTCAGTGTGGGTGCAGCCCACAACAGCCCTGCCTTTTGCCTGTGTGAGCTAACTCACCTACTTCTGAGCTGCCAGGTGTCCCCCACCCTCCACACCCTGCTCTCTAACACTCCCTGGTCTGCTCCTTCTCTAAAGTTAAGAGTGTGATTGTGCGTTTTCTTTTTGTTAGGGAGACCTCCATTTAGAAATCACCTCAGCGTCACTTTTTAATTGGGTGACAAACTTTTCAGTATTTCAAGACACAAACTGTCTCATTGCTATTTGTTTCTCAATAAAATTATGGAAAAATAAATGAATACAAAATAAATTTTCTAACAACAAAAAAAAAAAAAAAAACCACAAGGAATTTTGAAGAGAGAAAGAAAAGTCTGTCTCATAGAACAAGCACCAACAGCACAAACAGAAAGAAGTAACTTGAGTTTAGCCTTCAGACCTGAGGCCAACAATTCTGCAGAAATACAGAAGTTCAGGAATGGTCAGGAATAAAAAATTTTTTAAAAGCCACTTTCAGTCAAGTAATTTTATAAGAGCAATGGCTTCGAATCAGAAATTTTGGAATAGCCATGGAAGGAAGTTTAAACCACCCAGAAGTGTTCACTCTAGCCTGGTTTCAAATTCTGATGAAAGGAAGAAAAACAAAACCCCTCACACAGTGTACCCATGGACGCCTTATCATGTATCACTGGGTCAAAACACTAACTCTTCCACACTTGATTCCATGCAAATCTGGCAGGAGACCCCACCTTCACTTTCAAGAGCCCTCTAGGTAATCTCAAAATGTATTGCTCACCTACTTGTGTCTGAGGCAGCTCTGCCCCTCCCCCTCAACTGGTCTTGGTGCTAAATACAAACCTATTGGATAGGAAGCTCCAGTTACAAGCTTTCCTTTAACAATGGTGGACAGCAAGCCTGCTTTTTCATTTCTCCCCCCTCCTAAAGATGGCTACAGACTGAAGGGAGGCAAAGCATATCAGGCCATCAGCACGTACCGGTCACAAGGTGGACGTTCAACAAATGGCTCTTTCATGGTCACTTGTAAAATGACCCCATACTGATAACAGGCAGCATGGCTGCCAAGGACTTTTATTACTTCCACGTGGAGGAAGGTGGGAGGGAGAGGCTCTAGGACTTTTCTTTTTCTCTTTATAACCTAAGAGGATGCAACAGAGTACCATGACAACAATGCACTCTGTAACAAAGAGCAGGCTAGGACCTGCCCAGTGGTAAACGGAGAGTGGGAAGAAGATTCTCCCTGGGGTAAGAGTCAGGCAGACAAGGGCCACCACACACCAGCAATTAGAATCCAGGGTCAATCACAACAGTCGTATGCAGTCATCAGCCAGGGACACTAACAGCAGCATTGTTTTTGTTTTTGATTTGCTCTAACAAAGGCATGATGGAATACAGTGTTTGTATAAAACTCTTTCTGTGTAGAAGTCTTGAAAACTATTATGTTCTCACTTTGTTAGCACATGGAAATTTCAAGTCAGACATCCACCTCATTTACCTTGCCTGCAAGAGAGAACCTAAGGAAGTAAATGTACCTCAGAATGCTACCAAGGCCATGGAAAATTTACTGCACGTGTTAGCAAACATTAAAATTAATCACAACATATGAGTTGGCAAACATGAAGATTGCACATAACTTCCTCTGGCTGAAAGTCAGCTATTTTATAACTGGAGGGGAAGTTAAATGGCCTTTTGTAGTTACAGGCTTACAGAGAATACCAAAATGTTAGAATTTGAAGAAGTCTCAGATAAAATCCAACGTTTCTCTTCTTTGAGATAAAGAAGAAAATTTAAAAAAAATCAAAGTGATTTGCCTGACCTTTTCTGAATGTAATCTCTAGATGAGAATGAATTATACATATGAACAATGTCAGCCACATATAGGAGGCTTGAAAGCCCTGACAAGTGAGTGATTGTGTTAGTCAACTTTCTGGGACTGTGATAAAAACTCTGGGACAATCAATGTAATTAGGAAAAAGGTTATTTGGGCTCCTGGTTCCACAGGATTCAGTCCATGGTCACTTGACCCTGTGGTGTTGTGGTGAAAGAGTACATCACAGTGAAGGAAACTGACCACCTCTAAGAGAAGAGAAAGACAAGAAGACCGAGAGTGACAGGAAAGACTGAGAGTCCCTGCACCTCTTTTGAGGGTACAACCCCAAAAGCTCCAGCCTCCTGAAGGTTCCATCTCCTCCCAATACTATAGTGTCACAGACAACAGCAAACATCCATCATCCGGGGCTCTGGAGGACACTCAAGATCCAACCAATGGCAAATGACTTTTGGTATAAAACATTAATACCACATTTGATTAGCACAGTGCAGTTCATTACCATAAACACCTTATAGACTATAAAAACACTCCATAATGACAATACAAATCATTTCTGCTCCACAATACACCTGAGAGCTAGAGTTTTTATCTGCATTTCACAGAGGAAATGGGAGACTTTTCTTACGTCCAGCAAGTCGATAAGGAAATGAGCTGGGATTTGAATCTAGGGCCTCTTGACCCAACTCAACGTGCTGCTTTTCGTCAAAGGCACCATTAGGGTGCAGGCTTCTTATATTGAAGCAAAATCTGCCTCAGGCTAAACGCTGTTCCTAACCCTACACATAGACCCCAAGGCCACTAAGAATAAATCTGCTGCAGCCTCTATGGAGCAGCTCTGAGTGGCCCCTTCTGCATCTCCTAACCTCTCTGCTTCAACTTCCCTTTGATTATCACAACAGGATTGGCTCACAAAGGGCTATTGTTAACACCAAATACCATCAATACCTCCTTCCCACAATAAAGTAACTGGTTAACTCAAGGTTTAATACTTATTAATACACTTATTAATATACTTGATAAGTATAGATAGTGGAAAATATATAGGCCAGGCAAGAAGAAATATCTTGGTTCTCACCCTACAGTACAACACAGCTTCTAAAGAAATATTACGAAGATAAACTATATATATGCACTAGCTATTGTACTTCAAAAGACCACAATAAATGGCTTTTATGGGGACTTGGTTACACATATATATGTAATTAAATAAATGACAAAACATCAATCAGAATCTCACCAATTCTTAGACTCAAAAAGAATAATTATCCCGATTCAAGCATTCATGAATAAACACTGATGAACAATTACACTGTCTTTGGCTTCTATTGGAGCAGCGAAGACAAATAAACTTCAAATCCAGTCAAGATAATTTACATTTTCATCAAGGTTTTAATTTCAGCATTAAGGAAATCATTCCAGTAGACATGGCTGCAATTTGTTTTCAAAAAATCATAATCACACTTTTTCAATTAACACTCTCATTCTCAGTATGCTATATTAAAATTGATAACCAAAACATATAATGAGCAAACTGTTTTAGAGGTAATGAAAGTTCCTAAAGCTCATTATAAAATGCCAAGAGAAAGTGAATTTATACATACATAATATGTAGTATGTATATATGTGTATGTATATATTTTGTATAATATATATATGTAGACATACACATATTTCTGTAGTATCTCTATATGTCAGGGTTTGTTTTATATACAACTCTTCCTATATACATGTAACATTTCTTATGTACATATACTACATGTAATATTATATATTTATTATATATATTATATATAATATATAATATTATATATATACATATAGTTGAATATTTGAATTCTTCTAAAAACCCTTTTGGGTACATATTACTTTTACAAATGTGGAAAGTTAAATTCAGACTGTTTTAGAGACGAATCTTTAAGTCTTGTCACAAGTTTTTCAGCCATTCCAGTTCAATATATTTCCAAAGCCTACCTCCACAATTTTATATAAGATACTTTACAATTATAAAATTAAAACTTTGAGGGGCTGGGGAGATGGCTCAGTAGGATAAGCGCTTGACTGGCAAATGCAAGGATCTGAGTTCAATCCCCGGTTCCACCAAA
>NW_004524640.1:7078954-7081295 GCF_000260255.1 Octodon degus
TATATAAATAAAACTTTGAAAAACAAACCTAAGTACGTTCATTGAAATAAATGCTACAGAAATAAATGCTACAACGTGACAACCTTATTTTTCTTGATTTTAAATTCTAGACATGCTGAAATCTGTCACAAGGCCCCCAAAATATTTCAGACAGAAACTCCCTCCACATCTATGCCCGTTACCAGACTTTAGCGTGTGAAAGCAAACAAAAACACTTGGGAAATTTTATGCCCTCAAGCCCACTACTTGGAAAGTAACACTTTCTGACAGAGGAACAATTAACTTATCAATACACAGAAATTAATTTTATAGAGGCACGCTCGCCTTTTCATAGATACCTACCAATTTTAATGTGGCAATACTAACCGTGGCCTTAAATTTTTAAATGTAAAAAGTCTAACAAGGAGGGTTAATGCCAAGTCATAGTGATGCAACAGAGACATGCAAAGATCTGCTCGCTGTTCTCTGACCTGACGCTGAGCTAACCACTGCTTGCATATGGGAAAAGTAAATCAGTTTGTGAGCAGAAATGTGTGCACGGGAGCAAGCTCGGGAGTCCGCTCACCACTGCTATGATAGATCCGTGCTCAAATGAGTCTACCTTTCTGTGGACTACGCTTGCCACCAAGTAACACAGATAAGGTAGCAGGCAGCGGGCAGCAAGAGTAGAAGTTTTACAATTGTGCACACCAGACCTGAAATCAATTTATTCGGTTCCACTAAGTCCTCTTTCACTGGAATGAACAGAAATCAAATGGAACAGGAAATGGAAAAAAGGGGGAAGGGGGAAAAGAAGTGAAAATTATAAAGAATTCGCTTTCAAGAAACTTTTGATTCTGTGTGTGTGTGCATAGACATGTGGGATGACACTATAAAATATACCTCTTTCTGAGAGTTGCTGTACGATGTGCTTAGAAGTCACTTTTCTAAAGATGACATGTATACACAAGTTAGGGTTAAGTGAACTTTACATTCACATGAATAAAAAGCAAATATAAATGTGTAAATCCAGGCTAGCCAAATAGCTCAGTGGACTAAAGTGCCTGCTTAGGCAGAACACAACAGCCAGGGTTTGATCCCCAGTGTGCCATGCCAGCCTCGCCCCTGGGGTACGCTGAGTCGTCCACTGAGACTGGTCATGGTGGTGCACGCCTGTAATCCCAGCACTTGGGAGGCTGAAAACAGGAGAATCACTACAAGTCCGATCTACTTAATGAGACCTTGTAGACCCTGTAGACCCTGTCCTAAATACAAAGAAAAAAAGATAAATGTGTAAATCCTATGGTCAAGGGTCAAGAAAAGAGGAAGCCAATACCAGAGGAATTATATGATATGAATAATTTTCAAAATATAGCAAAAAATCCTTTCATTAAATGCCTTGTCAAATCAGCGTATAAGCAATTTTGATGGACAGGGAAGATGCCTCTTTTAACAAAAGAAAATTTTTACTGCCACTCAACTTAACTCTTCTTTCTGGATCTGTCACCGGTTGCTGTTTATTAGTCTACATGCTTGCACGTAACTGTACAATTCAGCACCTAGTACTTGCTATAATGGAAGATGCTCAGAACCTGTTTTCAGAAGGAAATTCCTTCCAAGTTACCTCAGAAACAACCACAAGGTACCTATTCCTTCTGGTCTGAAATGTTGCTCAGTCTCTCTTGCCACGCATTTAAATAGAAATACCTGCAAAGGGAACAGCCTAGGATGTATGCACTTGGCTTACACGTGGGGCCTGCGAGCTCCATGAGGATGAGATAGAGTGATACCAGAACCTGAGAAAGGCATCTTGGAGATGGACAACAAGAAGGATATACAAGAAAGTTGTTTATCAAACTTTATATGATCGAGACAGGAGCATTGCGAATTTGACAAATTGTAATTAATGTCCACAGGAGAAATATCAACAGCATTATCTACTTCATACAAACACACATAGATAGGATGTTTGGGGGAAACTCAGATACTTAAGAACATCATTGGGCAAGTGGAGAAAAGAAAGGAACCTTAACCAGAAGAAGGAACATGCCAGATTACTGGAATCAATTACAGGTGCCATATGTTAAGGGATATCCTATCAAATTAGTCTCCATCAAGAGTTGAACAGGGGCTTGCAGGTTAGCTCAGTTTAAGCTCCTGCTGGGGCAAACCCAGTCAGGCCCAGGGAATCAGGGTTCGATCCCCAGCTCCCCATGCCTTACCAGACCCACCCTTAAGGCAGCCTGAGCAGCCAAAAACAAAAAACCAGTCCTTTAAATAGAACCACTTCTATTGGGGCCGGGGAGATGGCTCAGTGGAATAAGTGCTTCCTTGGCAAGCACAAGGGTCTGAGTTCAATCCC
>NW_004524640.1:7081395-7096395 GCF_000260255.1 Octodon degus
AAAAAAAAAAAAAAAAAAAAAAAAAAAAAAAAAAAAAAAAGAGTTGAACAAACCAGATAGCGATTAAAATATCAAAGCCTTTTTTATGTGAAAAATGGTAGTAGGAACTAGATACTGTTGCACTGCAGAGAAAAAATGAAGAGTTGGATAATCTCGCTTCCTATAGCTGAAGAGTTATAAGTTTAAAAAAAAGAGAGGGAAATATTTTTCTCTTATAGTGATTCAAGATCAAAACAAATTTTACTTCATCGTAAGGGAGAACTTGCCAACAACTGTAAAAAATCCACACAATAAAATTGTAATTAAACTTTGATTTGCAGTATGGAAGCACTGGCAGATCCAGAATGGCGAGACAGGATCACACAGCAAGAAAGAGGTCCTTTCCAAGTGTGACCTTCTGTTTCCCCCCAGGAGTTGTGGAAGATGTGACTGGCATAGAAGAAAAAGAGACCATGCTCTGGATTGACATCAAAAGCCCAGGTCTCTCACCTGCCTCAGCTGTATTTATCAAGCTGTGGTTTTGTTCAATAACTCAACATTCGAGAAATGAGGAAATTCTAGCCCTGGCTTCTCATAGTTTTACTACTAAATATCTGTCAGTCGTATGTTAAATCTCACCGTTCATGCACTATATAAATATCCATTATTATTACTTCCAACTTTATACTCCAGATGGACAAATACAGTTGTATTTATATCTTGGAGTTTCAGAAGCCTGAGCCTTGTCATAGATCGTAGTTCAAGAATTTTAGTGGGGTGAGATATTCTCGAATTAAAATAAGGTGAGCAGAGGGTCAAAGGTAGAAGGCATGAAAACCAAGAAGCATGTGCACACACACGATAGCAGCTTTATAATATTTAATGTGTCAAGCACAATAATGTTTCCTATGCATTCGTTAGTCTCCGCAGGAAATTTTGAGACATATTAGCATCACTCCCATGGTACAGATCAGAAAGACAAAGATCATGAAGCTTCGGCCAGGCCCAGGGTCCCGGAGCTAGGTTTCAAGCCCAGCCAAGCGACTTCAGCATCCGTGCTGCTGCTCGCTGCGGATGTGGCTGACGGAGGAATAAAATACTGAAGAGCTGCAAGGTGGGAGAGTAGGAAGAAAGGTCGGACACCAGGAGTTAGCGCAGGGACGAGCTGAGGGGACAGCTGAGCCACGGACAGGGTCTGAGAAACAAAAAAACCGTGTGGCTCTTTTGTCTCCTTCCATGTTTGCTTGCCTTTTCCTATCTATTCTTCTCCTCTATGACTTTAAATTTGCCCGTTGTGCTCCTCTTCCATTTCTTAGGTTGTCTCTCTCATCACACATTTGTTTGTCTCTTTTTCTCTTTCTTCCAAAACATTTTTTTTTTTTTTTTTTTATTTTAGGGAAGGACCTAAAGGGTGTTCAGGGTCTCACTACTAGATCAGATTCTAGTGATCTGCCTGTTTTCAGCCTCCCAAAAGCCGGGATTACAGGCACGCACCACCACGCCCAGTCTCAAACGCCATCTCAGCGCACCCCGGGGAAGGGCCAGCACGGCAGAACATTTCTTTCCTTTCACAATCTCTTCATCCACTTTGCCTCCAATATCTCCTTTATGTCTTCTCTGAACTTTCTCTTTTCTTTCTCTCCCTTGTATGATCATAAACTTTTGCTAAAACTTTTTCTAGAAATTTCACCATTCTTTTCTTTGGGTAAAATCATCCCTTTTATATTTCAAACAAAAATATAAATGCTTTATGCATTTTCTTACCAACACTCAATTCAAAATCAATTTTGAAGGCAAACATATATCTAACAGAGAACTTGTATCAAAAATATACAAAGTATTCTTACAATTCAATGAAAGGAGGACCAGCCAAATAGCTCAGCAGATTAAAGTGCCTGCAAGCAGGCACATGGACTGGGGGTACAACTCAGGCCTGCCGTGCCAGTCCTACCCCCGGGGCAAACTGAGACTGCAATGAAGACTGGGCATGGTAGAGCACACCTGTAATCCCAGCTCTTGGGAGGCTGTAAATAGGCAGATCACTGAGAACTTGAACACCCTGTAGCCCATCTCTAAAAATACAAAAAAAAAAAAAAATTTCAATGAAAGAAATCCAGTAAGATTTGAATAGTGAATTCATGGAAAAGAGCTTAAAAACTGATCAGTAGAAGGGTGCAAAGGCACATAAAAAGATACTCGATGTCACTGACCATTTAGAAATTCAATTGAAACCACAACTGTCACCGTTACACACCCAACAGAAAGGCTTGACCTAGAAGAAAGACAAAGCCATGTGTTTTGAGGATGTGAAATAATGCACCAGCATCCACTTGGCAGTGTGAATACAAAGTGGCTCAGCTCGTTTGGAAAACCTTTTGGTATTCTCTTGAAAAAGTTAACGACATACTTACCTGACCAGGTAATCCTATTCGCAAGTATCTACCCAATTAAATAAAGCACAGCCACCCCAAGCCTGGATGCAAATGTCCATCAGCGTTACTCATAATACAAACAAAAATGGAGACATTCCAAATGCTCAGCTTCAAATGTGGCACTATACCCATAGAATGGAACACTTCTCAGCCTAAAATAGGAATAATTCCTGACACACACAGCACCATGGATAAGTCTCAGAAACCTCATGATGAGAGAAAGAAGTCAGGCACAAAAGATTACATACCGCACTATGCTATTTAGGTGAAATTCTACAGCAAGGCAAAACTATAGCATCTAGTCCATGTACCTCCTCCCAAAAATGAATGTAATCATTATGTGTTACAAATACATACAAATAATTTTTTTTAGGAAACTATGGCATCCAGAAGAGAACCAACCTGAAACTAGAGTGGGGATGACATCAGCTGCCAAGGGTCAGAGAGGACATTTGAGTTGATGAAAGGCTGACGATATATAGTCCTGACTGCACCACTGGATACCTTTACCAGAATTTGTTGAACCTAATGCATACAATGAGTGAACTCGATGCCACATAAATTACCGCATGGTAAAGTTGGAAAAACAAATCACCACGTTTATATCTGGCCCTCAGTTGCTTGCTTTGCTAAGGATCAGTGGCTTCTCATAAATTTCCCTGAGATCTAAGACGGAAATTTCCCTAACCTTCAAAGACAGACTGAGGGTCTGTTCTAGTCACTTCGCCTGTGGCTGCCTGGCATGTGGGACAGCGAACACGGAACGACTTGCTTGCTTACATCCCACGGCCAGATGACTTCTCTGCACATGGTAGCCCTCGAAAATATTTGGTGATTGACTCACGAGACACACCCAGGGGTGCAGCTGGTAAATCAGGCTAAACCCAGTGAGGAAAGTTTTCCTAAACACAGCATGAAATACAATTCAAGCTTAATCCAGAGTTCCATCTCAACTTGGAGAAAAGAATAGAAGGGCAGGTTTGTCACACCTGAAAGTGAGAAAGCCAATAAAGAATAAGAGTTGTGTCAAAAAGACTTCAAGAGAGACACAACTATCTCAGGCAGTCAGCATATCAAAGAGCAAAGATGAGACTATCGGGCCACCAAGGTTAAGAGCCAGACTGGGTTAAAACACAATATACACGTCAAAGCCCATGAATTCATAATTCTAAAACAAAATTTATTCATCTAATTTAGAGATTAAAATACTAACTCATGGGGCTCAGAGGTCTAAATCACCTGTGTAGGCAAGCTCAGGCAGGCGCAGGGGACCACAGTTCAATCCCCGTACCACATGTCATGCCAGCCCCACCATCAGGCAGAGCTGAGCCAGCCAAAAAATAAAAATAAAAATAAAATAAAATATTAACTCATTACTTAAAAACCAGTTGCTCAAAGGAAATAAGCCTTTAAAATTTAAAAGACAAGGAGAAAAGAGCTAAATCAAGACACAAGTGCAAGGATATCTGACATCCACCGCAAAGTCAGAAAAGAAAGGAAAAAAAAACCCAAGCTGCACACATTGTATAATGTGGTCACAGCGTCATAAAAACAAAGAAATCTGCGCAATGTCTTTATAGTATTGATTCAAACCTCCGAGAAGAAAAACTACGAACAGCGCTCATCCCTATGGACAGGAAATGGGCACTGCAAAGAAGGGAAAACAATTTTCACTTTGTGTTTTTGTTACTTGTATAAAACTTTTAAAGCAATAAATTTCAAAACAAATTTTTTTTTTATTTTTCCAGGAAAAAAATTTGACAATGAACTATATCCTAAGGCCTGATAATGATATCATAATGTTATACTTCCTCCTGCACGAAGCCCAAACTCGTCCCTATAAAGAAATATACATATATGCATATACAGATGTTGTAGAAACTATAAATAAAAAGTACCACCCTGAACATTATGATTTCTCTCTGTTTCTCAGAGGAAAGGCACCCGAGAATGAGAACAAGGCTAGGCAACTACTTTTGTCACCACTGTCACGAAATTATTTGAAACATCATATTTAGAAAAGGGGCAACCATCTACATCACTTACTCCACACCTGTTTTTCTCCAAGGAGCTCTGTAACTGCCTGGCACCTAACTAGTCATCTGGTTCTTAAGAACTAAGACAGGTGAAGGAGGGGAAGGCTCGCAGGGGAGGGGGTTACGTGGGGGCACACAGCCCACTTGGACACCAGCTGTCCTCAAGCCAAGCCAGACACTCAGCCTGGGAGGGTCAGTGCAATCATTTTAATCTCCAATTTCAAAGTTCAAGAATGGCACTGAAGGATATGATTTTGAAAGCTCTCAAATCCCTGTTGTTGGAAAAGAATCAGGGCTCCACAATAATTTCTTTTTTTAATTTTACAGAGAATAAAATTTTTAAGAAACATGAAAAGCGATACAGAATTTCAAAACAAGATGATAGGAAATCAGGCCAGCAGGATAGCTCAGCAGACTGAGCACCTGTTAAGGCAACCACAGGGGCCCAGGTTCAATCCCCGGCACCACATGCCATGCCAGCCATGCCCCTGGGTGCACTGAACCAGCTACCAAGACCCGGCATGGTGTAGCACACCTGTAATCCCAGAGCTGGGGAGGCTGAAAACAGGAGGATCACTATGAGTCCAAGCTGTATAGTGAGAACCTGTTCCAAATACATTAAAAATAATAATATAAAAGATGGGAAACCAACAGCGGTTGCTATGTTGCATGTTGCATACACTGTTATCTTCAAAGTAGTTGTTCAGATTACCAGAGATAAGCATGCAAAATTGGTCAAAACTTTTTTTTAAATTAAGCATTAACTTCCTTTCAATAAGCCAACAGATGTGTTTGTAAATAGGATCTCAAGTCTGCATCTTGTACAGCAATTAACCATTAAGAAGAATATATGCAGTGTATTATTTGTTGAAACTGTACTTTCGATTTGATTTGAAACTGTCTCATTGCTATCTGTTCATCAATAAAATTTCGGAAAAAAAAAAAGAGAAAAAAAAAATAAGCCAACAGAAATAAGTAGAACAACTATCTTAGCTATCATGTGTATCTGTTTATGTGTGTGTATAATTTCTCCCCCCTTCTTTCTTTTCTCCTTTCCCTCATCCAGTTGTTCTTTTCTTGTGAGCAATTCTTTCCCTCTGTACTCTGGATTTTGTTTACTCTTTCAACAATTTCTAAGGGCTTGTAATTCTTACCTCCATTGATAATTTAGGTCCAAGTCAAAGCCTCTGTATTGGCTGAGTTTGCTTTGGTTTTTATCTAATTAACAAATAAAAATCATGCTTACTTATGGTGTCCATGATGTTTTAATATATGTATATGTTGTGGGATGGCACAAACACATTAACATACATGTTACAGAGGCATGCACTTTATGATCAAAAAGTTTTCTTGTAATTTTCAAGCACATTAAGGCATTGATAACTATAGTGACAACAATGTTAACTATAGTGACATACTGAACAACAGATCCCTTGGACCTACTCCAACTGAAATCTTCTATTATGCATTATGCACATCTATGCAAGTACTGTCCCTGCACATGTCTATGTCAATGGACAGTGACAGTTTGCAGCAGAATAGTCTGACAAGTCAGGGGAAGATACATGTGAACAAAACTTGAAGACATTTCAAAGTAGATAAAAATTCTTTTTGACCTTTTTCAGGCAAGTAAATTTGCTGAGTGAGGGGCAATGATTAAAATCTACTATTTTCACTATTTCATTAGTATACATTAATTTTACAAAATATTGGGTTTCGTGATGGCATTTTCATACATGTATATGATATATTTGCTTTCATCCTTTCCCCAAATACCTTCCCTTACACTCTCCCTCCTCCTGATCCCCTTTACTTGAGAAGGATTCATAATCTTAGAATCTTGGACCCACAAATTATGGGACTCATGGGGTCCGTATGTGCCCTGGAGAAATGTAAGAAAACTCTGTGTGCGTCTGTGCATGTGTGCATTTGCAGATGCATTTTTCTAAGGAATGGTACAAAAGTTTTATCAGATTCTTAAAGGAATCTCAGCCCCTCTCATCCCAGTAGTAGGCACTCCTGCAAGTGACATATGATCATAAGTCACTGTAGGTTCTCGGGCGGGTAGCTGCCCAAACATAGGAAGGTGCAGCAGACAAAGCTCAACAGTGGCTTTGTTAAGCAGCAGAAGAGGTGCTACAGAAAGAAAGAGAGGCTTGCTAAAAGATGTGTTAGAGAAACAGAAGAAAAATCAATCCTCAGTGTGTGCCCAGGCAGGAAGATACTGGAACAGGTCTGTAAAAAAGCACATCTCTGCCCCACAGCCTGACAAGGGCATGTCCAGTGCCCAGGTGAACAAGCATGATGGAACGCTACAGAAGGGCCGATAAAGAACCAGGGAATAGAGCCAGCAATCCCACCTCTGGGCATCTCCTAGAGATCAGCGAGTGCTTGTCCACCAGGAGACGTGCAAGGCACGCTACAGCAGCGTTATCCATCACAGACAGAAACTCGCAACAACCTAAATGCCACTTAGCTAGAGAACAGGTAAGTAAGCTGAGGTATCTCTGTAGAATGGAACCCTGAAGAGTCCTAAGAATGAGCTACTGCCATGTGCAACAAGGTAAGTGAACGACATACAGACAATGTTGAACCGAAGAAGCTAGTCAGTCGAAGATGTGTATTTTTTACTCTAGGGACACACCCAAGAGAAGTGAAAAGCACTGTGTGCACACAAAAGCCTACACATGGGTATAGCAGCACTATCCCCACAGAAAAGAAGACGAAACCACCCAACTGCCCATCAGCTGATACAACATGGTATATGAACACACTGGACTACTGTTCGCCATTTCTTAAAAAATACTGTACAGATCCATGCTACAACACAGACTAACCTTGAGAACATTATCTGAGTGAAAGAAGCCAGTCACAAAAGGGGACATATTATGGGACTGCTTCCATAGGAAATGGTCAACTCGGGCAAGTCCAAAGAGATTAAAAGTAATCAGTGGACACCAGGGACAAGAGCTGTGAAAGTGTCCTAAAATTAGAGGGCTGAGGGCTGCACAAACTTGCAGAAGCACTAAAAATCACTGAACTGTATACCTGAAGATGTAAGTTTTATCCTATATGAACTATGTCAATTAAAATTTTATTTTAAAAAGAAGGTATGTTTCCACTTACATGAAGTTTGAAAACATACAAAACTCATCCACAAGAATAAGAGTAAAAATAGTATCTATTTTTAACAAAGGACCCTCTGCAGGGCTGGAAATGTCCTATATCTTTGAACAAAGGAGATGGTTACATGAATACACACACACACACACACACACACACACACCCCACAAGTTAAAAAGGAATAGGGATGTAGCTCACTGCAAGGACCTTGGATTCAAAGACCAGTACCACAAAAGGAAGGAAGGAAGGAAGGAAGGAAGAAACGGAGGGAGGGAAGGAGGAAGGAAGGGAACAAAAAAAGGAAGAAAGGAAGAAGGGAAGGGAAGGAAGAAAGAAAGAAAAAGGAAATAAAGAAAAGAGAGGGAGAGGAAGGGAAGGAAAAGGAAAGAGAAGAGAAGAGAAGAGAAGAGAAGAGAAGAGAAGAGAAGAGAAGAGAAGAGAAAAAAAGAAAGAGAGAGGGGGAGGGAGGGAGGGAGGGAGGAAGGGAGGAAGGGAGGGATGAGAGAGAAAGAGAGATGGGGGAAGAAGAAAGGGAAAGGAAAGGAGAAAGGAAGAAAAAAATCACGTAATGTCTTACCAACTCACAAACCTGACCAAAGCACCACACTTTTTCTCCTAGCTAGAACCACAGCCACTTAACAAGTGTGGCAGCCTTTCTGCCCTTGCCCCTCCCTGACCACTGGCTCTCCAGCAGCCTCTATTCATAGTCCCCCACACTCACTGCCCAGGGTTAAGGGCCTCCCAGTGCCCACAGGGCTGGCCTACACTCTTCCCCTTCTGCCACCTCCACCCAGTCTGCTGGCCTCACGCCCCCATCACCTGCCCCACCCTAGCCACGCAGCCACAGGAGGCCACTTTCCACTACTGGAGCTCATGCAGGACCCCTACAGAAGCCCTCTGCACTGCCCGTCTCCTGCGCTCTGCAGTTCTCTAAGATGTCTGCATTGCCAACTCCATCTCCCCTTGTCCAGGCCTCTAACAGAATCTCCTCGAGGCCCACTCAGGCACTGCACTCAGCCCTGCCCTGCTGGCACTGGAGTTACACCGCTTTTCTTACTTACAAAGCATTTTGCCAGGGGCCGGGGAGATGGCTCAGTGGAATAAGGGCTTCCCTGGCACGCACAAGGGCCTGAGTTCAATCCTCACTTCCACAAAAAAAAAAAAAAAAAAATTGCCATCAGATAACTGCCTGGCCCTTAGTGAGCAATGAGTAAGTGTTTCTTAAATGAATGATGAATGAATGAAAAAAATTGAATATGGAAACAGATGAAAAAAAAGATTAATTTTTGAATACAGGAAAAACTATCTTGCACTAACACAATCCAAATTTTTATCATCAATATGGGTTTTGTCCAATAACTAGCAGGAGAAAATGGTCACAGTAGGCTATAATTCACCCACGTTTCATTCATAATCTGCTTAAAAAGAAGAACACAAGGCTTTCCTTAGTGACCGACTTTCCATCTGCATGGCTTCCTTGGCAGAGCAGTGGCCGTGAACATTGAAATGGAAGATGTGAATATCAGAGGAAAATGATTTTTTGCTCAACTGGTGCTTATGTACAAATCATCAGCAGTTTCCTGTTAAAGGTTAGGCAAATGATGGTAAGTGCAGCTCTTTTCAGATAAAAGGTTCTGCAAGGGGACAGAATCCCCAGGTGGCCGCAGCGGGAATGCTCTCCAGGGTCCCGGAGGCCCATCCTGCCCACAGATTGGCAAAGGCTCTGCTGGAAGGGGCTTTGACGTGATCCGGCAATGATGAACACCAGGCCTCCGGATGGGGACGGGAGAGTAGAAAGGAGCCGGGGTGCTTCTTTCTGTTCATCCCTGAACAAACAGAGGCCTAAAGCTGACTCCACTCATGCGCAGTTTTGAATACGCTGCTCATGGTTACACTTTGTCGCTTTCCTCCTCTGCGTGACTGAGTCCAGCCACAAGGCAAAAGCAGCCCTCTACAGCACAGATATAAAAGTTTATTTCAGGCATAAATTCTGGATGCTCCTAAGAACCCGGTCAGTGGCACAAGATTACTTCTCTAGCGTGCAAACAGCAAAGCTAACCCATTTGCTCGCTAGAACAATTGCTGCCAACAGAGCTGACATTTCACTGTTTGAAGAAGGGCCCTTGAATTCCTTCCCAGAACCACCACCTCGAGAAGGAAAAAGAAATTCCTGCACAAAATCTTCAGGTACAGAAAATATAGAAGTCTACTGGGGAATTATAACTGGTAAGCAAAATGTAAGGGTATTTGGTTTCAGAGAGAGGTACGGGTCATAATGTCCTTTTTCAACATGATTCTGAAAAAGCATTTTACATGGCTCTGCCTAAACGATACCAAGTGTTTCATTTCAGTCCCACTCATAAGTCAGGCTTTACTTCCACTACTGGGCACAGTGACTGTAGATGTTCAACAAAGACCACTTGGATTAAAATTTAATTCTAAAAATTAAACCTCATTCTTCCAAGATATATTAGGTCAAAAGAAACTCCCTTTACAGATTCCTGTAATGCCTATTATTCAACAACGATCATCAACTGTTTTTCTTGCTCTTTAATTTTTGCATAGATTCTTATCTCTCCCAAGTAAGCCCCTCATAAGCTGCACCTTCAACTTCTTCTGAGTAATCCAACAGCATCAAAGTGCGGGATCTCAAGTAGATTAAAGAGGAACTACCTCACCCCACTCACCCAAAGCGAGCACAACCAGCTTGAAATGTAATATTCCCACAACATATGCACACACACACACACAAACACACAAAACATTCTTGGGAAACTCTTCATAAGCTGCTTCTTTGAAGATCTAATAAAATATGCATGCAAATGGAGTAGACCTGGAGAATGAGCCCATTCTATCTACTCTGCCCTTGTCCCCCATTCACCGTACACAGGGAAGACAGGGCCAGTGTTTTCGGTGGTGCTCAGGAAGTGCA
Source organism: Octodon degus (assembly GCF_000260255.1). Lineage (NCBI taxonomy): Eukaryota > Metazoa > Chordata > Mammalia > Rodentia > Octodontidae > Octodon > Octodon degus. The sequence goes on from NW_004524640.1 coordinate 7,091,898, forward strand.
GGGTGTGAGCCTGAATAGGAAATGAGCACAAACAACCTGATAATTTGACTCCCTAAAACATGCAGGCTCTTGCTGCTATCTTCTTAAAGGACATGTGGCCGCGTGGGGCTAACTTAGGTTCACCAATCAGACCCACCTGGAGAGGAGGAGACAGTGTCAGGGTGGTGAAGCCAGTGTGGGCTATTTCACAGTATAGCGCTGTTGTATGTATGGCACCTGTACGTCTCTCTAAGAGCTCTCCTTCACTTAACCATGTGTGCATGTGTGTGCATGCATGTGTGTGTGCATGCATGTGTGTATATGCATGTGTGTGCATGCATGTGTATGCGTGTGACATTTTGTTTAACTTTTTAATTAACTGAGGTTTATATCTCTTTCAAGCTAAAGTTCCAAACTGAAAAATACTTTTTCTTGCTAAATATCCAAGTAATTCAAAACTGAACAATTGACTGATTCAGGGCCAAACTACTGGAACAAATAATCTTTCAAAGCTTTTCCACCTTACTTAAACACCACTTTGGAGCTATACTGTTTTGTTGGAGAGTTTGGTAGTATATGCAGACACAAATAATAATGTCAAAAAAAAAATTCATGAAATTTGCCTGAGGGCATTTATTCTTTTTGATTCCTTCTCTGCCTGTCTGTCCATCTGTCTGTCCCTCTCCTTTCTTTTGTTAAAATACTGAGTTGTATTCAGTCTGCTCCCAGGTCAGAGCTCTAAAAATAAAAACTCCTAAGGCTTCTTTCCTTATGTAAGTGGCATTACCGCTGCCATTGCTGTCTTTGACACTTCACTGAAGCCATTATACTCTTTCCTTCTTCCTTCCTTCCTTCCTTCCTTCCTTCCTTCCTTCCTTCCTTCCGTCCTTCCTTCCTCCTTCCTTCCTTTTCTCTTTATTCCATTTTTTTCAATGCAGCAGATTGAATCCTGAAGCTATCTGCACTACTTCTCCACTCTTATTTTTCATTTGGAGACAGGATCTTCCTAAGCTGCCAAGACTGGGCTCAAACCTTCGATCCTCCTTCAGTCTCTCGAGTAGCTGACACCACAGGAACAGGCCGATGCTCCCACCACCTAGCTGCTTTCTTCTTTGCTGAGGCAAACTACCCAACACCCAAAGTTAAAAGAGGAAAGGTTTATTTTGGATCACAGTTTGGAGAGGTTCAGCCCACAGCTGGCAAGATCCAAGGCAGGGTGGCAGGGCAGAGGGACATCACAGGGCAGAAACAGTCCATGGCAAGCAGAAGGCACAGAAGCAGTGAAGCAGCAAGCAGCGAGCAACAATAATAGCAGCCTGCTTGATGCCTCTTATGATTTCTCCGGGTTGCCCACCCTAAGGACTCACACCCTTAATCCTAGGATCACACAGGGACTCCACCCAGGAACGCATCCTTGATCCCAGCATCTTGTACCCTAGATCTAGACACCTCTCAAGAACCCCACCTATGACCACATGAGGCTTTAGGGGGACATTTAGATGCAAACATAACACCACCTATTTTTAAGAACACCCATCTCTACCTCCCCAAGGTGTGAATTACAAAAATACATATAAAACCACCACTTCTGCAGACTTAAGAAAGTCAAACATTAGTAATTTCAGAAACAGGGCCGGCAAGATAACTCAGTGTACTAAGTGCCTGCTTTGGCAAGCGCAGAGACCAGGGTTCCATCCCCAGCACCACGTGCCACACTGGCCCCACCCCCAGGCACACAGAGCCAGCCTCTCAGTCAGGGCGTGGTAGCACACCCCTGAATCCCAGAGCTGGGAAGGCTGAAAACAGAAGGATCACGACGAGTCCGAGCTTCACAGTGAGACCCTGTACCAAATACATTAATAAATAATAATTTAAAAAATAAATACTATGGCTCAGAAATATACTTGTAGAACTTACTTGAAAGTAAAGAGAACATTCATGATTCATTAATCATATGGGTGTTGCTCTTGGTACTCTTAGAATAATCCTCATGACTGTTAATCAATATTTACTGAGCATTCAATATGGATAAAGCATGAAGCCAAAAATGGAAACACACATACACACACACACACACACACACACACACACACACACACACGACAAGGAGTAACAATTCTGAGTAAACCATCAGGAAAGAAGGAAACAACTCCGTTCCTTACAGAATATTGAGTGCACACAAGAAGACTCGTGTCTAATTGCTGCTGTGAACACTAACATAACCTTTCCTCATAAGACCCAAATCAAGACGTCTTCTCAGTTTAAAAGATATGCACCATGATGTTGATTTTTCATAGCACACATTTAGATGTCAAAGTTCAGTACTCAATAATTTCTTGATGTTCATTTTTGCCATAAGGGAAGACGGTTACCCTGCTTATAGAGTCCAACTGCCCACTCCTCACCTTTAGGCCCTCTACAGAACCTCTGCGCTGCTAGCTATGCCTGTACTACAGGTCTCTCTGAGGGCAGACCATGCTTGTCCTGCCCACCGCTACTTTTCCTTATAAACCACAGGCTATGGGATATGATCTTCTGATTAACTCCTCCTATAAAGAAAGCCACCTCCAGGCTATGCCAAAGGCAGCAACCTTTACGAAACTCCTACAGGTCTTCCATACTTGATGACAACTCCCTAATGGGATAATCAGGTCCTTTATTTCTAATGGAGGGTACCTTTAGAAAGGTAAAAGAATTATAGTGACATTAGGACAATAGGAGAAAACTGGGCTTCTCCCAGGCAAAACAAGACATATGGTTGTAACCACCGAGCACAAACAGACCTTCTCTGTGCATAAGACAAAGGAAAAAAGCCAACAGGAAATGCAAGCAGAAGACAACAAGCAAAAGTTCTCAAGCAGACAAAAACGAAGTAGGTAGCACCATCAACAGAAGTGAGACAGGCTGGAATCCAGAGAAGCTCATAAATGGGAAAGTAAGTGCTGACATTTCAGACATGGTGCAACTTTAACTTACTTGTTGCATTTAATCCCCAAATCAGTCTTGAGATAGGTGCAGGAGTCCCTATTTCAGAATAAGTCATATGAGGATGCATGTTCGAGATGATATGCCCGACTAACACAATGACCAAATGACAAAAACGGTCGGGTCATCATAATGGCAGAACACTGAGATCACAGGCTCAAATAAAGGTGTGTGTTCTCTAGGGGCGCACCTAGTAACCTAGAGTGAGGAAGAAAGTTCTAGAAACTGCATTTATATTTACTTTCATCCTCTTTAATTTTTGAATGTGCAATACTGTATACATATTGGCAGTGTAGTAATGCATATATAATAAATACATAGTTTGTAACTAATTATATGTTTCCTGCACTCACTTTTTTTCTAATGAGGCACATAACCAAAAGAAGTTGAAGGATCACCACGCTTAAGTTCAGAGCAGTAGCTGTCCACGTCTGAGGGGACCGCTCTTACCTTCACAGTGACATCAACAGCACTAATTTGAAACTACTAGAATCACTTCTGCAGCCTTGAGGGTCAGATGTCGGGGACCAGGCTGATCCACATTCTACCTCACTTCTCAATAAACTCACATCAACTCAAATGAGTCTAAGTGAGTTTGAAATGTTGAAGCCATTTATTTAGTTCTATATCTTTTTATACTTACACTAAAAGTTTCAAAGATCCTAAACACTTAAACCTAGATATAAAATGATTTTTTTTTACTGCATACAGAATCCCACAGAATTATAGGCCTTATGTCTAAAGTCTCAAGAGGTCAGTATATACGCAGGATTAACAATTAACTTTCGTGCGTAAACAGTTTCCTTTTAAAAAGAAATGTTTTAAAAGACTTCCCAGTATACATCAAAGACACATTTGAATTTTAACAGCTCTCTCTGTTAGTAATAAAACTCTTGTCTGTGTTAAGTTCCTTAAAATACTAAAGCCCAGTCCCCCTACTGCATCCTTGGCTTAGACAGCAACTGCTGGCTTTTCATACTTCATGTAACTTTTCAAGTTTGTGAAAAGTATTGTTTAACTCAATGGTTATTCTTTCTCATACTATCTGATCCAATTCCATCCCAGGTTGGCTGCATGGGACTCTTGAAAGTAACCCACATTATGACAATGTTTTAGGCAGAGTCCTTAGAAAATTACTTACTTGAGGATGTGGAAAATGGGAAAGTAAAGGGGGAGATGGCTGTGATGGCTCCTCCCTGAGGATTTCTAAATGTTCAGATGCAGTTCTAGTGATAACAGGGTTGAGGAAATCGCTCAGCAGTCTAAATGCCTGCCTGGCAAAAAGAAAGGCCCGAGTTCAATCCCTAGTACAGCATGCCTTGCTGGCCCCAAAACTGGGTGTGGTGGTGCACACCTATAATCCCAGTACTGGGGAGGCTAAGACAGGAGGATCACTACAAGTATGAACTGCATAGTGAGATCCTGTATCCAAGAAAGAAAGAAAGAGAGAAAGAAAGAAAAAATGCTATAGAAGTGGTACAAATAACTGTCTGCACATCAATCAGAATTCTAAGGGATAACGACAGTTACTAAA
>NW_004524640.1:7098118-7118102 GCF_000260255.1 Octodon degus
GAAGGAAGGAAGGAAGGAAGGAAGGAAGGAAGGAAGGAAGGAAGGAAGGAAGGAAAGAAGGAAAGAAGGAAGGAAGGAAGGGAGGAAGAGAGGGAGAGAGGGAGGGAGGAGCCCGGAGGGAAGGGGAGGGAGGGAGGAGCCGGGAGGGAAGAAAGGAGGGGGAAGGGCAGGAGAGGGAAAGGCAATAGGGGGAAAGAAATTAAAAGAAAAATAATTTAAATTAAAATCAAACATAATCTACTTGAGTAATACAAATGAATTTAAAAACAACTCTAGACATTTCAAAAAAGGAACTATCAGGGCTTGGAAAATGATAACCCAAAATACGGCACCTGGAATGTTGAGCCGGAGAAAGTCTCAGAACCAATGTCTCTCTGACCTGCCCCCAGGAAGTATACGGGAAATCACTGCACTTTTGTTTTGTTTTTGCTGTGAATCTAAAACTGCTCTTAAAAATAAAGTCCATTGGTTTATACAGAGTAGGATTATTTTTGAATTCGTCCCATTTAGTCCTATTTGTTTTTCAATATCCACATACAGTATTCACACCTGTGTGATCCACACATACGTGTACTTATATACTCAGACCCAAACAGTCATTATACACATTTTTTAAACTTTCTTTTTAGGGAAGGGTCTACAGGGTGTTCAGGGTCTCACTACTGGATCGGACTCATAGTGATCCTCCTGTTTACAGCCTCCCAAGAGCTGAGATTACAGGAGCGCGCCACCACGCCCAGTCTCAATTGCCATCTCAATGGGCCCTGGGGGGGGGCAGCATGGCAGGCCCGAGGATTGAACCCTTGACCCCTGTGCCTGCTTGCAGGTGCTTGAATCCACTGAGCTATCTGACCTGCCCTTTTATACACATTTTTGAATGTAAGTTTTATTTCACATTTTTTCTCAGCTAATTCCATATTGACTGTGAAAGATAAGTGATAATTAAAATAAATTTGCAGAATATGAAAAAAATAACTATGAAATTAAGCTTTTTTTTTTTTTTTTTTTTTTTTGGTGGAACCAGGGATTGAACTCAGTCCTTTGCGCTTGCCAGGGAAGCACTTATTCCACTGAGCCATCTCCCCAGCCCCTAAATTAAGCTTTTAGAAAAAGCAGAATTTGGGGGCCGGGGAGATGGCGCAGTAGAATAAATGTTTCCCTGGCAAGCACAAGGGCCTGAATTCAATCCCCGGTTCCACAAAAAAAAAAAAAAAAAAAAAAAAAAAAAATCTTAGGGAAAAAGTTCCCGAGTTCTGAAGCGGTCCCCCTTGTAGGTGACAGAGCCCACAGTGCCACATGAATAGCTGCAGAGGGCACTAATCGGAAAGCGGGTACCAGGCCCAGCCCTGGCGAGCCTCCTCCCCCACTTCTCCTCCGCCCCGCGACGTGTGACGTCCGCCAAGTAGAAAGTGAAGTTTCCTGCACAGCTTCTGTCCTTACCCCTCGGGCTTTTCGTTTCATGCACACAATGACAGTGACACTTAGAGCTGCCTTTCACTGAAGAGCAGAAAGCCTGGCCCAGGAGAACGCGACACAACTAAAACAGGAACAAGTACACAGCACCCTTATTTCCTTCACCATGTTAATACTTTTGAAGGAAAAGATTTCAAAGTCTAAAGTTTCAAAAACAGCGTTTCATTCCATCCTTCTTAGTAAAATGCTATAGCGATAAGAAAAAAGCAATGTGTTTTGATTTGTTTTGATTTTTTTCTTAATTATGAACTGCAGGAAATACCCAGAGAAGCCTAAGGAAAATAAAAATAAAAATAAATTTTAAAAAACCTGCTTAGACCCACCTGTTAGATATTTAGTGAGTACCAAGTGTGTGCTACGCACTATAATACTCACTGGTGAAGAAGAAATGAACAACATAGTTGTTGTTTTTCGGTTTTTAGCTATCATGAAGAATACAGCTTTTATAAAAAGTGCTTGGAGGGGCCGGGGAGATGGCTCAGTGGAATAAGCGCTTCCCTGGCAAGTGCAAGGGTCTGGGTTCCATCCCTGGTTCCACCAAAAAAAAAAGAAATAAATAAAATAAAAAGTCCCAAGGGGGCCGGGGAGATGGCTCAGTGGAATAAGCGCTTCCCTGGCAAGTGCAAGGGTCTGAGTTCCATCCCCAGTTCCGCGAAAAAAAAGAAATAAATAAAACAAAAAGTCCTTGGGGAAATTTTTAAACCACTCTTGGCCTACCCAAAACCTGACTAGAAGGAAGACCTTCACTGAGAGCACTACCAGGCCCCTCCCTCAAGACCTGTTGCCAAGACAACAGGGGAGCTCTGACTGACACAAACCAGGATGGTTCTTTGAGGAACTAAAACTGAGGCAATAACCCAGAATGCTTTCCATTAAGCAAACACAACAATACTTTCTGTGACACATGCAGCTAAACAGCCAGCTACCTCCATTTGCTGTGAATTTTGCCCATCCTGTGTTAACTCAAGAGCCTCCGTAACTCATCGGTCTTCTGAGGTGGAGAGTATATCGGTTAAGCTGAACACATCGAGATGGCAGTTTAAAGTTTAAGATCATAACTTTTTGCTTAACAGGTATTTTTATATTGTCCTCCCCTGACAAAATGCTCTTCAACAAAGTCTATCAATATCTCCTTTAGCCTAAGTATGCCTATTTCCAAACAGCCTCTCTTGAAGTTTGTAAGTTTTACACATTATGACAAATTAGGCATAAAGATACATGACACTGCTTTATGCTGTAATTGATTATCTGTGAATTTTCACATATGGTGGCTATGTATCTTTTGTTCTTAATGGCTTTATTCAAATATAAATATATAGTGCTGGGCTGTGGAGATAGCTCAGTGGTGTAAGGGCCTGCCTAAGGCAAGCACAAGGACCTGGGTTTGATCCCCAGTACTGCACACCGTGTTTGTCCCGCTTTGGGCACACTGGGCCACCAAGACAGGGTGTGGTGGCACACACCTGTAATCCCAGCCTTGGGGAGGCTGAATCAGGCAGGTCACTCCAAGTCTGAGCTACATAGTGAGACCCTGTACCAAACAGTATTTCACCTGTTTGAAGTGTACTGTTTTCAGTATAAACATCCCCCATAAACTGCTTTTTGAAGATTTTTGTCACGTCGATAAAAGCAATTTAAAAATAAATAAATAAAAAAATAAAAGCAATTTTGCACTCACGATTTTTCCAAACTCCTCTTCCCCAACCCAAGGCAATCATTAATCTTCTCTCTCTCTCTCTCTCTCTCTCTCTCTCTCTCTCTCTCTCTCTCTCTTTCTCTCTTTTGATCTGCCTTTTACCATAATGTTTTTAAGATTCATCTGTGCTGTCATGCATTTCAATACTTTTTTACCCTAGGGCTAAGTAATTTTCCACTCTAAAAGAATACCACCTTGCATTTTCCCATTCCCCAGCTGCTGGGCATCGGGGGCACTTCCACTTTGGCCTATGAATGAATGTTCACGGTACAAGTTTTAGTGTGGATACTGTTTTCATTTCTCTTGGATATATACCTAAGAGTGGAACTGCAGAACCAAATGATAACCCTATTTTAGTATTTTGTTCCTGATCAGTTTTCAAAGTCTTACACCTCTTTGCCTCCCCAGCACCAGAGTATGAGGGTTTCAGCGTCACTACATTCTGAATAACTCTTGCTATTATCTATCTTTCTTATGACAGTAGCCAGCTTAGTGGCTCTGCTGTGGTATCCTTGTTGTTTGCATTGGCATTTTCCTGATGATCACTAATGATGTTCAGCTCTCTTTTTGTGCTTAATACCTTTGTTTATACCTTTTGTGGAGAAATATCTTCGGAGAAGATCTTTTGTTCATTTCCAGTTGGGCCATGTGATGGTGAATTAACTAACAGTCAGCTTGAGTGGGAACGCCCAACTGAATTGAGTCAGCGTGGCTCTTGGCATGGAAGATCCACCTCAGGATAGTTGTCAGAATGGTATAAAAGGAGAACAGGAGGAGCAGATTTCATAATTTTCCTGGACGAGCTTTATTGTGGCTGCTTTTCTTCAGAGAGTTTTGGTGGTTTTTCTTCCAAGGAGATCTGGCTGTTTTCTCTCTTCAGAGCAGCTTCCATCTCTGGGTCATCCCCTGGCCTCCAGTGTAGATCCCCCGGCCTTCTGGCCCGGAGCCTGCATCCTTTAGGCGCAGGCACCGACGCTTCCAGCACTGGCCCTTGGGTCTTCCCAGTGCAGATCTCTGGTCTCCCGCCACGGATCCCTCAGCCTCCTGACGCAGATGTGAATGGGCTACCATGGGGGGGCCCCAAGCTCTCACCTGGATGTGGTGGGTCACCACTGCTCACACATCTAGCACGCCTCTACACCTGACTCAAGCAAATGCTGATTAAGGCCGCCTGTCTCTTTGTCACTGACTTATACCAGTTCTTCGTGTACGCTACATACAAACCCCTCATCAGACGTATGACTTACAAATATTCTCTCCCATTCTGCACCTTATCTTTTCACTTTTCTTTTTCTTTTTTTTTTTTTTTTTTTTTGCGGTACCAGGGATTGCACTCAGGACCCTGCGCTTGCCAGGCAAGCACTTATTCTACTGAGCTATCTCCCTGGGTCCTCTTTTCACTTTCTTGATGGTTTTCTTTAAAGCACAAATGTTTAAACTTTGATGAAACCCAGATTTTTTTCCTTCTTTTCTTCCCCTTTTTTTGTGCTTTTGCTGTTACATTTGAGCAAGCAAAGCATATCCGAAGGTCATAAAAATTTACTATTTTTGCTCCCAATAGTCTCTTTTGGTTCTTACATTTAGGCCTATGATTCAAAATGAATTGATTTTTGAGTTTGTTCCTTTTAATTTTAAATACCTCCCCAAAATTCTTAGTACTTCAAAGAAAAAAAGAAAACAAGTAAAATCAAGGCAAAATAGGATAGCTTATGTTCTATAACACTAGAAAATTCAAATCACCAAAACACTAGCCAGCAGATATCATATGCATAGATTATTATACAATTTTAATTATTATTTTCTCTGATTAGAAGTCTAGATTTTAACTGTTCCAAATGGCAAAGGCAACAGCTGGCGACACACCAGTAGTTCCTTCTTCCTCTTTCTCATCACTACAAGCTTTGTTCTCTTCCTTGATACCTCTGAAGTCTTCAAGCCTCTTCCTGAGCCTGGAGTTTGTCAAAGCTCTTCACAGGGAGAGTCAGGAATTGCGGCATAATTAAAGAAGCCCCTTGCATCCGGCCTTCCCTTGGTACAGGAAGGCAGCATCAGGCTGGGAGTGCTCCTCTCAGCCTGGAATCCACTCTGTTCTCTGCTACCTCCAGACACTGAGGAGTTCTCCAAATATGAAAACTGACTTGAATTTTTTTTCTAATGGCATAAAAATATGCAAATATGCTTTAAAACCTAGGCTTTTTTGCAAGTGTAACATTGATACATTGATCACTTGTGGGGGATGAAAAATCTAGAGGACAAAGGGAAAAGCAACTATGCCTGTGGCTGCCCCAGAGTTAGATACAGTCATCATTTTGGTGCCTATCCTTGTCTAGACAGGCAGGTGCACTTGCCAACGTACACACACGTACATAAGGTAACTGTGGTTTGAGTAGTCTCATGATCTGAATCTTATTCCCTGGGAGGTAGGGCTCAGCAGAGGTTCTTAGGACACTGAGGTCCTGAGGTTAATCCTCTTGTGACCTTTTGATACCATTCAGGGGATTCACTGGGAGGGTTGTCACACAGGGAGCAAATATGATCCCTCTCACTCCTTTTGCTCCTGGTTCAACATGCAGTCACTTCTTTGCTTCTGTTATTTACCATGATGTGACAAGTCAGGAACTGCGTCAGTCCCAACATGAGGGCCTTGAGTCTCCACAACTGAGCTTCAAATAAGCTTCATGCGCTTTCTCCTAAGTGTCCTAATGGGCATTTTATCACAGTGACAAAAAGCTGACTAATATACATACATATATATATTACAAACACCGGATATATATTATCTCTATAATCTCATAGAAATCTTGTTCCACTTCACATTTTTTAATGTCACTAACTATGCCTTGATAACATGAAATCTCATCCTAAGCATGTGCCATATGTTGTGTCTTTTTCTTTCTTTCGTATACTGAAGTTCCCTCCATTATAACTAACGCTGTGAGAAACACTTTTGTCAAAATTATTTTCAAGTCCTCCATCTTTACAAGCATCTTTACAAGCCTCCACCAATACAAGCATCCACAAGCACTCATAGCGTGGCAGCACCTCTCCGCTGGTGGGGCAGGAATTCTGACAGCAGCGATGCAAGCCTCTGTGTACCTATAGCTCTGACGTACCTCTGTAACATAAATCATGCCCGACCAGACTGTAGAATGATAATGGATGTCCATTCAAGGGAGACAAAGATGCAAAAACTGTAGAAAAGGGTACTGCTGCACTATGTTTGGAGTTCAGGCTTTAGATACAAATCCACTGAGTCAGGGCTAGCTTGAATAAAGCTGCTTCCTGGGAAAAAGGCCTCAGTGCTCCATCTCTCCACATGAAAATCCCACAGCAATCAGTGACACATCATACTGCCAGTGCAGAGGTAAGGATGCAATGCAGACCCGCCCCCCCAGGAACTTGCAAAAAATAGTCCTTCTCTTGTTCCCTTAGTCTACCCTGCCCGCAGGCCTGCCCTGATTTCCTAATTTTGTTATCACTTTCTTCTGCCCATGGTTCTTGCCTAATCCTTGCCTCTAGCTCCTGCTTTTGACGCATGCTGCTTCCCAGAGCCCAGTGAAGCTTATTCCTCTCTCCCAGCTCCTCACTGCTTCCCAGAGCAAGTTTGTTTTTGTGGGCTGTCTCCATATACAGTTGCTGTATCACAACAAACCAGAAGTGAAATATGCCATATGATCAAATACAAGCACACACTTCCTCAGCCGACAAAGAGATAACACTGTCCGATTTCATGTACTCTCTGGGAAATGCTGTATGCTCAAGGTAGAATGAGAGCAGCACAAGCAAATAATGCCTCAGAATTGCTGTGAAAGGGTTGGACCCTACAGACCCAGAAGATCTGGAAGCGCCCCACTGTCTGCGCCCTGTGCCTTCCTTTGTTACCAAGTCGCAGCCATGGCGTGTTGCTAAGTTGCTAAACACTGTATTCTCATGACACACAAGACACATGCAGTAAATTCTCCCGGTGGCCTTTGTTTCGCCACAAAAAATGACCAGCCTGCAAGCACCAAAGGCTTTATTCAACTGAATCAGCTTTTCTTGGCTTTTGGAAAGCGATCAATTCTTGATGGCACCGTTCATGAAACTAAGGATGGCAAAGAAGGAAAGGCAGAGTGTCAGGAGCCTGTAGGGCACCGCGGCCCGTCTTCTGGGTTTTCGTGAAAGCAATGAGCTATTTCATGTTGTTCTTTCTGACATAGGCGTAAGCCAATTAATTAGTGAAAATACCTGCCTTTGATTTTACATCGTTGGCCAAAATAGGATGAAAGTAAACAAGGATAATGAAGGAAATAGGAATTAAAGGTCTTCAGCTGTTATTTCTCTTCGTTAAAATACTAGACTCAATTGTTTTTTGCTTTGATTTTCATTGGATAGTCACTTTTTTTTTTTTTTTTTTTTTTTTTTTTTTTTTTTTGATGTGACATTTGGGGTCTTGGACTTTTGTCTTTTATATGGTGACATCATAGAACCTAACTCCCCACCTAACCACCCGGCTTTCATTCACTGCTGCCTTTCCAATATTTACCCACATTCAGCCATTTAATTATCCAGATATAATCAGAATTCAAGCTGCATAACTGTGAGGCTTCTTCCAATAATAAAATCTGCACTAGCACCTCCTGTGGCATACATAAGTAGACCAGAAGGACAAACATCCACAGCCCTCTTTCTAAATGGAGCTGACGCTAAATGGAGCCTTTTAGAAAATGCTAGTTGAAGAAACGATTTTTAGCCTACTAATAATTCCAGGATAAGACATTCTATACATAAGCATATTACCATCCAGTCTTTTAAGACCCTGGAGGCCTCTACATAGTCAAGTTTAATCATCCCCAAGTCTTCAAGTGGAACATAAACAAACACACACACACACACACACACACACCCCAATCTCAGTCCTTCAGGAAAACATCAGAGAGATACCAAGACTCAGCATGCCGCTTGGGGACATCAGTTATTGCTTTCAACATACAAATCTCTCTTCGCAGGGGTCCCTATATAAAAAGGGGGAGAAACCAAGGCTAGAGGAGAACAAAGGTGGATCAGTAGTACGTGCTCAACTGAGATTGTGTGTCTATTTGTGGGTTCTGCTTCATTTGATTATTATCCCCCTTATTCTTTCCAAGACAAAGTTTCTATACCACTTCCAAGCATTTGGAACATAAACACCACCACCTGCCAGCAACATTTGCTTTCTTCTGAAATTCTTTATTTACCTTGAAAAACCACAAACTATAAACAAGAGCACCTGATCAGAGAAGGTCTTTAAACTGTTCACTAAGTCAATATCTGGGAAGGGAAGGCAGTTGACTTGGATCTGAATCCACAGTGTACAAATTGATCTTTTATCTAAAATCCCCAAGGTAAGCCAAAAAAGTTAATGGTTATTGAGCTTTAAGAAGATACATGGAGAGTTTTATAAATAACATAACGTATTTTTTTAAAGATTTTTTTTAACATTTATTGTGTGTGTGTGTGTGTGTGTGTGTGTGTGTGGCCAGCTCAGCCCACCAGGGGGCACGGCTGGCCGGCATGTGGTGCTGGAGGATCGAACCGCGGTCCCTGTGCTTTGCCAAGCTTGTTTCAAGTAGGTGCTTTAGACCACTGAGCCATCTCTCCAGCCCCAACATAACGTATTTTAATATTAGAAAGAGAAAAGCAAGGCCTTTTCTAATCATAAGAAACCATGGAGGCATAATCTTAATTTATGCACATTGCCACTTAAAATAATAAATATGCATGTAACAGTCTTGCTCCACTGGACATACTTTCATTTATCCTACAAAGCATGTTAACACTACTTTTCCATTTCAATAAGCCTTTTAATATGCCTAATATGTAAGATCAGAGGGGTTGGGAGAGTGGTTTGCCTAGAAAAAAAAAGCTACCATTTAACTGACAACCCTTCCACTGTACAACAGCCTGTGCTTCTCACTGCAGCTTAGTGCTCCTACAGTATATTATATTATATGTAAAAAGTACATTTTTCAAAAGAAATTCCATTGGAATAAATCCTAAAGAGTATCAAGTCAATAACAAATAAAGCATAGGTAGAAATATTTAACCCTCCTTACCACTTGTCCATAAGAACTGTTACCATATACATATCTGAGGACCTCACCAAAAGCTTTCCTCTGAGGACCCAGAGAGGCAAAGAACTGAATGATTAAAGCCTCCCTCTTCCCATACAGACAGCCTTAGAGGTAGAAAGTCACAGAAATGTAGTGGAAAGAGATAGTCATTGTACAGTGAGGTTAAATGTATGTCTTGAGCAACTGAACTTGTAGGCATCCCTTGAACATTGAGCCAGCCACATTCACCTTTCCTGATGCAGTCTTTTCCAGAAGAGCAAATAAATGATTCCTACACCACTTACTTGGCCTTCTAAATCTGGCTTCCTTCACTTAACCTAATGCATTTATTTAAGGTCCATTTGCATGGTTGGGCATATCAGTAGTGTATTGCTTTGAACTGTTGAATATTGTTCTGCCATGTTGGATGTACCATTGTGAGTACTGCTCCCTCGTTCATCAGCTGACGAAGGTTTTGGTGATTTTCAGCTTTTGCTCTAAGCATACATATAAAGATCTCTGTGTAAACTTAAAATTCACTGAGTGGAATTCCTAGGTCATACGGCATTTGCCCTTTGGATTTCCTAAGAAACTGCCAGATTCTTTTCCAAGGTGTCTGTTGCACTGCGTATACGATCAGAAATGGTTGAGGGTCCCGGGTGATACAATGCAATAATGGAATAGGAAGGGTAGCCCCACTGCCTTCACAGTAAAAATCAAATGTTTCAGCACAACACACAGGGTAGGCAGATCCCTCTCAAACTTCAGCTTTGCCAGTCTTCTGTACTTTCTGATCTTTCAGCATTTCCCAAAGCCACACATAAGCCAGTTACACTATCTCACACCTCTGTGCCTCAGCCCCAATGTTTCCTTCCCCTCAGCCCCCTCCTCTCCACCTGTCCAGCAACTACCTGGGCCTCCATAGCTCCAGCTTCCCTCCATTCATCTGCTGAACCCCAAAGCCAGTGATAACCTTCTTCCCTGTGCTTCCATAGGCTGCTGGCCTTGAGGGAAGCCTAGTTAGAGGCTAACTGTCTGGATTTCCATCATAGCTTGGCTTCCTTCTAGAGGCCTGACTTAGGGCAAGTTACTTGACTTCCTTGAGTCTCCATTTCTCTAGCTACAAAATCAGATAAGACACAAAATGCTATCACGCAAGCCCCTTCTCATATCCACGCCTATCCATTCTCTTTCTCCTTGAGGCAGTTTTCAGGTCTCCGTCTGCAGCGTGACATAGACATGTATACTTATTCTCTGGTTGCTCCAGTAAGCCACACAAAACGGATAACTTAACACAACAGAAATGCATCCCTTGCAGTTCCAGAGGCCACACATTCAAAGTCAAAGTGTCAGCAGGGCTCTGTTCCTTCTGAAGGCCGTGGGGGGGGAATGCACTCTTGCCTATTCCAGCGCTGCATATTCCTTAGCTTGCAACAGCAAAATTCCATTTTCTGTCAGTTTCCAAATGCCCTTCTCCTCGCTCTATGCCTTTTCTTCTTCTGTCTCTTATAACAACACCTGTCCTGGAGGTAAGACCCACCTTGGAAATCCAGGAGGATTTCATCTCAAGATGCTTCATGTAATTACACTGCCAATGATCCTTTTTCCAAATAAGGTCCCACTCACGAGGTGTGGCCTCTCTTGTGTGGGGTCACCGTTGAATCCAGTATACCAAATGACTATGAAACACAAGTAGAAGTGACACAGGAAATTCCAGTAGCCTTTTGCAAAAAGCATCTACTTTCCCTGGATTCTTCATACCCCACTGACAGGAAAGTGTAGGTTAATGGAGCAACCTTCAAAGTGCTGTGCTGAGAAGGTCCAAGTGGTCCTGGGTCAATCACCTCGAGACTATCAGGTGAAAGAGAAGTACATCTCTACTTACAGAAGACATTGTGTTTGGGGTTTTCTAAATGAATTTTCCATTAGAGTACCTTCTCTACCACTGAGGGATTATCACAGTTAAATATTAATATATTTCTCAAAGGGTTGTATAATGATTAAATAGATTAATAAAATAGGAATCAGTCAGAAAATCACCTGATGTATACATACTATGGACTAAATAAATATTCTTCAGGAGCAATAACAGTAGCAGTAGGATACCTTTTGTCACTTTCATCTACTTTTTTTTTTTTTTTTTTTTTTTTTTTTTTGGTGGAACTGGGGATTGAACTCAGGCCCCTGCACTTGCCAGGCAAGTGCTTATTCTACTGAGCCATCTGCCCAGCCAAAAATGGCAGAAGGATTTTTTTCATTTTTTTGGCTGGTTCAGAATGCCTTCAGGGCATGTTTGTCTAGCTAGAGTTGTGGGGATCGAACCACAGCAACCTGAGACTGACTGCTTTGTTGAAGCATCCACTTAAAGATCTGAGCTAAGGGGCAGGCCCCCAAATGTGTCCTTTTTTTTTTTTTTTTTTTTTTTTTTTTTTTTTTTGCAGAACCAGGGATTGAACTCAGGCCCTTACGCTTGCAAGCAAGCGCTTACTCTACTGAGCCATCTCCCCAGCTCCTCTTTTGTCACTTTCAACAAACATTTTTTTTTTTAACTTGGATATCCCTTGCAAAAGACTATATTTACTGAGATAATGGTCTGGTGCTTTTATCTCAGGATCATAATTAAGAGACTACCAAACATTCCATTATAATATAAAGAAGAAATGAAACATGGCCTTGCACACTAACCATCACCCTCTCTTTATGAAAAGTGCAACTTGGGCCAGAGAAGCCCAGGTCTCTTCCTCAGAGCCATAAATCTCTTGGTCAAAGGCTATGTTAGGGGAGAACCTTTCTTCACTACTCAAAACAAGAAAGCACAAGGTCCATTGTCCTACCACACCTTTCCCATACCTTAGCCCTTATCATTTTCTACCTTAGGTTGTTATTGTTTACATACACATCTTATCTCCCTCATTAGATTATAAATTCCTCGAAAGGAGCAATTATTTCTGACTCATCTGGACTGTAACAACTGGTGCTCTGGCTACACCGAACACGCTGTACATCCAGCGCATCGGCAGGCGGGACCCAAGAACTTTTAGTATTAAAGACCACCAGCTTCCATCAAGCCTCCCTTCCCATCTAGGGGCAAAGTGACCTTGAGAATGTTCTTCACTTCTCTAAAAGTGTGGCGTCCACATTTGTAAATGGGACCATGAAGAGTTACGTAGGGTGACATGTAGAAAGGCCACCACAGCACTCTTGGAATGTAATATTTAACATCTTCCATTCTTGGAAAGAAGAGTCTTAGCTCTTAAAATGCTCACAGAAAAAAAAAAAAAGAAAAAAAGGATATTTACTAAGTGCTGAAAAGGAATTCTGGCAACTCACTTCATACACAACATGAGGAGAAAGCTTTCATCTATGAGTTTACAGCTCATGAAAAGTAGTCTCTGGCATGATTGCATCCTGTGCATCTGCTCTGTGGAGCAGCACTCAATCACTTCCATCCGCGTTCTCGCCCACCTAAGTGTGCGCCACCACTCCAAGGAAGGTTCGATGGATATGGACATGAGCTCTCTGAGGCCCCAGAAGTAGCTCTTTGGTTGTGAACTAAAGGCCGACAAAGATTGCTACTTTACAGTTGGATAATGATGAAAATGACCACCCGTTGTCCTTAAGAACGGTCGGTTCAGGAGCTGGTGCGAAGGATGAATTGCACATTGTTGAGGCAGAGGCTATGAATGATGAAGGCAGTCCAATGAAAGTAACACTGGCAACTTTTGAAAATGTCTGTACAGTCAACAGTTTCCCTTGGGGGCTTTGAAATTACACTACCTGTTGTCTTAAGGTTGAAGTGTGGCTCAGGGCCGGTGCATATTAGTGGACAGTATTTAGCATTTGTGGAAAAAGATGCAGAGTCGGAAGAGGAAGAGGAAGAAGATGTAAAACTCTTCAGTATATCTGGAAAGCGATCTGTCCCTGGAGGTGGCAGCGAGTTTCCACAGAAAAAAGTAAAACTCGCTGCTGATGAAGATGAACAGGACGATGAGGACCAGGATAAGGAGGATGAGGATGATGATTTTGATGATGAAGAAACTGAAGAGAAAGCTCCAGTGAAGAAATCAATATGAGGTACTCCAGCCAAAAAAGCACAAAAATCAAACCAGAATGGAAGAAACTCAAAACCATCAACACCAAGATCAAAAGGGCAAGAATCCTTCAAGAAACCAGAAAAGACTCCTAGAACACCCAAAGGACCTAGTTCTGTACAAGACATTAAAGCAAACATGCCAGCAAGTATAGAAAAAGGTGGTTCTCTTCCCAAAAGGGAAACCAAATTCATCAATTATGTGAAGAACTGCTTCCGGATGACTGACCAGGAGGCTATTCAAGACCTCTGGCAGTGGAAGAAATCTCTTTAAGAAAACAGTTTAAACAGCTTGTCAAAGTTTTGCATCTTCTTTCATTTCTTTAACAGTTGCTATCTGGCTATCCTTTTTATAACGCAAAGTGAGAACTTTCCCTACTATGTTTGATAAATGTTGTCCAGGTCCCATTGCCAAGAATATGTTGTCTAAAATGCCTGTTTAGGCCGAGGAGATGGCTCAGTGAAATAAGCGCTTCCCTGGCAAGCACAAGGGCCTGATTTCAATTCCCGGTTCTGCCAAAAAAAAAGAAAGAAAGAAAGAAAGAAAGAAAGAAAGAAAGAAAGAAAGAAAGAAAGAAAGAAAGAAAGAAAGAAAGGCAAAGTAAAATGCCTGTTTAGTTTTTAAAGATGAAACTCCACCCTTTAGTTGGTTTTAATTATGTATGGAATGTTATGATAAGACATAGTAGTGGTGGTGGTCAGACATGGAAATGGTAGGGAGACAAATACACATATGAAATAAATTCAGTATTTTAATAAAGTAAAAAAGAAAGAAAAGTGGTCCCAAAAGGGAAGAGGCTAGAGAACTGTTCTTATCCTACTGATCCGTGGGTACCACTTTTGTACTTTTCTGCCTATTCAAGTCTTTTGGGGTTTTTTTTTTTTAGCATTTTTACTTTAATTGATCAATTATCTTTTGAATTTTCTTTTATTTTTTAAAGAATACAAAATAGTAAGAAAAAGGCCTTAAAAACAACACAAAATTTTATTAAATGAAGTAATAGGAATTCAACATGGTTGCTGTTTCACATGATTATATTCAAGTTATCATCAAGTTACCAGATATAAACCTGAAAAATTGGTTTAAAAAAGCAAAATAACAACAAAAATATTACAAGAAATTAGAAAAAAAAAATAAATTTTAATTGTTAGCTGTTCAACTCTTAAAGGAGAGAACTCAACCACACAAGTACAGCTACAAATCAATCAAAATTCATAGGTCACTTATGTTTTACACACAGCTAATTATGTAAGAGCTGCTTTCAAATCTATGAGCTTTTTCTTTTCTTTTCTTTTCTTTTCTTTTTTTGCTTTGTAATGAGTATATTAAGACATTCATACATTTTAACAATTGTTTAAATTCTGATACCCAGAACAAGCATGTGAACATATGACTTTTTTAAACATACAAGTAAAGCTATTCACCATAATTTGCTATACAGTTATATATAATAAATTACAGTTATTTTGGAGCATTAAGTTATGAGCTTTTTCATTGTGGTCCTATTTTATCACTCAGAACCACAAGAATTTCCCTAGAAATTACTTTAAAGTACAAGCACTTTGATCATCCTGACTAGTTCAAAAGAAGCAAGTAAAAAACAAAGCGATGTTTTCACGACATATTTCCCCCCTCTTCTGAAGCCTCAGGGCAGAGTAAATGTATTATCCAATTTCCACGGCCCCTGAAGAGTTTAGTAATGATGCACAGTAATATAGAGAGTTACTAACGTGATGACCTGACATACTACCCAGGAACTGTACAGTAATATTAACATGCAACAGAAGACTTTTAAAGTTTTTAATAGAAATGATATAGATCTTCTCTTGCAAATCCATTGTCTAAAGTCCTACGAACTGCAAATTCTTACATTGGGATTTTAGAATAACTAAAACGTTAGGTGAATGAAGAAAACTTCCTGCTCAAGGATCTTGGGTTGCAAACACGACTTTCAAAAATGAAAGGAATTCTCATCACAACAAATTCTACTGCCCTGTTTAACTTTTTCTGCACTTCCAAGAGATAAACTGACAAACAGGAACCTAAGCAGAAAACAGACAAGGCAGTTGAAGGAAGACCACAGGAATTCAGGAACAATTTGTAGCTGGCAACAGGTAAAAGAACAAACAAGAAAAAAGACAAAACAAAGAAAGAAACTATAGAATAAAAAGATCTGCAGAAATATGATCATTCTAAACAAATACAGTTATTGTGTGACAGATTAGATTTCATCTATGTGGCTTTAAAAGCCCAACAGGTAGAATAGGTGAGCACAATGAAAGAGATGTACATTACAGTGGTTAAAACAAACTGCTCTAGCCTCATAAAATTTGGTTTAAGTCTCAGTTCTGCCACGAAGAAACTTAGTGGCCTCAAAGATGGCTGCATAACTAAACCTAATTTTCTCAACTATAAAACTGGAATAGCAACAATTCCTAGTTTTGTGTTGACTAAATAATAATTCATAGGAATGAAAAATGATTGTGTTGACTAAATAATAATGCATAAGAAGGCCCAAGCACAGTGGATCATGTAGTAAATGCTCAAAAATTATTAGTTGATTTCAAATCTAAAATAGTTTGTTTCCATTTTTTAAATGACTTCTAATGCCAAATCTGAAGAAATTCAATATAGCAATTGTTGTTTTTTTTTCCCGGAACCAGGGATTGAACTCAAGCCCTTGTGCTTCCCAGGGAAGTGCTTATTCTACTGAGCCATCTCCCTGGCTATAGCAATTTTTAAAGGAGTGGAGGAAGTATTTATAACTAGCCCTTGTGGAGACTTACTCTGTTAGAAAATACGACATACTCAACTACACAAAAATCACAGCAACTGCCTAGCAAAAACTCTTCATGTAATGGCCTTACCTCCATAAGTGGAGGCAAAAGGTGAAGCCAGGCCTTCAAAGTGACTTCCCTAAAATTACCTGAAGAGAAAGAATTGGATTCAAGAAAAGATCTTGTCGATCCTCCCCCCAGGTCCCTGATTTTCACTCCCTCTTTTTGCATTGCACAGAAATTGTTTCAGTTCCGATTCTGGAAGTATTTTGATTTATTACTTCAGAATGACTTGTTGTGTGCCCTAAGTAGCCCTGCGTGAGATTTGGTGAATTGAGAAATTATCAAATGTCAAATGATTGCAGAAAGCCAGGCATGGTGATACATGCCTGTGATCCCAGTAATGCTGGGGGCTGAGGCAAGAAGATCCCACGTTTCACGCCAGCCTGGGCAAGTTGAAAACAAAAAAGTGCTGGGGATATAGCTCATGGTAAAGCACTTGCCTAACCACTAGTTCTAACCCCCAGCATAGCAAAAACATCTCATGATTGGAACTTTCCAGGCCAAACAGCCCATAGCCTGGAGAGAATCTAATTAATCAGAAGAACAGGCTGTCTTCTCTTCCCTCAACCCTGCTGAGGACTGGCTCTCTGGCTTCTCTGTTGCTTCAGTTTTTATTGCCCTTGAGGTTGAAGGAGAATAAATAAACCTCTCCTGCTTTGATTTATGTCAGCTTCTCCTCCTAATGGAAAGGCACGGGTATCAATATGCAGGGTTCTGGAAAGATCTATACTGACAGATGGGTTTTCTGGAGAATGGAAAAGTATACAAAAGATCCAGGAAACAAAAAGAATAAGCCATAAATTCAAATAACTGCAATAATTGAGTGTGAGGGAGGAAGGCTCGACGATATACCCCAAAACCAAAACCTGTGATGAATCATGTTACCAGTGAACACCTTCTAACACAACGCACTTAGCCTCTGTGGTCTGCTTCTCAAATCCTTAACCCCAGCCTGCTCCTAACTGAAACAAGTGTCACGGGACAGCCTATAAAATAGCTGGCCTGTACTCTTCAAAAGCTTCAAGGTCAAACAAGCAGAGAACACTGAGAAAAGGTCACGGAGCAGAGAAGATGAAAAGAGACATAATGATCAAATGAAATACGAGACCCCAAAGAAGTAAAAAGCTGGAGAAATCCAAATGTATCCTCGAACTTACTCAAGTTAATGCACAACTGGGCAATTTCTTAGTTTTGGCAAATGTCCCATAGCTACACAAAAATATTCACTGAGATGGTAAAAGGAAAATCTGCACTGCCTTTACAACTCCTCTGTACACCCAAGTTTATTCCAAAGTTTCAAGCTTACATTTTAAAAATAAGGAATGTCTGGTCACAAAAGAGACTTTGGTTTTTTTAAGATCAACCCACTGCGTTTCTGTTAATAATGTTCTCATTGTGTGATTTCTATTGAAAACACAGCCGTCCCCTAGGTTTTAAATAACCCTTTAGAAGTTGTTTGCTTGATAAGATATAGTTTCCTGTGTTGGTAAGCAAGGCTGTTAAGGTACAGTTGGGAAAATGCTCTCTCACAGCTGTGTATATTTCGGAAAAATCATTTCAACCCTATCTGGGACTTTGTGTCACATTCCAAAATTGGAGGAGTTGTGATGGATTTACTTATAATTGCCCCAAAGCACTGAAATGATATTACTCACTTGAAAAAAGAAAAAGAAAAAAAACACAACAGCATACATATGAAAACCGAAAGTCTTTGAAAACTAATTTGAGAGTACAACATGCCCAGCCAAGGCAAGAGAAACCAACCAATCCTGCACCCGAACCACTGATGGGCTCTTGGTTCTTGGTGTTATCTAAAAAATAACAATTAAGGAACAGCACTCTGGAAACTTGGCAGAAAAAAGGTGGAAACACCCATAGGAAGATTTTGGGAGGGCACTCCATGTACAACAATGACTTTCACAGCTGAGCCGAAACACATCCAGGCATTGATGGTCTTTGTAAAAGGCCAACAGTGTACAGAAGAAGCTCCTGGGAGGGACAAGGCATTTGGGACAAGTGTTTGCCCCTGGCTGTTGGACTGGATGAAGAGCAGGATAAAGGGCAGCCCCATTCAGGGAATTCTCTCCCCACCTCTGTCAGGATGAAGGCCAAAGACTCATGAAGAACTGAGCTTTTGGAAAAGAGAAAACCTGAGTCTCCTGTAGGAAAGTCCCACCCCTTCTTCCAGTGATAATGGAGTAAAATAAATGGTTTAGTCTTAAAGTAGAAGCAGAAAATTAAAGTGAATGAGCAAAGATAATGACCTGAAGCATCAGATTACAGGAAAAGCCAGCATTTCAGCCCAATGACGACGACCAGAGTGACTCATACTTTGAACTCATGCCCACTGAATAATATGGGACCAAGTATCTGAATCTATTTACCTCTTAGGTATAGCACCCTTGCCCTAGGTTTCCCTCACATTCTCCAAAGTAATCTTTCCACGTTAAAACAATTTACTTTGCTGGGAAAGAGAAAAAGAGGTAAGGCAGCCACAAACCCTAAATGTTTGTCCTTGAAAAATTAAACTTCCTGACCAACAGAGGAATGAGGCTCCCCAGGTCCTCAGTGGTGAAATCTGGGGCACCTGAGGGACAATGTTTTGTCACATGAGCCCAGGGACAGTCTGGATGTCTGATCTAGAAGTATCAAATGGCCACAGTATGAATAAAGTTGTATGTCTGAGAAACACAGACACAAAAAAAAATTTTTTTTAATGAAATGCTGTCCTGGAAGACACTAGGGCATAAAGATGGAATCAAGTATAAAGTATTATCAAAAACTACAGTGAATTTTTTCAACACATCATTTTAAAACATACACTGCCATTAATGCCCTCGCAGCAACCCCCTGCCTTCAAACTTCCTTATCTATCATTCTTGCCACTTTATAACACCATTCCGGAAGCTCCATTTCATAAATGCCTTCAACAGCACTCTCATGACTGTCTCAATGTTTTGGATTGATTCAAAACATTTACCTTTCATGGTCATTTGACTTTGGAGAACAGCCAATTGTACAGTGTCAGATCTGGTGAATAAAGTGGGTGGGTGAGGATCTACCATACTATTTTTATTTAGTAGAAATTGCCATTGATAGTTGATCAATGAAGGGTGATGATAAAATTCAGTGACTGTTTAAATTTAAAAATATGTCACAGAAACAGACACAATGTCATTAATCCCTCCAAAAGGATTTCCCCTTATTTCAAATTTACCCTACCATTCTTGGCAATGTGTATTTTAACTTTTTAAAAATGTGACCATTCACTGTATCATTCAATCACCCCTTATATGTGTAACAGAAATACATTATGCCTTTCTGTAAGTTAGCTATCATTTTTATAATAGTCTAACTTGCCTATACATCTACTTTCTCCAGAAAGATTCCCGATCTACAAAACCTGGTGTTGTAGGCACTGTTCTTATCTTCCACCTCTACTCCAGGGGCCAACGACAGATGTCCTATGAGCTTCAAAACCATTGCGTGACCTACTTAAGAGGACACAGGCAGCAAGGAGTCAATACCTGAACCTCCCTTTCTCCTAGTTACAAGTACAGTGCTGTCCTCATTCATTTTAAAAATTTTTCTCTTCCATATTGAATGCTCTACATTGCACAAAGGAGCATCTAGTGCTGGATTTCATCTTATTCATTATCACTATTCTAGGGCTGGCCAGATAATACAGTGGACCAAAGTGCCTGCTTAATCAAAATTGGAGAAAAGGAAGGGCTGCACGGTTAGCCAACATTATGGCCCTAGCCTTTCAAGGTCAGTAAAGACTCGGGACATAGGAGAACCTGTACTGTAACA
>NW_004524640.1:7123597-7130131 GCF_000260255.1 Octodon degus
CGCTCCGCGACGCGGAGGGTCAGAGACAGGAAGAGGGACGGAGAGAGGAACTGTGCTCTCTCGGGGCGCATCACTCAGGAGAACGATTAAAGCCTTTCCGCCACACAAATCATGTTGAGGGCTTTCCTGCTGGACGGGAGGGCGCCCGACAATTTATCTTCCAACGCCTCTTTCACGCTTTCTCCACTTCAGGAAGAATTTGGATTTCTTATCTAAAATGATCAGTTTAATTCAAAGCACACTGATTATGAATGTCACTCTCTGAAAGCTTCTGAGTTTAGGGGAAAATACAGAGAATAAAACATAGGAACTATTGACCAAATGTTAGGGTAACATGCTAGACTTGGGCATGAGGCTCTATAAAATCCCTTCAACTCTCTCCAGTTTCATCTTTTATTAAAGCCATCTCCCACCTCTGTGAGAATGAATGTATGCTGAGTATTCAAGATGAATGCTGCTTAAATTCTATTTATTACTGTAATTATATGTAAATTATGAAACTGACTCTGCCAAGCTTTTAATTACTGGTTTTAATTTTCTGTGTTTCTCTACAGATCCCATTGACCTTTCTTCTGTAGCAGTTGCACTTAATCCATCTCCTACTATGACCAATTTTTCTAAGGAGATTATAAAGCTACTTTGAAGATTATACTTAGAAAGGAATTTTAAGACAATTATTAATGATTAGACACCATTAAAGATGCTATTTTAAAAGCCAAGCTAACACATCACAGCCACACTCCTGACGTTTTTACAAAGACAAATTAATGAGCTGACATTGTAGCACTACAACATAGATAATACAACTGTCAGAGAGACAGAAATATTATTTGGCTATGTTTGCATACTTGAAACACCATCTTTTGCCATTAACTACCAAGATTTCCTTTCAACAGACATGACTGCCCAGAAAAATATAAATTGAAACCATAATGTCACTGTAAATCTTTCAAGGTATGAAAGAAAAACAAGGGAGAAATGTTTGAAAGACTGTTGAGTGTTCGTTGGCAATTTCACATTCAATAAAGCTTTAACATTACTATTTTAAGATACAAAAGTAATCCACCCTTATAGGTCACATAATAAAAAAAAATTGTTTATTTCTTACCTCTGAACTTCTTGGGAGGGTTGGCAAGATCCCCTGCCTCTGGATGTACCACACATCTGTCATCCACTAACCTGGAAGGGAAAGCATGTTTATACTGTTAACATCATCATATTCTCAAAACACTGACTGCACACGGATATCATATAAACATTTACAGGGAGTTTTAGAGCCATTCTTCACTAAGAAACTTCTTAATAATCATGCATTTATCAAAAACTCTGGCTGTAGAGATGTTCATTAAAGCAAGGATTATGAAACTGAAAAATTGGAAGCACTGAGAAGTGTCGGAAACGAAGATAAATCATGACAGAGACAAACCAAGGAATACCGCAGAGCTATTTAAAATTCTACTGAAAGAAAAGCAGAAGACTATGAAATGCTTAAAACATGCTGTGAGAATAAGCATTAACCAATCTACAAGATACCACAATTGCATATGCTCAAAGGCAGGCACATGGATCCATAGTAAACATAAACAGCTCAAAATACAATATTCCCACAACACACAAATGCGCACGCACACACACACACACACACACACATCTCTAGAAATACGCATACAATAAATGGAATACAATGAAATATTGAATGGAATACAACACAATATGAGCTACATCCACCAGTTTGCATCTTCCTTTTCTCCCCACCCCACCTGTGAGTAACAAGGAGTGGGTAAGTTTATGAGATCAGGCACATGGAGTGACAGTGAAGCAGGAGGTGGCAATGAGCATGTAGCCTACACTCACATTCTGCTTACCCACATCCTATCTAGGTGACATCAGGACTTCTTTATTCCTGTAAAACAAAGGTAGGAAGGCCTACATCACAGAATTGTTAGAAAGACGAAATGATTTCTTGTTCTTAAGGTACCTACCGTGATTCTAGCCATATATCCAGTCCTTAAAGAAGGACTTCATTCATTTAAAACAATCAGGAACCTTGTCTGACTTCTTCACCACACTGTACTTCTAAAACAAGGTATGGTATACATAACAGGTGCTCAACAATATTAGTCAAATGAATGAATTACTTTGTATTAGAAAAACATGTTTAATCCCTATTAAAATATCTAAGAAAACTTAAGATCTAGTACAATTCCAGAGAGAGAAACTGAATCTCTAAACTAAGAGTCAGGAGACAGAAATATCAAGTTCAAAAAGAAAAAATCTAGCTACCAAACACTCGCAAACTCATCCCTCCATGGAATAAGAGGTGGAGATAACTGGTAGTTTTTCCAGAGTATCACGAGATGTACATGAATTACTTCAATGGATATGAAATCAATCTGAATGGAGATGCCCGGGGCAATTTCCTTTTTTTTAAAGTATTTCCCGGACTTGCTAGCCCACATCAGCCCCATCACAGAACAAACCTTTGGAACAAGGACGACTTACCAAGTCAGAACAAAACTTTTGGTTCCCAGTTTATCTAACAACCAGAGGCAGACACTTCCTAAGTTACCAGATTGTTTATGGGATTCAATTTCCACAAAACAAAATGCTAACTTGTTCAAGCAGTACCGTTTTTTTCTTTGATTTTTTTTTATTAATATGTATTTCATTCATGCCAGTTTACTAAAATGTGGTTTTTATAAGAATCCAGGCATGCAAGAAATTCCTTTCAAGAGTATTTAGAAGCTGTTTTCTTAGAAACAGGAAGTCACACTGGGTCAAGAGAAAGCAAACCTCAATCTCCACAATGTCCAGCTGCAGTTTGTTTACATTGACTCGGAAAGGCTTCAAACAGTCCTAAGACTATCATATTGTACTTAAATTAAGATGCTATGAAGGAAAGGCCAGCCTTTTTTTTTTTTTTTTTTTTTTTTTTTTTGTGTGTGTGTGTGTGTGTGGAACTGGGGATTGAACTCAGGTCCCTGAGCTTGCCAGGCAAGCACTTATTCCATTGAGCCATCTCCCCAGCCCCAAGGCAGCCTTTCTAATGGGTCATGATATGTTAAGTATTCAAAATACGATAAAAAAAAAAGTCTTGTTTAGAGCATATAAAAAAATATACAGTAAGTGACACCAACATTCTGCTCATTCTCTGTGCCTATCCATTCCATAGAAGTACAGGTTCCCACCGAATGCCACCAGGTCGCACCTGCATGGGCCAGCGATCAAGAGAAATAGGAGCTAAAGCTACAAATCAGATCTCAGAGCACACAGGCAAATATTTGTGTCTATTTGCAATTACTTAGAGCCCAGATAAAACCATAATAATTAGAAATGACTCTGGTTCTAAGAATGTGCCCTATTCCTTCTATACAAACTTCCGTGAAGATCACAAAAGTAATCATTTCATCTTGTAGATTTAAAGAACTGGAACTAATTTTGAAGAGAACAGAAGAAAGCAGGGGTATGAAGAATCAAGAGGTATAAATCAAGAGGTACAATCATCGACGTTGAAAATCAAATGAAATTTTAAGGACAGTTGTTGAGCCAACTTCTAGAATAACTGGAATGGTACTAAAGCACCCAACTGTCTCCTATTGAATATCTATCTCCAGGGCCAGTGGATTTACCCTGTTCCACCCTCAAATATCAGTTAACTTACTACTTCATTGAGTATATATAGGAAAAATGTTTCGCATTTAAGATCTTATAAGGTGAAACTGACAAATAAAATGATATGTATTTATGTACACAACATGATGCTGTGAAATGTGTGTGCACTGTAGAATGATTGAATCAATCTAATGTTACTTTGCCATTACTTTTTATATTAAGAACATTTACACATTTTCAGCAATTTTCAATGGCCAGCCAGATAAGACTTAGATGCCAACATAACTTATCAACTGAAAGAAAAATTTTCAATTGAATGAAAAAGACCAGATTGGGGCCAGTGAGACCACTCAACAGACTAAGTGCCTGCTTAGGCAGAGTGCAGCAGCCGGGCTTCGATCCCTGGCGTGCTATGCCAGCCCCACCCTGGGGCACACTGAGACAGCGATGGAGACCGGGCATGGTGGCACGCGCCTGTAATCCCAGTGCTTGGGAGGCTGAAAACAGAAGAATCACTACAAGTTAGATCTACATAGTAAGACCCTGTAGAACCTGTACTAAACACATAAATTTTTTTTTAATTTCAGCAATTTTCAATTATACAAGATATTATTATTAAGTTTAGTCACTATGTTATAGAGCAGATTGCCAGAATTTATTCATCCTATCCAACAGTGTTTTCTAGCCTTTGACCAACATCACCATATGCATCTGCCTGCCAACCCCTAGCAACTATCATTTGATGTTTCTATAAATTAACTTTCCCAGCTTCCAAATACATAGGAGATTGTGCAGTCACTGGCTTCCTGTGCCTGGATTACTTCACTCAGCATAATGTCCTACAGGCTCCCTCATGTAGTTACAAATGGCAAGACTTTCTTTTTTAATGTTGAATGGTATTCCACTGTGTGTGCATGCACGCGTGTGTATGTGTGCACCACATATTCATCACACATGCATCAATCAATAGACACTTCCTTTTTCTGAATATATGCTGGCTGTTGCAAATATTCTAACAAACATAGCAGTGTCTGTCATATAGACTTCATTTCACATCATATGGTAGTTCTATTTTTAATTCTTTTGAGGAACCTCTATATTTTCCATGATAGCTGTGCTAATTTACATGCCCAACAGGGCAGATAAGAAGAGTTCCTTTTTCCACCCCCTTGCCAATCAATATTTGTTATCTCTTGTGTTTCTGGTAATAGCCATTCTATCAGGAATGAGGTATATCCCATTGTGGTTTTATTTGCATTTCCCTGTTGATTAGTGATTCTGAGCATTTTTTTTTTTCATATGCCTTTCAACCATGTGTATATCTTCCTTTGGAAAATGTCTGTTTGGTCCTTTGTCTACAATCATAATAAACTTCATTTTTTAAAAACTTATCATCTATAAGATAAATTTTCATTTGAATGAAAAAGACCAGGTTGGGGCCAGCAAAATAGCTCAGTGAACTAAGTGCCTGCTTAGGCAAGCACAGTGACCGGGGTTCGATCCCTGGCACCACATGCCTGGTGGTGCCCACCTACAATCCCAGTGCTGGGGAGGCTGAAAACAAGAGGGTCACTACAAGTCCAATCTGTGTAATGAGACCCTGTACCAAATACATAAAAATAAATAAATAAAATAGAAATAAGAAAAACACCAAATTATATGCTATTTACAAGCATCATACCTAGAAGAAAAGGTCAGAAAAAGACCTGTTTAAAAAAAAAAAAAAAAAAAAAAAACAGTAAAAAGAAAGGTATGGCAGCAGTGATAATAGTGCAAAACTAATAGCTTTCAAGAAAAAAAAGCCTTATTTTGGATTAAAAAAAAGCCACTACATAATGAGAAGTATTTCATTACCTAAGAAGATATAAAAATTCAGGATATGTATATAAAAAAAACCTCAAAATATATCAAATAAAATTTACAAAACTGCAGGGAGAAATTAACAAATACATTACCATAGTAGATTTCAACATACTTCTCAACTACTGATAGGGCAAACCGAAAAATATTTAGTAAGACTACCTGCATTGAAAACGAACACATGTATATAAAACACATAATTTCTAATACAAGCTTGTAAACTCAACAACTGGGGAAAATATTCTGAACATATGTAAAAGCTTACACACCAACTACCTTAGCTATTTATGGGTTATATGGTTTTCATATCCCCAATCCATCTATAAAGAAAAGCCTAGGTTTACAGATTTGGGATTTTTCAAATGTTTTTGGTTTTGGTTTACACTGAACTTTAACAAACTACACTACAAAGTCTACACACACCTGTCCTCCACAGGCTTAGTGGCTCCTCTCCGATCCCATCGTGTTTGACCTGCGATCAGCATGCAGAACCAAGCTTTTGCCTGATTGCTCTGCACCTCCAGCTATCTGTCTCCAACAAGCAGTGAGATCCTTTCAAGGCTTTATTTACTCTTTAGATGCTCGCTACCCAACAGTGACCGGCCCCTACTACGGACCCAAAATAGAACCACTGAATGGGAAATTTATACTTTAATCGATTGTAGAAGTGGAAAAAACTAATCACAAGAGACAAAATTGCTAGGTTCTGGCCCTAGTATGAATGACTGAATTATTATGGTGGTCATCTAATATGGCTGAAGCCCTTAAAACAACAGCTCATCTTCCCAGAGACCACCTCCCCTCTTCTTCTCCAACTCAGCCCAGGGTGCAACTTCCTGGCACCTTTCCCACCACCTCAGGGAAGACCCCAGTCAGCTCCTCAGGTATTTCTAAACATCGCCCTCAAACTCCACCCCTAACAAAAGTCCATAAAAGCCTCAGCTGTCTTTGTCTCAGACCAGAGGATCTACCTGACTGATCTGCCCTCGATCTTCTCTGTGTCTTTGGAGTCAATAAAGGCTTCTTTAATCTTTCCTATCTCTTTACTGAGCTGCAAAAAAA
>NW_004524640.1:7134781-7147228 GCF_000260255.1 Octodon degus
TTTGTTGAAACTGTACTTTCGATTTGATTTGAAACTGTCTCATTGCTATATGTTTATCAATAAAACTTTGAAAAGAAAAAAAAAGATACATTGACTTACAACAGAACGGGACAAAGCCAGATAATATGAATTGAGCACTATAGTCTTCTTTTTCAAGATCCCAGTATCACAGCTTTGTCTTTTTCATACCAAACGTAAGAGACCAGGAAAGTTACAACTGTCGCCTGTTTGTAGGAAACAGGAAATTGCTAGGAAATTGAGACAACAATAGTACTAGTCTCAGGGCCAGGGAGATGGTTCAGCAGCACAGCACCTGCCTGGTAAGTGCCAAGTCCTGAGTTTTAATCCTAGTACCAAAATAAAATAAAATAAAATAGTAATAACTTCAGAGTATGCAAAACGACCAGTATAATCATAAAGGATAGCCATCATTCTCATTGCATCATTAATTGTCTTTATCATAAATGCCCATTGTAAAGCAAATACTAAATAATGATTACCATCACTGTCACTATCACAGGAATTTATTATCGCCACTTAACTGTTGAAAGAAGTTTACAAGTCATCATCAGAGAGAAAACATATTCAAACCTCTTCATAGAGAAATTCATTCATTCCACAAAGACTTACTGAGCTGTTACCACTTCCCCGGCCTTGTGGAGGAGCAAGCCAAACCAGCACTCTTACAATGGGGGAATGAGAAAAACGCAGAGTAAATCCACAAATTACACAGTATAATAAAAGCAAATACTACAGATAAAAGGAAACACAAGACATAGTAAAAAGGGCAGACGAGATAGCTCAGCAGACTAAGCACCTGCTTTGGCAAGTGCAGGGACCAGGGTTTAATCCCCGGCCCCACATGCCGTACTGGACCCATCTCTGGGGCATGCTAAACCAGTCACAGAGACCCAACATGGTGGTGCACGCCTGTAATCCCAGTGCGGGGGAGGCTGAAAACAGGAGGATCACCACAAGTCTGAGCTGTGTAGTGAGATCCTGTACCAAATAGATAAATGGAAACAAATAAATAAGTAAGCAAAAAAGACATAGTAAAAGACTTCAGGAGACATCTAGGAGAACAGAGGTCTACGCAGAGAAAACAGCAGAGCAAGGCTCACAGCTGGTTCACGTTGGGCATCTTTCCAATGCCTGCAAAGAAGTTCATATGGCCAGTAGGGGCAAGAAGGCAAACGAGCAGAGAGAGAATCAGCACCATCGAGGGATGGGAAGCCAGAGGCTCCAGGACCCCTCCTCCCGTGTCATAATAACTCTTAACTTTTATTCTACGTGAGTTACTTCCAGGAGTTACTGGAAGCTTTGGAGTAGAGGAAGGCTAACGTGAGCTAGATTAGTTCTAATAAGACCCCTGCAGCTACTGATTTAAGAATGGGCTGGTAAGAATATCGTAGATGGAAGGAGGGAGAGTCCTGTGTACAAGGTGGCAGCTATCGGTAGTAACAGTACGCTGCACCTGAGATTCACTTGAAAGGTAGATTGTTAGCTGCCCTTGCTACCAATACAAAAAAGTAAAAATGAGTAGCCGAAATGATAGCTATGTCAATTATCTTACTCTAGTAACCTGTATGCTATCCGTATGCACCCTACAACATCACATTTGGGGTTTTTTCATTAATTTTATTGAGAAACAAATAGCAATGAGACAGTTTCAAAACCAATTAGTAGGACAGTTTCAATAATTAATATATTGCATATTGTTGTCTTCGTAGTGGTTGTTCACAGTACAAGATGCAGACATGATATCCTGTCCAAACACTATTCGTACAAATCTTTCTTCTCATTGAATTAAGAGAAAGTAGCTGTATATCTATCTGAACTATTTTGTATATACAGATACAAAATGGTCCTTCACTTGTATGCCCATTTTTGTTTAGGTTTGTCGGAGATGGGTATTCCCTTGCCATTTAAATACTGTAGGTGAGTGAATTCAGCAAAATAATCCAACAGAGTCCAGTAGTCCATAATAGTAGTGGGTTATATGCATGACTGGCAATGTCAGAAGTTGTTGATTTGAGCCCTTTATAGCTCAGCATATTAATATGGCTTTACTCTTCATACCTCGTTTTTATGCTTTTCTGCTAGATGGTTAAGACTAAGATAAAGCAAGACCTATAGAACAAGAAATGTAGCTTTTGTATCTGATAAGATCAGTCAAATCCCCTCAGGATTTATCCTGAAACCCTGTACCATGGTTTGTAGATCCTTTGTCAGTGTCAGCCATGCGTACAATATCACATTTGTATACCTTAAGTGTACACAAATAAGATTTATTAAAAAGAAATTTTGGGGTCTGGAGAGGAGCACCTTAGGGTAGAGCATATGCTTAGCAAGCTCAAGGCCCTGTATTGGGTACTCAGTCCCAAAAAAAAAAAAAAAAAAAATAGATGAAGTATAGAGACTATTCTGGAAATAGCACAGTAATCCAGGGAAGAGAAGGAAAGTTAATCCTACATATGTCTTTCCCCTAAACTTACTAATATCTCCACTGGAGTAAATCATTGCCATGCAAGATGGAGAAAAATATTTTTGGGGTAAGAACTCAAACAATTCTATCAATGGTTATTCTCTATTAAGGAGTTTGTACAAATGGCATGAGAATTGTGAATTTAAAAAAAAATTCTGTAAATAAATTAGGTGCGGTCAAGCATTTCAGAGGCAAAGGAATTAGACTATGCCTAGCACAAAGCAAACATTTAATTGTCACCTTTTTAATTCAGTAGATCAAAATTTATTCAACTTCTTGGTGGAAAACATTATCCAGATATGAGCTAATATAACAGAAAAAAAAAAAAACTTGCAGAAGAACAAGAATACCCAGTGCCTGCTGCGTAGGACACTCAGTGTTACACATTCATTTAGATTCATCTTCTCATTAAACAAATATAATTAACCCCTACAGGGTATCAGGTACCACAGGTGCTTCTGACCAATCTCTTCAATTAAGATTTAAGCAACAAACAAAAAGAACAAAGGTGTAATTCCAATAGGTGCACTTTTTACTGACTCAACATGAAAAGTTCAAGATAAACCACCCTACCATGATAAAAACTGCAGTTCAAAGTTAGCCCCACATCTAGCACCCAAGAGTTGCCAGTGCAGGCTGGGCTCACAATGATCCAAACAGAATTTAAATTACTGTGATTTAAACACTGTGGTAATTAACCACCACAGTCACCTCAATT
The DNA here is from genome assembly GCF_000260255.1 of Octodon degus. Lineage (NCBI taxonomy): Eukaryota > Metazoa > Chordata > Mammalia > Rodentia > Octodontidae > Octodon > Octodon degus. Next base: position 7,137,985 of record NW_004524640.1, read on the forward strand.
CATCAAAATGTACCTTAAAGATGCAAGTGTGTTTAATTCATTCTAAGAATTTTTTTAAACGTGCATGATGGTCATAAAAAGAAAATATTCCTCTTCTATTTAAAGAAAAACGATGCATGCACTGCTGGCAAATCAATGTTGAATGATACATACGGTCACAGGAGTAACTGAAATTGTAGTAACTTGGGATCTTGCTCACTGACGTGGATGATCTTCTATTTTAAAGTACACAGAAAAAGAATTTCAACAATGCTCATCCATTTTAAAGTATTCTTCTCCACCCAGAATCAACTTGCATTGGTTTCATTTGGGAGTCTGCCAAGCAGTTGGGTGCACGCCAAGGCCCTGCTGCAGCACCCAGGGGCAGGTGAGAAGTTTGATCACACATGGTAAACCCAAACTGCTGCCTCTGTCATTTGATGTTAGCGTGCTCTGGGATTGATTCCACAATATTCCTACAGTGTCCTCAGTTTTTCCTTTGGACAGTGTTGGTATTTACTCTTCTGGTTCATAAAAACTTTTCAAGAAATACAGAAGTCTTTCCTTTGGCTTGTTATATCCAGAAAACCAAGCACTCGGCAATGTTCAGCGGATCAGCTGACATCTCAGGAGCAAAATAGCAACTTTGAGTTAAACTAGTTGTGAATGACAGTGCATCTCTCACTTTTTAGTCCATCCTTTGCCCACTTACACTTCATCATCTGACACATTGAGAATCAATAAGAACCTCCACCACCCAAGAGAGGCTATGAGACCATGCGGAATCCTCTCCTCCAACAGCCCACACAGGAGGCTGAGTTTAGAACAGACCCCTTCACCCTTGCAGGCCAAACTGCCTCTACAGAAGCAGTTTTGAACGATGCAAGAAACAATGGAGGGCAGGAGGGGCATGCAGGATCTGCCTGCTTCTAAGATCAAGCACCAGGAAAGACAGTACCAGCCTACAAATCTTTTTCTGGGCCATGGATGAAAAACATTGGCCAGGGAACTAACCCTACCAGAAGGAAAGAAATGAAGAAAAACAGATAAAATCCAGGTGTCATCAACAGAGCCCTTAATTGCAGCTGTATCTAAGGTTAAAACCTCCTCTTGGGTTTCCTGGTAATGCAAACCAAAAGCCTCTGCTTCCCTTCCATTCGCTGGATTCCTAGCCCTTGCAACTAAAGTAAATGTAGCCATGGAGGTCACGGAGCTATAAAGAACTGATAGAGCATAAACAATCAAAACAGCCAGGCTAGCTGCATATTCAAAGAGAGAGAGAGAGAGAGAGAGAGAGAGAGAGAGAGAGAGAGAGAGAGAGAGAGAGAGAAATGTATACACTTTGTTATTGACTCATTCAATAAATATTCACTAAGCATCAGTGATGAACCAAGGCACAGTGTACAGCACAAACTAAATCTAGACCTCTGATTGAATTTAAGAATCATTGTTGCATGTCAGTGCAAGGATGCCTAAGCTTGTGCCCAAAAGGTAGATTTCAGGGAGATTCAAAGGCACTCAAATACATGTAAAATATTATTTGTGTATATTTATAGAACGTTGCAACATAAATTTTCTCAGCATCTCAAAGAGACATATGACACCAGGAAAGATTAAAAAAGAAATACCCAGATAGACCATAATGATACATGGGGGTGAAGAAGTCTTCAAATTCTTAAGAAAATTCAATAATGGGCCAGCAAGATAGCTCAGTGGACTAAGCACCTGCTTAAGCAAGCACAGGGACTGGGATTTGATTCCTAGCACCACAGGTTATGTCAGCCCCACCCCTGGATGTGCTGAGCCAGCCACTGAGACTAGGTATAGTGGCGTACCCCTGTAATCCCGGAGCTGGGGAGGCTGAAAACAGGAGGATCACTATGAATCTGAGCTGCGTAGTGAGACCCTATACCAGATATATTAAAAAAAAAAAAAAAAGAAAGAAAAGAAAAAGAAAGAAAGAAAATTCAACACTTCTTTCACTTTTTCTACAAGATCTCTCCCCTTGGACCTCTTGGTAACGTTTTCCTAATCCCCTCCAAAATGGTATGAGCTCCCTGTTCCCAAGAGAGGAGAGAGAAAGAAAAACAATGTCACCAAGAGCCATTCTGCTCCATAACTAAAAACCCGTCTCTCTAGGGCACATGCTCTCCTTATTTTTCAATCAGTGTGTACCTCTCATTCTTGTGATGTCAAATATTAAATACATTTTGAGTCACATGTGCCCAAAATATTTTCAAACTGTCTTTTTGAACAGCTGTTTTTAGAGCTCAGTAGCCTTACCAATGTACAACTTTTAATCACGCAAGCGACAAACCTCATGTCACTGGAGACACTTTAAGAAGCAAATGTAGATTTGGTCAATGCACTAACTCTCTGAATCAATACAGATTATCAGTTTCTTTAAAAAAAAAAAAAAAGTTTGGTTAGTTTTGCACATTAAGTTATTATAGCATTCGTAATTATAAATTACCTGGAAAAATACACCCAGGCGATACTTCAACTGTGTGTTGTTTCTATATTGCACACCAAGGGCTATGTCACTTTTGAAGGCCTCCTGTATGAAAAACCATCTTATCTCCTCCTGCCAGGAGAAGTAAGAATTCTCCTTAGTCATAAAGAATAAGCAAACCTCGCAATCTCACTTTTGTTTTGCTAAAGCGTTGTCTGCGGAACGTCTCTGAGGGGCACATGACATACAAGTTTACTCTGGATTACTAATCAGAATAACCAATACAACAACCTCCTTCCTATCTTAGTTTTCTTCCCAAGTAATTTCAGGGATAATCCCCATAGTACAAGGCCACTCAAAATCCTCATTGTCTTATTTTCATAGTGTTCCATATTTCAGTGGTAAATCAGAGAAATGACATCTCTTCCTAGTCACTTATTCATTTTTGTAAATCACTGAATTTTTCACTACATGAAAAAAAAAAAAGACATGAAGTACAGATTTTCCATCTTCACTACGTCCAGAGGGTGGGTAGAACCCTTTTTTCTTCTCTTTTGCTCAGCCCAGCACCTCGGGACCTTCAGGCTCCCTTTCACACACCCATCAAAGCTGTCTTCCCGCCTGTCTAAAATCCAGATTCCAAGAACTTGGCTGCCAGTCAGAGCTGTGGCAGGGCCAGACTCCCCACAGGAGCATTCCGAGCCTTCGCCTGAAGACTCCCTGAGCAGCAAGTTTTCTTTCTTTCTTTCTTTTTTTTTTTAAAGACTTGAAATTTTAAAACAGGAATAGAGAGGATGTTAATAGGAAACCTGTTATTTTCCCTCAGTTACTATTACATTTCCTGGACATAACTGGGCTTAGTCTCACCCTTCAGCCACTTGGGAATGCTGGGGTTTGAAGGAGCAGCTGGAATAGTTGCAGGGGATGTTTGTTTATTTGGTTTTGGGTTTTTTTGTTTTGTTTTGTTTGGGGGGAGGGGTCTTTTTTTGTTGTTCCATTTTGTTTTGTTGTTTAATAATCAACAAAGGTTAAATCTATGGCTCTTCTTCTCTGCAAGGTTCAAACTGAATTTAAAAAAGGCAATAAAAAAGTCCTGTAGACATGCCAAATATCATGACCGATTTGTTGAATTATACTCATGTAATGAAATTAAAAGGACTACCATGACATTTAATTGTTAGTGGAATTAAAATAGTTTATTTTCCAAATTTGTTCCTTCATCAAGTAATATAAAAGTAAGAAATATGGGTTATAACTTTTTTTTTTTTTTTTTTTTTTTTTTTACCAGGGATCAAACTCAGGACCTTGTGTTTGCCAGGCAGGTACTTATGCCACTGAGCTACCTCCCCAGCTGAAATATGGGTTATAAAGCTAACCTTTTTTATTTGTATTACTGCTGCAGCAAAGTATTTTTTTCTTGGAAAAATAAGCCACTGATCTTAAAATGTGGAATGCAACTTAACTCTGGTTAACAAAATGGGTATAAGTGACCTCCGGATGATTCAATCATTTAAACAAAAATCTAGCACTGATTTTTCAATGTCAAATACTCAAAATGTGCAGAAGCTCCGAGGCCTACCAGGAAACACACACGTATTATCAATGCTCCCAATTTAAACATAGGGAGCTAAATTCAAAATTAAATAATTTTTCCAAGTTCTCAGAACTGCTTTAGGGCGGAATAGAATTCAGAACTAAGTTCCTGAACAACTCCTTCTGCAATCCACACTTCCTTTAAAGAAACACTACCAAACATCTATTCATTCAATGATTTCAGATCAACTTTGAAATGAAATGTGAAATTTCTATACAGTTGTAGAAGCAATTTTTAATTAAAGCATTTTAGAACAAATTTTACTAATTCTGAGATCTAAATTAATGAGTTTTCTATTTTAAAATTTAAACTATAAGTTTGGAAAATATTCAATCCTGCATGAACAATATTATTGCTGAGGCCGGGGAGATGGCTCAGCAGAATAAACGCTTCCCTGGCAAGCGCAAAGGCCTGAGTTCAATCCCCAGTTCCACAAAACAATAAAAATAATTAAAAAAAAATAATATTATTGCTGTGTTTATAGCCATTATAATAATGAATTTGTGTTCCATTTATACACATAAAGCACTAGTATGCCAGAAAATAGACTTTTGTCCAAACAAAAGCTGTCTAAAAAAGCAAAACCATTCACAATTAAGCTTATTGTGAGAGTTTCAAATATTACGTTGTCACAAATGAGATTCATTTATGAAAGTTCTGTGCTTATGAATAAATGTGCTTATTTTTTTTACAGTCTCTAAATTCCCCTCTTATTTTACAATTTAGGGTCAACACCACTGAGGTATAACTTAGCTACAGCAAACCACTGATTTCCCTTTCTGAACCCTCACTACTACTCCTGCCCTTGATTTCCTTAGAACCCCTTTCTCCACTAGCTGATGCCAAAATAAAATCCAAACCAGACTACGGAGGCCCGTGGGTGACATGTGAAAGCAGTGGGGCCATGTGCCTTTTCACCAGGAAGTGGACTCCACCTGAAACTGCCCTAGAAGAAAGCCTGGAAATGAGAACAGTCTCCTGGAAGTAGCCAACTAATTAAGGGCTTCAATTGTTTAAATCCTGTTTATAAGGTCCTGGGAAATTAAATTCATCAAGTGAAGGGTGACCCAAGCCTGTCACAGGGACCTGTGCTATCTCTTCCTCTCCTTCTGTGTGAAGAGTGGAGACAAACTCTTTTGTTCCCACTCAGGACACGATGTAATCCCTTGCATAACCTGGGCCACATGCTTAACTGAAACATGAGACCATTATCTCCCCCACTGCAGCAGAGATAACTTGAGGCCTGTACATGTTAGACTTTAAGGACATGTGGTACTCTCTCAAGCACTGGTGTTTAAGAGGCCTGGTTAAGGTAGAAGCCATTAGCAAACACGGTGCCTTACCCACTGATGCCAAGATGTTCCTGCTTATCCTGGTCACAAAGTCTTTGTTTTGGCTGAATATTGGGTTTTTCTCACAATTAAAAAAAAAAAAAATCCTGGGCCGGCCAAATAGCTCAGCAGATTAAGGTGCCTGCAAGCAGGCTCAGGGGCAGGAGTTCAATCCCCAGGCCTGCCATGCTGGCCCTGCCCCCAGGGCACACTGAGGTGGAGATTGAGACTGGGCATGGTGGTGCACGCTTGTAAACCCAGTTCTTGGGAGGCTGTAAACAGATGAATTACTACAAGTGTGATCTAGTAGTGAGACCCTGAGCACCCTGTAGACCTTTCCCTAAAATAAAAAAAATTAAAAAAAACAAAATTCCTAATAAAACCTGGTTCTTCAGATACTTGGTACCTCATGTTGTCCAGCAGTGTAACATTCTTCAAGTGCATCCTCATCACCAGGAACTATGACTAGAATAGGCCAATGAGATTAAATCTCAGTGTAAAGAATTTATGCCAGAAATAAGAACTATTTTCTGATATAGAAGTTTTCAAATTAGGGGTTAAAAGTAATAGTCTCATTTTAAAGTATTTTTAAAGGCTCTCCTGTACTTTGTGAATGGGGCTGTTACATTTCCAGAACACAGGAAAATCTTTCCTTTATGGGATAACTAATGGAAGGTAAAGGTTTCGGTATTTTTTACTCATTAGCTAGACAGACCTAAGGGGGAGGACTAAGGGGGAGGACTAACATGAACTGTCTTTACCTTTTCAATTCCTATAATTCTGTCTAAAAATCATTAGTCTTCCAAGAGAAGTATTATAATTTGATTAATTACTGTTAAAAATCCAATGAACGTTTCCTAAACAAGTTTATTGTAAACCAGCTATTTATCCAAGCCAAATAGATGTTTTTGCTAATTCCTACCAGACTTGTTAACTCAGTCAGAATTATTTTTGGTCAATACAAAAGCTCAGAGAAAAGAGAGTAGCAGCAGCTGTGCATGGAAACTTATGCAAAAACAGTTCTATTAGCTTGGAAACAAACGCTTGTTTCAAGAAATAAAATTGTTTCCTTTTATTACTATGTTTTAGTTTTTTGGTTTTTGGTTTTTTTGTTTTTGTTTTTGTTTTTGTTTTCAGAACTGGGGATTAAACTAAGGCCCGTGCGCTTGCCAGGCAAGCACTTATTCTGCTGAGCCTTCTCCCCAGCCCCCTATTATTATGTTCTAGTAGAAGAAATATTAACACTTAAATATTGGCTTGAAAATGTAACACACTTAGGGTCCACGAGATAGCTCAGTGGACTAAGTGCCTGCTTAGGTAAGTACAGGGGCTGAGATTCAATCTCCAGCCCCAGTTGCCAGTCCAGCCCCACCCCAGGGGCACACCGAGCCGGCGACTGAGTCCGGGCATGGTGGTGCACGTCTGTAACCCCAGCACTGGAGAGGCTGAAAACAAGAGGATCACTGCGAGTCCGAGCTGCATAGTGAGACCCTGAACCAAACACATAAATAAAAATTAAAACGAGAAGAAAAGTAGTGCACTTGAAAACTGTAGTCAAGGAAAATGCATGCAGAGCAAGCAATGCTAAGGTTATTATTAACATTGGTACACTCCAGGTGTTTGCAGCACATCAAAAGGGGAATGTACATCAAAACCAGAAATAAAAGATAAATATGAGTACTTGCAATTTAGGAACATGCATTATCAAAGTAAGGAAGAAAAAAGAGCAAAACCAAAATAAATAATAGATAAGGCAGTTTGCCTTTGAAGAGCCTACTGAACAAATAGCAGCTCCAAAACTGGTGTACTATGAAGTTTTATAAACCTTCATAGCACAGAACAGAGTAGAACTTTTATCATCCGGGCAATATGAACTCAACTAAGCTTTCAAGAAATGATTCATGGGGCCGGGGAGATGGCTCAGTACGATAAGCGCTTGACTGGGAAACGCAAGGATCTGAGTTCAATCCCCGGTTCCGCAAAAAAAAAAAAAAAAAAGATTCATTATACTAAAACAATAATATTAATCACAACAAAAGTGTCCACCTATTATAAAACCTAATGTTTACCATTTTATAAATGTTAAATGCCAAACTCTGATGATAATACCATAAGTAAGCAAAACTTTTATTTTACAAATAAGGAAATTGAGCTGTTTAGCATTAAATAATTTCTGAAGATCACACTATGAAAATTAGTGGAGCCACAACTTGAAACCAGATTTGTCTAACCCAAAAGTTGTAACTGCACACTAAATGAAATATTATTCACTCATTTGAGATACTTCTTGAGGATTGAATGTATGACAAGTATTGTGTGAGGCTGGAGGACACTATTTTGAACAGAACCAGATGTAACCTCTGCCCTTACAGAATTTCAAGTCTGGTAAGAGAAACAAACATAACCCAAAACTCACAGCAACAATAGCAAAATTAAAATAAAAAAAAACAATAGCAAAATTATAATTGCAACCGTCAAGAAATCTTATGCAGGAGAAGAATGTGGCACTGTTTGCATAAAGGTGTCATTGTGGAGCTGAAATCTTCAGGAAAAACAGGTGAAAGCCATTGGGGGTGGGGGAGGAAGGCAGACTGAGGGTAGGGAAATAGCTCAGTAGAATAAGTACTTGCCTGGCAAGTGCAAGGGCCTGAGTTCAATCCCCGGTTCCGCCTAAATAAATAAATAATAAATGAAGGCAGACAGAAGGCTTGCGCACCTAAGAAGAAAAATGCCACATGTCCCAAGGTAGTGTGGTCCAAGATGAGACTTGGAACGCAGAAGGCAAGTGGGACAACAAGACACTTTCTCCAATGTGAACACATTCTGCTCTCAAATCTGTATGTTCCATGTTTAAAAGTAATAAAACTTCAATGGCCATGGTTTTTAAATTCCTAAGTCTCTTCCAGGCCTACAATGAAACACTAAGTAAAGATATCATCCTCAAGGTTCTGCACACAGGCCTCTTCACTGTAAGGACAGCATCTTGATTCGGACCACTGTCCCGAGCACCTGGGCCTGCCTGTGCCTGCCATCTGCAGCCTGTGTCTAGGCTTCCTCCTTAGCATGCTCAGGCCTTTCCAGAACTATACCTGACTACTTCATTCTCCTGCTTAAAAATCCAGGAAGGATTTCACACCGCCTGATAGGGAATAATCACCCGGCTCCTCGCTACCCATCTAGTTGCATCTTGCCTTAGAAAACAGTAGAGCCAGTATGTGAAGACTTCCAGAGAACTGGTTTGTTTCTTGGTGCTTTGTTATTTCTAGTGAATGGGCACCATCTGCATCGTCCAAGATGCCCTCCACCCTTGCCCACGTGCCACACAGTGGTAGAAGGCTAGGCCACGACACATCTCCTTTCAGGTCTTTCTGCAAAGTGTAGCTCAAGAGAAAATAAAATTGAAATGCCTTTTGTCCAATATGTCTCAAACTAAGTGATACAGTTGATATTAATTCATCAGAATTTATTAAATTATAATTTCTATTTTAATATGCATTCTGAATATTAATCTACTTGAAGTATGTTTATAGACTAACTTTACAGATATTCATTGTCAGAGAAACTACTGACTGTCAAAGCTCCCACATGACAATTTACCAAGACAATTATTGATTCAGATTCCCCCATTATTAATAAAGTACTGTCAGACTTGCAATACTGTAGTACTTTAAAAGACCTTCTGAGAGAATCTTTAGCAGCTGAGACTGTGGAAATAAGGGCTTGATTTCTGTCTTCACAGATAACAATGTCTTCATTTGTACTAACCAGGAAAGAAGACTTTTAAGTCATGAACTGTCAGGTAAATAAAGGAAGAAAGGTAGATGAAAGTTCTTTTTAAGATATTATTAATCATGGAGACACATTCAGTGAATTTTTTTTTTTTTTTTT
>NW_004524640.1:7147328-7148578 GCF_000260255.1 Octodon degus
ATCAGCTGTGAAACTGTCTCATTCATATTTATTTCTCAATAAAAAAAATAAATATATAAAAAATAAAAAATAAAGTGCCTGCTTAGGCAGGTGCAGAGACCAGGGTTTGATCCCCAGCCTGCGGTGCTGGCCCCGCCCCCAGGATGCACTGAGACTCAACTGAGGCTGAGTGTGGTGGTGTGTGGCTATAATCCTAGCACTTGGGAGGCTAAAAACAGGAGGATCACTATGAGTTCGATCTGTGTAGTAAGACCCTGTACTAAAAAAATAAAATACAATAAAAAATTTTAAAGGTATTCATTAGCACTACTCTGATTCAGCAAAGTTCTTACTTAAATCCCAGCACACACTGTCTCGCTCTCCATCCTCTCTAGTTTCACCTTCTAGAATTAATTTAAACCATGTGGGATCTTCTTAGTTTATCCTCCACCTTGGTCATATTTTCCTCCTCCTCCTCCCTCCTCCCTCTACTCCTCCCCTTTCCTCTCCTCCTCTTCCTCCTCTTCCTGCTGTGCGTGTGTGTGTGTGTGTGTGTGTGTGTGTGTGTGGTACCAGGGATTGGATTCGGGGGCCTTCACCCTTAGCCATATCATCAGCTCTTTTTATTTTATTTCAATACAGGGTCTTGCTAAGTTTCTACATTAGCCAGGCTAGGCTTAGACCTGCAATCCTCCTGTCTTAGCCGCCCAGAGTGCCGCAACTGCAGGATGTGCTACCATGTCTGGGTCCCTTTTCCTTCTTTTTGCTAGGTGTTTGGATCACTTCTGAGGGGCTCTAGCTCTCTCCTCAGCTTCCTGTAACCTGCTAATTTATGCATACTGCCTGTTCTTCCATTAAGGTTTCCCCAGCCTCTTCTGTCACTTGAATTATTTTACACATACTCCAGTACATACTTTCACCAGTATATTCCTGAGTGCTGACAGCCTCTCTATGACACTTTTACTGTCAGTCCATCCTCAGAGGAGACATCCCTAGCAAGAAAGGCTCTCTTGGCCGGGGCTAGGGAAGCATCCCTGCTAAGTGGCTTCATGAGAGCTTCCAGTGGGTCATTTATTGTAGAGAGCCCATGCCGCGAATCGCGGCTTCAGAACCAAAACTCCTAGGGACCATTGGGTGAGGCCTGCTACAGCCCTTGAAGCCTGCGCTAGATTACCCCTCCCACCGAGTGTGCCAAGATGGCGCTCATTTCCTGCTTCCGCAGTCGCTATACACCCGCCTATAATGATGTAAGATACCTTCCCTGAGATTGT
>NW_004524640.1:7153460-7154949 GCF_000260255.1 Octodon degus
TTAGAACCGGGGATTGAACTCAGACCTTTGTGCTTGATAGGCAGTTGCTTATTCTACTGACCTATCTCCCCACATTCAGTGAATTTTTAATAACACCTTCATTGACACTGCATTTCTTTTTTTAAAAAATTTATTTATTTATTTGCTACAGGGTTTCACTACGCAGCTCAGACTCATGGTCATCCTCCTGTCCCAGCCTCCCCAGTGCTGGGATTACAGGCATGCACCACCATACCGTTTCAGTGGCCGGCTAGACATGGGGCTGGCTGGGCATGTGGTAGTGGAGATTGAACCTGGGTCCTTCCACTTAGCAAAAAGGCACTTAGATCGCTGAGCTATCTCCCCAGCCCTGACACTGCACCTTGCTTTGATTTAAAATGTCACTTAATCCCCAGTCCCACATGCCACACTAGTCCCACCTCCAGGGTACGCTGAGCCAGTGATCAAGTCTGGGTGTGGTGGCACACACCTGTAATCCCAGCACTGGGGAGGCTAAAAATAGGAGGATCACTACGAGTATGAGCTGTGTAGTGAGACCCTGTACCCAATACATAAATGAGAAAAATAAATATATAAATAATAAAAACATGACCTAAGATTTATCATTCCTAGGCACAAGTATAGGATCCTAAGTGCAACAAAATTCCTTTCTTCACTTTTGCCACCTAATATAAGGAACCTGAACTAAAATTACCTCACTTGAAAATCCAGCTGAAGCCAAACTCTACAATACAAATGTTTAAGTAACCATGTCCTTGATATTAGCAGTGACTTTGAACACTCTCTAAACACAAGCAACCAGTCCTTAAATCATTAACTCAACTTTGGATTTCTGATATAACTGTGTTTGACAATTTTCATGGTCAATTTTTAAGTGACTCTCTTTACCGTGCATAACATTATTAAACTGCATTAGTTGTAATTTAAAGAAATAAAATAAAACTCTGATATTTACGATGTCATCTCAAGATTAGCTTTCTAAAGATATTATACATTAAACATCTATCCTAGAGGTGTACAGCATGTTAGGCCTGGAAAATTGAAACTGAATGCTGAAAACTGAAACTGAAAATTGAATGCTTTGGTTCATTTTTTTTCAAATTATACTTTTTGCTTATCTTCATTTTTTACTTACTCTTACACATAAACAACTCTCAAAGAACTCTCTGTACACTGCTACCAGAAAGAATGTCTAGAATAAGCCAAATATGTACCTTTCAGAATTGGTTTGAGGCACACAACACATTATAATAGAACTAGTCAGTAGACACAAATTGATAAAAAAAAAAAAAATACCAGCCATTTATTTCCACTAACCTTCTATTTAAATGTCTGTGATTCTCCAGATACTTATTCTTAAATTTTAAAACTAAAAAATTAGGAAGTGCTTCAATCCCTGGTACCACAGAAAGAAAAGAAAGAAAGAAAGAAGAAAGAAAGAAAGAAAGAAAGAAAGAAAGAAAGAAAGAAAGAAAGAAAGAAAGAAAGA
>NW_004524640.1:7155049-7166680 GCF_000260255.1 Octodon degus
GAAATTAAAAAGTGTTTCAATCCCTGGTACCACAGAAAGAGAGAGAGAGAGAGAGAGAGAGAGAGAGAGAGAGAGAGAGAGAGAGAGAGAGAGAAATTAGGAAGTGTTTCAATCAATGGTACCACAGAAGGAAGGAAAGAAGGAAGGAAGGAAGGAAGGAAGGAAGGAAGGAAGGAAGGAAGGAAGGAAGGAAGAAAGGAAAGAGAAAAGAAAAGAAAAGAAAAGAAAAGAAAAGAAAAGAAAAGAAAAGAAAAGAAAGAAATTAGGAAGTGTCACCTACCTTATCCTAGTTTCCTAAAATTCTACGAAGTCCTCAGCTATTCTCTGGGTTTGATATCAACAAATTCTTTCCAACTGGACTCTTTTGTCAATAACAGTTAAAGCAAAAAAATTTTCCCTTGTGCTGGCTTCAGCATCACCTATACTAAAAACATTTTGGAGGGCCAGCGAGGTAGCTCAGTGGGCTAAACGCCTGCTTAGGCAAGCGCAGGGGCCAGTGTTCAATCCCTGGCACCATACACTGCACCGGCCCCACCCCCAGGCCCACTGAGCTGGCAACTGACACTGGGCATGGTAGCACACACCTGTAATCCCAGCGCTAGGGAGCCTGAGAACAGGAGGATGAGTCCAACCTGCGTAGTGAGTCCTGCTCAAAATACCAAAAAAAAAGTTTCAGGCAGGGAATATAGCTCAGCGCTCAGCACTATAAGCACCTGCTTGGCAAGCACAAGGTCCTGAGTTCAATTCCCAGTACCAAAAATCATAATAAAATAAATTAAATTAAAACATTAAAATGTTTCCCTGGAAGCATTATATTCTATACACTAAGAGAAAAGACTGCTTTAAGTTACGAAATGGAGGGCCGGCCAGATAGCTCAGCAGATTAAAGCATCTTCTTAGGGAGATGCAGGAGTCAGAGGTTCGATCCCCAGCCTGCTGTGCCAGCTTCACCCCTGGGGCATGCTGAGATGAGGATTGAGACTGGGCGCGGTGGTGCATGCCTGTAATCCTAGCTCTTGGGAGGCTGAAAACAGGAGGATCACTATGAGTCACATCTGTGTAGAGAGAACCTATAGACTCTGTACTAAATACATAAAAAAATAAAAATAAAAATTAAGAAATGGTCTCACAAAGCTTTTACAAATTCTTTTTTTTGCCTAGGTACGAACAAAACTGAACTCACAGAAATATCAGCTTTTCTTTGATGTGACCAGAACATGAAGCCAACAAGAAAGTCATGTGTATTATTTTTTTCTAGCATGTTAAGTTGTATCACACATTAGCCTGAGGGTGTACAGAGATATTATTAATGGGTTATTAAAGAAATTACTAAAGAATTGAGCTAGCAAGATGCAATGGCACCATCCATCCAGGGAAAACAGCCATATATTTTGCAACAGTTGCCTGTTTCCCAAGTTATTTAACAAATAACAAGGGCAATGACTTCTTTCCCAGAAAGGCACTGTTTGGGGCTGGGGAGATAGCCCAATAGAATAAGCGCTTGCCTGGCAAGTGCAAGGGCCTGAGTTCAATCTCGGGTTCCGCAAGAAAGGGATTGTTGTTAATAGTTCCTTGGAGATCTAAATTATATATATATATCCTAATGCAACAAATATTCAATAAATAACATGCTACATGAAATAGCCAAGACACAAAAAGATAACTACTGGTTCCACTGATATAAAATCACTACAAGAGGCAAATTCGGAGCCAGCCAAATAGCTCAGCAGATTATAGTGCCCGCAAGCAGGGGTCAGGGGTTCAGTCCCCAGGCCTGTCATCCAGCCCCGCCCCCAGGACAAGCTGAGTTGGCAACTGAGACTGGGTGCGGCAGTGTGTGCCTGTAATCCCAGCTCATGAGAGACTGTAAACAGGCGGATCACTAGGAGTCCAACCTAGTAGTGAGACCTTGAACACCTGTAGATCCTTCCCTAAAAATAAAAATTAAAAAAGAGGCAAATTCATACAGATAAGAGAAGAGACCGGAAGTTACTAGGGATGGAAAGATGGGAAGGTCAGGGCTGCACTGGCTAAAGCATCTGTCTCTACCTTCTTAGGCACCTAAGAATGTTTTGTGGAAGACAATTTTTCCATTGATTGGGGCAGGGGAGTTTTGTATTTGTTTGTTTGTTTGTTTGTTTGTTTTGATCAGTCTGTTTGCAATACATAATAATTACATTCCCAAGAGCGAGCGCTACCACATCAGATCATGGGGCACTCCATTCTCAGAAGGAGCGTATAAGCTAGATTCTGTGGTTCACCAGAGAGAGTAGGGCTGAAGCTCTTCTGCAAATCTAGTGCCGCCACTGCTTTGACGCGAGGCAGAGCTCAGCGGGTGACACAAGCTGCGGGGAATGGCTGTGAATACAGATGAAGTTTCACCCACTGGCCAGCCTCTCACCTCCTGCCGTATGCCCAGTTCCTAACGACCACAGATAGGCACTAATTCATGGCCCTGGAGCTGGGCATCACCGGTCTAATGGGTACAGAGTTTCCACTTCAGACAATGAAAATGTTCTGGAAACATAATGGTTGCCAGAGCTATAAGTTTACTTAACGTCACTAAAATAGATGCTTGAGCAAGGTTAAAGTGGCCAACTGGATGTCATTTATTTTTAAAGGCATGAAGAATTTACTGCTTAAATTGCTGAGTGTATAAGCAGCGACATCCCGCTCATGCCCAGACCCCTTGTTCCCATTCTCCAAAACACACTGCTCCAGAAGCAGCTGGAAGTTGGAGGGCTGCTCACAGCAAGCTCCTGGCTAGCCAGGCCACTGTTGCTCGCCTTTGCAGGCTTAAGATATCAATACTAACCCAAATGGGGCCAAATTCCATTGCTCCGTACTCTGACACCGAAGAGGAGAGACACGGGACATAAGAACCACTTATGGGTTCAAGTCATGGAACTGGGGGACCCACAGAAAAGGCCCTGCTACCGAGGCTCCTCGGCAGCCCTGCCGTCCTCTGCTTGGCCGATGATCACTTGCTGCACTAATCATTCCATCCCTGGAACTCCTCCAGCCTGCTCAATAAATGTCCTTTTCTTAAGCTGCCAGAGATGGTTACTGTTCATGACCAACACAGAACCTTCCATCCAATATAAAACAGCCATTCAGTTCTTAAGCTTTAGCCAGGTGGGCAAAGGGATACACAAGTACCCCTTGCTTTCCAAATCTTTGGGGCTTCTAAGATCAGATGTTAAGAACTAGGCTAGCAAGGGACACTTACAAATTGTTTTTCAAGAGTTCCAAAGCAATTCACTGTAAGACTTACAAATAACTGAATTAAATATGAGTCGAAAGACATTGAAGACCACAGTATTTTATCCTCTGAAATTTTCATAAATGATAAACTTTAATTTATCGCTAGAAGGGTTAAACAACGACGTTTAAACCCATTTTCTTGTTTTTGGTGTTTTGTTTTGTTTTTGTCATTTAGGCTCTTTATGTTTTGTGCTGATGACTGATAGAAATTCCCGCCATGACTTGAAGAATCCTGCACTATGAGGCAACAATGAGAATTATTTGAGATGAAAAGTTGTCCTTATTTCCAATGTTTCAGGGATCAACAGGATCTAACTTCATGATTCATGAAGAAATGCTACAGAATACTTGAGATAGGGAGAATTAGGAGGGGTAAAACTATCCAAAGGGGGTTGGGTACATGGTCTAAATTTCTCCCCAACAACTGCCAAGCACCTTCTTGAGCCAGCTTTACAGACCCCACCTCATTATTTCAAGCCTCTGCAAATACGGAACACAAGTACTCTTAATCTCTGAAGGCCTAAACCTCTTATATTTGGTAAAGAAGTACAGAGTAGGTTTTTATGTTATTTCTAATGCATCTGCCTAGCTCAGTGTTTGTATCTGTTTTTGTTGGAATCATTAAAACGATAGTAAAATTTCACTGATCTTTTTATTTTTTTTTAATTTTATTTTTATTTATTTATGTGTGTGTGTGTGTGTGTGTGTGTGGCCAGCTCAACCCACCAGGGGGCAGGGCTGGCTGGCATGTGGTGCTGGGGGATTAAACCGCGGTTGCTGTGCTTTGCTAAGCTTGTTCTAAGTAGGTGCTTTAGACCACTGAGCCATCTCACCAGCCCTCACTGATCTTTTTAAGTGACAAATTAAAATACCAAGAATATGTGATCAATATCAAGAGACAGATATCCCTCTCTGTGCTCCTCCAAAGTTCAGGTTCAGATCAACCTCTCCCTTGAAGCCCCTACCCCAGGTCATCCCATGGAGGAGAGAAAGAACACTCTGACCACCTTTGCTACTGTCCCCAGACATCTTTATGGTGACAGTGAATAACTGCCTTACACTAGTTATTAAACATCAGTGTTAACTCTTCCTAAATATACAAAGGGGTTATACTGATTTCACACATATTTATCAAACGTCTGTTATATACCAAGAATTACATCAGGTTCTCACCACACAAAGATTAAAAGAACGATCAGTTTCTAATCGTGCGACATTCATAACACCGACAACAAAGGTCTCCCACAAATTCTGGCCATATCATATTATGCATTAAGATATTAATATCTGCCATCTCTTTACATGTGTATTCCTAACCCTTAGTTCAATGAGCATTTATTTAATGAAATTAATTAATTGATTAATGAATCAATGTG
Organism: Octodon degus; assembly: GCF_000260255.1. Classification (NCBI taxonomy): domain Eukaryota; kingdom Metazoa; phylum Chordata; class Mammalia; order Rodentia; family Octodontidae; genus Octodon; species Octodon degus. The sequence continues at coordinate 7,159,690 of NW_004524640.1, forward strand.
CAGCCTGCTTTAGCATAATCATATTAAGCAGAATGCTTGATTCATTAACCATATTAATCAAGATGTTTACATGGCCCTGATTTAGGATGTGGCCCTGGTTGCAACTTAAAGTCGTTTTGTGTATAATCTGTTTTTTTTTTTTTTTGCTGGGGGGCGGTGGTTGTCTTTTTTTGAGGCAGGGTCTCACTATGCAGTTCAGGCTGGCCTAGAGCTCACTTTGTAGACCAGGCTGGTCTCAAATTCACAATGATCCTCCTGCATCAGCCTCCCTAGTGTCAGGATTACAGGCATGCACCCCCACGCCCAGCTATAGATATTTTAACTCATTCTTAACCCAAGGTTGGAGCTCTGTGGGATTTATGATGGATCATAAACTATATGGACCATCTTATATAAACTATATGATAGTTACTGATCAGAATTGTGAGAGCATTAATCTATCCATTTCAGAGATGGTCAATAAAAACACTTTGTTTTTGGGCCGGCCAAAGAGCTCAGCGGATTAAAGCACCTGCTTAGGCAGATGCAGGGGTCAGGCGTGGTGGCGTGCACCTGTAATCCCAGCTCTTGGGAGGCTGTAAACAGGTGGATCACTATGAGTCCAATCTAGTAGTGAGAGCCTGAACACCCTGTCCTAAATACAAAAAAAAAAAAAAAAGATTTAATTCAGTCACACATTAAAAACCTTTCCGAGACTAGCACTATAGAAGTTACAGTATATTTTCACATTTAATATTAAGATTACAAAAATAAGTCAGTTGTGCTTAGAAGTATATGTCTTACATTTAAAATGAAACAAATTATATACTTATTGAATGAGATAGTTAGCCATCATAACTGCTAGTCAGCATTACTGACTAGACATTTTTCCAGAATACCAGTAATAACTAGGTTTCCTAGTAATAACTAGGAAGAGGGTAACATGCCATTTCCAAGTTTGTGGTTTTCCTTCACTAGCCATAATTAGGAAAATACTGATTTATGATTTTAAAAGAGGTATTGTTGAATTAATCATATAAATAATAAAAGAAACTGAAGAATTCCTAAAAACATTTTTATTTTAGTTAACTTTCCTCCCTATAAAAGTAAAATCTGGTTAAAGAAAAATTATACAAAATCTTGGAAATATAGGAGATATAAAAATAAAAATTAAAACCACCCATCACTCACCATGCAGTACTACCCTGCAGGGTTGCCACACCGTTCTATTTCTCCATATGTTAAGAATTTTTTTTACTACAATTGAAGTTTTCTAAAGTTATTTATTAAAAACCTTCCCACCTAGGTCACTATGGGAGTAGAAAGATAAACACACAAACACACCACGCACAAAGAAAGAAGTAAAGAAAGAGAAAGGCCGAGAGAAAAAGGCCTGGAATTTAAAGTTTTAGTTTGGGTCAACAGCTTTCTGTCTCTATTCTCTAAGTTTTCTACACATCATCTATATAAGAAGAATCCCAAAGAAAAAAAGGGCTTTTGAAAAGAGCTACTTATGCAAAAAGAAAAAGGTGATGTCAGCCCTAAAGTGAAGGCACGCAGTTGCATCTGAATTCCGTAGGTCAAAACAAGGCAACCTGGCGCATTTCTGAAGGGACAACTGTTTACCTGACTGAGCTCCTGTTGCCAGGGAGCGTGTGAAAGCTGCCAGGTCATTCACAGAAGGACTTACAGGCTTAAAAAATAGTACTTCTTTCTGCTTCAAGCAGAATTTACGTCCGCCACTTCAGAAACCATCTTTGCACTTGAGCTGGTTTCAAGTTCCACAATATCGAACTTCCCACTCTCAGGCTTGCCAGAACAATTCAGTCAAGAGTCGGTCATCCTTGACCTCCCCAATAAGCACACATGCAAACGTCCAGTAGGTTTTTATAACTGTCATTACATTACCACACACCTTAGCCAAAACAAAACTAAGTGCATATGACTAGTGAAGGTGGAAAACAAAGGCTTTTATTTGGAAGGATTTCACTTGGAAGATACTAAAGTTAACTCAGAAACTATACAAAAATAAAAGCTGTCTAAGGCTGAGGAGTTAGCTCAGGGGTCTAAATGTCTACCTCGCAAGCACAGGGACCTGGGTTTGATCCCTGGTACCGCATGCTGTGTCAGCCCTGGAGCCCTGGGGGTACTGTGCTGGCCACCAAAACCAGGTATGATTACATGCCTGTAATCCAAGCACTGCAGAGGCTGAGACAGGAGGATCACTACACGTCTGAGCTGTGTAGTGAGACTCTGTACCAAATAAATAAAATATTTCTTTCAAAGCTGTCTATAATGATTCTATAATAACCTATAGAATCTATAGAAAATCTATGATGCCTACCATTCCCCAGGAATCAAACAGCCCTGCTAGGAGATTTTTAAGTAATAAGAATGGCAGGATTGTGCAATGTGTTAATTATTGAAACTGTCCTACCAATTTGATTTGAAATTGTCTCATTGCTATTTGTTTATCAATAAAATTATGGGAAAAATTAAAAAATAAAAAATAAAAAAAATTTTAAAAATCACTAAAAAAAAAAAAGAATGGCAGAATTAAATGAAAGAAAAAAAAAAGTCAAATCTCCAAACATTTAAATATCAAAAAAAGTAGAAGAAAATAGAACAGGAAGAGAATCCAAGGGGTTGAAACTGGAAACAATAAAATACAAGCACGTTCACAGTCTTGTTATTGAAGGAATTAAGTCAGTAATATAAACGATACGATCTATCCCTCACCCAACCTGACACCCATCATTAAGTACGGAAGCAGAGGGATGGAAAAGTAACTGAACTGGTCAAATTCAATCAGGAAATAAAAATAAGGTCTTCAATCTTTTGTGGCTCTGATTAAGAAACTAATATGATGCTTTGAGACCAGTGATTAGTTCGGGGTCCCTTAACCACGTTCTGCTACCTTAACTTGTCCATTTTGCTTCTTGGTAGATCCTAACATGAACACTCAGGTCAAAGGTATCAATGGCTTAAACAAACGCACACACACACACACATACACACACACACACACGCACACACACACACACACACACACAAATATACACACTTTTCATGTAACCTCTCAATCATTCCAGTGGCCACGGAAGGAATGACTGATCATACTATCTCCCTATCCCTTATTTGGCTACTCTCACTTCCTATTTGCAGCACCTGATATCAAACAAATAGGGTCAGCCAAATAGCTCAGCAGATTGAAGCCCCTGCAAGCAGGCCCAGGGTCTGGGGGTTCAATCCCTGGGGCCTGCCTTGCCCGCCCTGTCCCCAGCGCATGCTGAGACTGCACTTGAGACTGGGTGCAGTGGCACACACCTGTAATCCCTGTAATCCCAGCTCTTGGGAGGCTATAAATAGGCGGATCACTAAGAGTCTGATCTAGCAGTGAGACCCTGAACACACTGTAGACCCTTCCCTAAAAAATACAAAAAACCCCGATGTACTCTGCAACCTGAATATCTGCTGCCAGATATGGTGGCAACAGAAGGGGGGAAGCACCAACACACAGAAAATGGAGAGACTGAGGAGGGATAATTCACACTGCATCTTAAATTGCACAGCATATGCCAAAACTTCCTCCTTCCCTTTTACAAGAAAAATAAAAATGTAAGCCCTAAGACTACCAAAAGAAAAAAAAAGGTTTTTTTGAAATACATTCACCATCTTTGTTCCATAGGATTTAAAGCAGTTTTCCCGAAGTCAACACAAGTATTTCCTACACAGATCTTTAGATACAAAATTAAATTAAGAGATACAGACCAGGCCCTTGCACCTACCCAAACTGAGAGGAGAATAGTAACTGTGACTGATGTGGGAAGGAATTAGGATTCAGAAGCCAGAGCCAGCTTCTGGTTAAAGGATAATTGGAAAATAAAGAGGCAACGCAAATCTTTGCAACTAGGACAAATTTGGCATAGACAAAAACAATCAACCTGAAAAAGTCCTGCATACAGCTTGTGAAACTCTCCTACATTTCCAGTCAGAAGGGCCTCTGAGAAGAGCCAGCTAAAGCCACATGTAGTGAAATCCATCTCTTATTAAGCTGAAGATGACATTTCCCTATTGCAAAGATCCCCAAAACTAAATAATAATAATAATGATAATAATAATAATAATGTTTTTGAACTTATTTACACTGTAAATATTAAAGTCAGATATTTGTTTACAAATAAACATCTATTCATTGTCGTGAAATGCTGTGTAAAGTTCCTTAACAACCCTCCTCTTCAGTCACTGTCCCACGTTCCCAGCACCTGTAACCTGCCGGAGGAGAGGTCTACTTTGTTCACAGTGCCAGGGAGTTCAGTCTCCCGCAGGCTGGCTCCAAGGTAGAAATAGAAGTGTGTGACAGAGGACAAATGCTCATGTCACAGCAGCCAGGAAGCGTAACAGGAGAAGGGAGGAGCCAAGCCAAGAATATCTCCTCCGGGCCACACTCCCAGTGACCCCTCCAACTGGACCCCGCGTTCCAACAGTGGTTTAACCCACAGCTGAGTGTCTCACCCCATGATCCAATCACCTTCCAAAAGAGACACCCCTGCCCCATGCAAACGCATGAGATCCCTTGGGGAATATTTTAGGCCTAAATTTCCTACACTGAATTTGAAAAAGTATCAAGCTACTCCCAATGTCCAAAGGGTAAAGAGCTAAAGTGGGAATTAGCTACTTTCAGTCTAATTCTTAGCTCTTCCATTGATTTTTTAATAGAATGGAATGAACTAGTTTAGCTAAATAGATACAATGCAAATGTCTCCAGCCTAGCTTGTTGATTTACTTTAATAATTCATAAGCCTTTGAAGAAAGTTTGCAATTCTGCATGCAAAAATATAATGTGATCTCTCTAGCATCTTTCAAAAAAAGAAACACTTTTGCATTATTTTATAATTTCTCCCGGGAAAGGAAAGATGACATCTACTATCCTTAGTCTACAGGAAGACGTGATGGTAAGAGAATAAATGACATGAACAAGGCCACACGGCTAGTTAGCAGCAGACCCAGGACAATGTATGTCCAAAGAACAGAAGAACAGGGAAGTTTGCCCAAAAGAATCAACTCTGTCTTTGACACAGAAAATCTACAAACAACACTGAAGCAGAACGATGGCCTCAAAGCGTTAAAGACATCATCCTACACTGCTACACGCATACCCATGTTAATAGCAGCATGATTCATAATTGTTAAATCTTGGAAACAGCCTATATGTCCATCAACAGATGAATGGATAAAGAAAAGGTGGTATTTGTACAGAATGGAGTACTGCCCTTGCCCAAAAAAAAGGGTGAACTTGAGGCATTCATAGCCAAATGGGTCACCTAGAGATCACAATGTTGAGTGATATAAATGAAACGCACAAACTTAAAAAATCACATGATTTTCTCTTAGATGAGAACTCCAAAGCATAAAGAGCAATGAAAGCTAGATAGCAAGGAGTAGCAAGACAGATCTTTCTTAAAGGGAAAGGGGATCAAGAGATGGAGGGCATGGGAGAGAGGGAAAGGAAAGAGGATGACAAAGAGGAATTAAGATGCTTTATGTACATGTACCAAGTCCCCACGAGGAATGGAGGCGCTACATACTATAAACATATACTAATAAAAAAAGAAAGCCTTTCAAAATTAACTAAAAAGAAAAGTCAACATAAACAGAAATTACCATACTACAGTGTTTGGTTTCACTGCCCAAAGACCAACTTGCAAAATGTAATGTGGGGAACTGGCGAGATAGCTCAGCAGATTAAAGAGTCTGGGTGTGGTGGCACAGGCCTGTAATCCCAGCGCTGGGGAGGGTGAAAACAGGAGGATCGTTATGAATCTGAGCTGCATAGTGAGACCCTGTAACAACCAAGTACATTAAAAAATTTAAAAATGCAGTATCTGCCCATGAGACTGTAAGATTACTACACTATGATTTGCCTAGATAAGGGGGCTGTGGCACGGGCCTACATGCCTAGTGAGCTTCCAAACTCCTAAAACCATGAGGACAATGTGATTCAACATGCTAAAGAAAGTACAAAGCTTTAAAAACATATATGGCCATTTAAAAAATACGCAATGCATATAAAGAAATCAAGGGGGGGCCGGGGAGATAGCTCAGTGGAATAAGTGCTTGCCGGGAAAGCGCAAGGTCCTGAGTTTGATCCCTGGTACCACCAACAAAAAAAAAGAAAAGAAAAGAAGTCAAAGGGAACAAATAATTATATCCCAAGTGATCAGTCTGATTTATCAATATTAAAGTGCTAGAATTTGGATCATAGCCATCCCTCAAAGGCCCATGGGTTAAAAGTTTGGGCAAGGGCAGGGTGGTCTAAATGCCTGCCTGGCAAGCGCAAGGACCCAAGTTTGATTCCCAGTACCACATGCCAGGCTGGTCCCAGAATGCCAGGGTGTGCCTTGCCGGCCACCAAAACTGAGTGTGGTGGTACACACCTATAATCCTAGCACTAGGGAGGCTGAGAGGAGAGGATCACTATGAGTTGGAGGTGTGTAGTGAGACCATGTCCCAAATAAATAAATAAAGATTTTTTTTTAATTTTTTTAAAGTTTAAACCACAACTCCTGACCCTGTTGAGTGCAATGGAGCCTTCTCAGGGGTGTGTGTGTGTGAAGAAGTTAGGTTACAAGGGGCAGGCCTTTGAAATAGAGAGTGGGACCTACCCCTTTCTTCAGGTTCTGTCTTTGCTTCCTGATGCAAAAAAGTGAATGAATGGTCCCCTCTGCCATACACACACACTGTCATGATAAGGACTGAAGCAAGGAAGTGCACTGGTCAAGGGCTAGACCCGCTAAAACTGTGAGCCGAAATAAACCTTTCTTTTAACATTGAATACCTCAGATACTTTGTTCCAACAGTGCAAAACTACAGCCAGATGTAGTAGCACACACCTGCAATCTCAGCACTGGGGATGCTAAGGTATGAGGACTGCCATGAATTCAAGGCCAGCCTGAACTACATAGCAAGACCCTATCTCGAACAAAAGAAGGAGGAGGAGGAGGAGGAGGAG
>NW_004524640.1:7167063-7168402 GCF_000260255.1 Octodon degus
GAGGAGGAGGAAGAGGAAGAAGAGGAGGAAGAGGAAGAGGAAGAAGAAGAGGAAGAGGAGGAGGAGGAAGAGGAAGAAGAGGAGGAAGAGGAAGAAGAGGAGGAAGAGGAAGAGGAGGAAGAAGAGGAAGAGGAGGAGGAAGAGGAAGAGGAAGAAGAGGAGGAAGAAGAAGAGGAGGAGGAGGAGGAGGAGGAGGCAGGAAAAAGCTAACACAAAGAAAATATCAGATAGCATATTCTGTGGCCTTAATTAAACTATGACAAAATAAAATGGGATTATTTCTCAATAGTTGAAACTTTTCATTCCTGAATTTTAGAGAATTTATATTAATGAATCTATAGCTTTGAAAACTACCTACATGTTCATAAAAATCAGTGGGATGAAGAAGAGAAAATAAGCTTTGTGGTCGCTTTGGAAACTAAATGAGCCTTAATGAAGAAGCCATGAAAGCATCTTAGAAGTTTTTGCAATATTATTTACATATTTCACATACAGCATAGTTTGGAAATGATCATTAGTTTAATGATAAGTTTAATTCTACTTGATATTACAAAACAATTACAGAAATATGTTTCCCAAGCTATCTTGATTTCAAAGAAGAAAAGTATTACATATTTTTTTTTAAATGTTTCCTTTATTTCTTTTTTTTTTTTTTTTTTTTTTTTGCGGAACCGGGGATAGAACTCAGGTCCTTGCGTTTGCCAGGGAAGCGCTTATTCCACTGAGCCATCTCCCTGGCTCCTGTTTCCTTTATTTCTTTCTTTTTTTTTTTTTTTATGGTCAGCTCAGCCCACCCTGTGGGCGGGGCTGGCATGGCATGTGGTGCTGGGGATTGAACCGAGGTCCCTGCATGCTTGCCTAAGCAGGCACTTTAGACCACTGAGCTATCTCGCCAACCCCAGAAAAGTATTATATTTGTATGCACCATAGATATAAAATACATTATTTGTCAAGTACAATATTGCTGTTCTTTTCTTCAGTACTGACGACTCACCCAGGACCTTTGCACTAAGCTATAAGCCCATCTCTTATTGTAAAATTTTGATCTCTTAGTTCAATGAGAAGAAAGATTTGTACTTATAGTGTTTAGACAAGATATCATGTCTGCATCTTGTATTCTGAATTACTACTATGAAGACAACAATATGCAATGTATTAATTATTGCAACCATCCTACTAACCTGTTTTGAAACTGTCTTATTGCTATTTCTTTCACATTAAAATTAATAAATAGGGGCTGGTGAGATGGCTCAGTGGTCTAAAGCACCTACTTAGAACAAGCTCAGCAAAACACAGGGACTGCGGTTCAATCCCCCAGCACCACATGCCAGCCAGCCCC
>NW_004524640.1:7168567-7181547 GCF_000260255.1 Octodon degus
TAAGCAAAACACAGGGACCACGGTTCAATCCCCCAGCACCACATGCCAGCCAGCCCCGCCCCCTGGTGGGCTGAGCTGGCCACACACACACACAAAATAAATAAATAAATAAATAAACATTAAAAAAAAAATAAAATAAAATTTTGGGACAGTCTCAATAAGTCATGAAGTTCTCCAGGGTGGGCTCTAGCTTGTGATCCTCCTGCCTCAGCCTCTTATAGTGCTAGGAGTATAAATACAAACTACCACACCTGACTGAAATTATCATAGCACTTTTATACTTCGTTGTGACTGTTGTGTAAGGATTTGCCTAACCCATAACCCACTTAAATCTAGACTGTCATCATGCCACCCCTGAGTACCTTTGGACATTTTTCACTGAGCTCCAGGAAATACCACCAGGGCACATCAGCACTGACATTCGCCCATGCCCTTGAGAAGCCATTTAGAAACAAGTACCAGGAGGGAGGGAGGGTCATTTCTGACTCCTGTAGCTGGAGTGATATGAGGGTACATGAACCTCTGAGCAAGCAGTCACAGCAAAAGAATAGTCAAAGCACCAAGTGTCACCACTGGCAGCATTTGTCAAGGCCCTGCCTGCTTCAACTGCGTTTAACTGCGTGAAGGCTTTCTCACATTAATCTCAACAAGACTCAGCTCATTAACAGGAAAGTACTGGGATGTACTACGCAAAGACATTCTAAGGAGCTTCAACTTTCCAAACACAAGCACGAAACACTGCCAGCAGGAATAAACATTCGTACAAGAGGTTACTCAAGCTTATGCCTCTTGAGGTTTAAAAATGATTGTGTGTAGCCAAAGAAAAACACACTTGGCTGGGAAGCTGGAGCTGGGGTACAGTTCCACTTTTTGGCCTGCACGTCCTGCATCTTGAGTTGGCCACTTCTTTGTACCTCAGTTTCCTGACCTCTAATGTCAGTAGGGGATTCAACAACTTTTGAAGTTGTTGCTTCCTGATTTACCACCTACAGTCCTGCTAGTGTTTGTTTTGTAAGTTATCCATGTGCATACCTCTGCTCAACAAGATACTACAGGAACGTGGCTTTCTGTCAAGGTTTCATACCGTATTCCTATCACGTTGGTTACTTTGTCCACAAATATCACAATTGCACACACTCACGAAGACAGCCATAATTACTGCAACTGCTATTACGTGCATAAATGCTTATTACAAACCTGCATCATGCTTAGCACTTAACATACATTAACTCTATTCTTGCTTACCACAATCCTAGGATACCACTTTTAGTTCCATGTTTTAAACTGAAGAAACTACAGTGACCTGCCCAAGCTCATTAACCAGGCTATGGGTGGAAAGGCTACTGTTTGTTACACATACCTGGAGGTCAATGGAGAGCAAAATACATCAGACTCCATCTGCAAAATGTCAGGATCCCCACAACTCAACTTATACTTGTGAATTCTCTCTGCAACATGATTTACAAACCCTACACAGGCACTTGTGGCTATTTCTTCCTGCCACACTTCAGTTTCATGAGAAAACATTAACACTGTTGGAAAAGGGATTAAACTAAAGCTACCTTCCTTCTCAGTCATTTAGGAAATGAACACAGAACAGGAACTGTGGGACCACTGGTGACTTCCAAGTCCAGAGCTAAGGAGGCAGCGCTCTGTTACAACAAGGTTCCTAGCCACAGCCCAGAGGCCCTGAGTGTCAAGCCATGTGCTCCAAAACCTAGCAGCTGCATAAAAGCAGTGACCAGCCAGGCGTGGAACAGCAGTTACTCAGCCTCAAAACTGTAAGACTAATGGAGCCTAAAAGTCTGTGACCACAAAGTGACAACAACAAAAAAACAAAACTATGCATCAAGGGCATAGTTATTATAGCTCAGTGGCACAATGCCTGCCTAGCAAGCACAAGGTCCTGAGTTCGATTCCTAGCACAAAAAGAAAAAAAGACAGCTACACTGGCTTGAAAAGAAAAACCATGTATCAAATACACTGGAGGGAGCAATTTACCTGCACAGAGGAGTGGGCAATCTAGAAAAAAAGACTAGTAATCAAAAAAGTCCTGCTTATGTAGCAGTCTGCCTTTACCTATGAATTTCCCCAATTCATAAACCAACTCAAATCTCGAGACTTCCCCCGCAATAGGCTCTGGGTTTCCGTGGGCCAAAGCCAGGGAAGGGAGAAGAGAGGTCTGAGGTCTGAGTCCCGGACCCGAACAGGGAGCTCCCGGCTCCCTGGCAAAGCGGAAAGGAAACTGCTTCAGGGAAGAGGAGCCTGTCAGCGGCTCCGCAAGGACAAAGCCACCCGTGGGCTCCCACCTCGCGGGGACCTCGCGCCCAGGCCACAGCCTGCACCCTCCCGCTCTTCCAGGCTCAGCTCTGACAGCCGAGGGGCCGAGCGCGGGACGGCGGTGAGAAAAGAGGGCCAGCGGCAGCGGTGTGATCTCCCCTGCAGGGAAAACAAACACGCATTTTAATCAAACCAAGCCCGGGAGAAGCGGGCGAAGACGTCCTCGCCCGGCCTGGCTCCGGGCTTCTGAATCACTTCCTCTTTTCTCAAGTGTCTCTGAGCCTGAGACCAAGCAGAAAGTGCCGCCTCCCGCGGCTTCCAGCGCACACACCTAGGGCTGGCCGCGCTTACCCCAGCGTGCTGATGAAGCCGTTGACCGAGCCCTCGGCGTACAGGGACACGATGTCCCCGATGTAGAGGAAACTGGACATTTTCTCGGACATGCTGCTGCTGCTGCCGCTGCTGCCGCCGCCGCCTCGCGCCCCGAGGGGACGTCCCTCCTCCTCCTCCTCCTGGCGCGCTCGCCGCGGCCCCCGCCCGGACGCCGACGAGGTCGGGGCTCGGCGAGGATATCGGGGCGCAGCCCGCTTCCGCGCGGGGGAGCTGGCTCAGGACGCCCCGCAGCCGCCCCGCCGCCTCCCCGCGGGTTTCCTGTTCCTTCCGAAGTTTTCTCCGAGACACCTCGGCCCCTCCTCCGCCGCTCCCAGGGCGCCCCCTCCCCGCCGCGCCGACCCGCCGCCCTCTGCAGTAACGGAGCCCCGCGGTCCCCGCGCAGAGTTTGGGGTCCAGGTGGCTGTGCCCATCCGGAGGGAGGAGAGGCGCCGGCAGGGCGGCGGCCAATCCCGCTGCGGCGGCCGGGGGCGGGACGGGGAGGGGCGGGGCCATAGATGGGGCGTGGTCAGGGGCGGGGCCAGCGAGGACCCAGGTCCGAGAGGGGGCGGGGCCGTGCTTGCTGCCAAGGCTCCGAGCCTAGGTGGCCGGGAGATGAGAGCTGGGCTGCAGAGGGAGCAAGCGGAGGGGACCTGAGGACCGGGAGGGAGGGAGCCAGCGCGTCTCCCGGACACGGAAAGGGGGACCCGGGGTGCGAGAGTTGGGGGTGGGTAATTTGCCGACCAAGGGGAAGGAAAGGGTGGAAGTAAAGGCAAGTCTACAATTTTTTTAAAAAACGCCTAATAATGTAAAAGAAAGGAAAGGAAGGAGGGAATAAGGGAAAGAGGAGGATTTCGCGGTGTGGAGCGTGCAGCTTTGTTCAGTTTCCTTTCCTTTTTCTCAGCTGTCTGGCGTTCGTGCAGCCTCGCCTGTCGGCACCTGTCCAGGTGTGTGCGAGCCTCCCGAGGTCAGTGTCACTTGGCGGAGCCAGCAGTTTTGCGGCCAACCGCTGGCGGCGAGGGCTGGGCAGAGCTGCGCCTCGCTAAACCTCCGAGGCCGCGCCCCCCGCGCTTCCTTCGCTCCGAGGTTCACCGAACTCCTGCAGGAGTTCGCCGGCTCTGCCTCACCCCGCCCTGCCTCGAAACGCAACGCCGCCGATGGCTCTGAGAGCCCGGTGATCTTAAGGGACACTCGAGCCGGACGCTTGCACGCCTTCCCTTCTCTTGTGCGTGGTAAGAGCCGCCTGCCCTGCTTCTCTGGGACAAGCAAACTGTGTGTGCGTCCTGACACACTGGCCATTCAATCTCAAAAGTGCTACCTAAGCAGTCCCGGTAGCGCAAGGTCTGCAGAAGGGACCTCTGGGCGTACAGAAGGTTGTGTGCTGAATTGTGCAACTGACCACCTTGCGACTTGCGATTGCGATGTCACACAGGTCTTACCATCCCGAGTTGGTTTTGGTTTCATTTTATAATCACATAATAGTATATATACAAGGAAAACAAGCTTAGTATTTGAATGTCGGTATTTAGAAAGCCTTCAGGATAGAGAACGGATAGCAACGGTGGGAATCCCAGTGCAAAGGCTGTGTGCCCTGACCCAAGCTGGAGAGGGAGTCTTAACTGACTGAGTTCTCCCCTGGAAAGGGTTACTTAGTGACTTAGAGATACCTGATAGAGGAAAGGCGTGCTCCCCTTTCCATACTGTTACTGTTGAAAATCTTCAAGAGGCTTGCCATGAGTTTTTGTTTTGTTTTTAAATAACCTGAGAAGAAACAAGATGAAAACCCTGAAATGGAAGATTGTGCTTATCCAAGGGATTCGGGCTTTACATCTTGTGTTTCAGCACACTGCACAGGCCTGTGCCATATGGCCACTGGAGGCTTGACGATTATTGCTCAGCATCAAGAATGTCCTTGGAGGAAAAAAAAAAAGTCCTTGAGGTCCTCAAAGGATCTGGGGATATCGCTTAATAAAATAAGCACCTGGGCAAGCTAAAGAACAGGTCAGGTGTCAAGCCATGTGCCCAGTTCTGACTTATAGTGGTCATGTTCCTTTGTTTCAAACTAGGTCACCTAAAACTCAAAGCCATGCACGTGGCATGAGGGCACATCACTTCTAAGCTCCTTGCAACACTTTCCACCTCGTCACCTTGTTACCTTTACATCTCAAGACCTACCAAACTAGAAGCATCCTATGAATGAAGCTGGCACCTAATTCGTCCCTCATAAGGCCAAGGAGTGTTCATTTAGAGTTTCAATGAATACTTGATGGATACATGACATAACTAATGTACATGTTTAGTGTTTAAATGTTCTATAACCACTAACATTAACACCTGTATATGTTGTGAACACTGGTTGAACCAAAAAGCACTCAGTCTCCTATGCCGAGACTATGAGAAACTTCAGCAAAATTCCCAGTTACCATGCCCTAAAATAGCTAACATAGAGAAGTAATAAATAGAGCAGGATATAATATTTGAAATGTTTACTCTCAAAGGAATGAATATATTAAGAATGCATTTCCAGAAAGGAATCCTCCTACTGGCGGTATTTTCAGGGTAAGTTCTGTTCGATGTCCCTTGGATAGCCTCAGATCAATACTAGAAGTGAAAAGGTTCACCAGCTATTATGTCAACTGGCTCTTTCAGGAATTGCTTTCTTCTCTTCCTTCCCTTGCAGTGAATATAATTTTTACAATGTGATTGGTTTATTAAGTAGCCTGCTTCAGAAGATTCAAATAAGGGGGCCTGCTGGGTAGCTCAGTTGCTTAAGCGCCTGCTCATGCAAACGCAGTCAGGCGCAGGATACCACAGTTCAGTCCCCAGCTCCACATGCCTTACCAGACATGCCCTTAAGGCAGCCTGAGCCAGCCAATAATAATAATAACAATAACAATAATAATAAGTACAAATAAAATATGAGGGTTTTTTTAATTGCTCCCTTTCAGGAATGCTATAACAAATTTTCATTTCCAAACTGAGTTCCTCTGTACCTTTCTGCAGTTGTTCCTTTATTTCAGAAGCCGTCGATTCATTGATTTCAGCTGTGTGATTCCCAATTTGTTCTGTTAGTGTCCTCTGCACTTGTTATGGGTGGGCTTGGGTTCTGAGATTGCATTTTGCTTCTTCTCATTGTCATTTTGTGTAGCACCATCTTCTGACCTTTGTTGTAGAGCTTTGTTGCAGTTATAACCTCAGCACCTACTGAAGTTCAGGTGCAGATCTACAAAGGTTGGATTTATCCAGTTGTGCCTGGCTTGGGTCTGGATGCTATACTCAGCTCCTTCCTGCTGCTGCCCCTGGGGGTGAACCTGTTGTGCCCCTCTGGCAAGATGTTCTGCTCCTGGACTAGCTGGGTGGTTCTGTCCCCTACACTCTCTGCAGGGATTGCAGCTGCAGGGTTTCACCCCAGGCCTGTATGCCAGGCCTGAGCTGAGTCTGGAGGGGACAAAGTGGAGTAAGGGGGAGAGGCAGCTTTCCCACACACTCACCAGGCCTGGGCTCACTCACTGGATCTGGGGGTTCCCAGAACGCAGCAGAAATTCCTACTCGGTGGGCGGGGTGGGGGGTTGCTACGGAGTGGTAGGGAGCATCCCAAGGGGGTGGAAGAGGGTGTCATTCACACTGAGCCTGGGCTGGGACCGGTAGCCAGAAGCTCTCCCACACACTCACTGGGCCTGGGCTAGGACTGGATCAGTAAATTTATATATTTTGTCCCTTAATACTATTTGAAGAAGAACCCTTGGATTTAGAGTATTTTTATTTATAAAAAATTAACACCCAGGGCCAGGGAGATAGCCTGGTGGTCTAAGCACCTGCCTGGAAAGTGCGAGGACCTGGGTTCCATCCCCGGTACCACAGGCTGCGCCAGCCCAGTGAGAGCCAGCCACCAAACTGGGTGTGGTGGCACATGTCTGTAATCCCAGCACTGGGATTACTGGTTGAGACTGGAGGATCACTATGAGTCTGAGCCACATAGTGAGACCCTGTACCAAATAAACAAATAAATAAGATTTTTAAAAAATTCACACCCAGACACATGCTCACAAATACACACACACACACACACACACACACACACACACACAGAGTCTATTCAAGTTGAAAACATTGGTGTCCTCTCCTTCAGGCCTTTTCAAAGCAATGACTCAGCTAAATGGAAAGGGTGTGGCATGCTCCTTCGCTGCTGTCTCTGGGTCTTCCCATGTTAGCCCCCTTCAGTGTTTGGACGGGGAAGTGATATCAGAATGAAAAGAATAAACATACTATTCTGAACTGTGGGTATGATTTCAGCCCTCTCTAGCCTATCACCACTCACTGGGCTAAAGCCAGTTGGCTGCTCAGGGCTTCTTATCATGTGGGTATCAAACATTGGCTTTCTGCTGGGACTTGGGTGAAGTTTCTATGGGTTCTGAGGGAGCTCTGGAGTGTACAGTCCCTTCAACCCCCAGCCAGACCTCAAGGTCTCTGGGTTCCACCCCTGAGACTCTCCCCCCCACCACAGGGAGAGCACCCTCTTGGGTGAAGTTCTGGTGACCCTGGCCTGCGTTAGACTATGAGCAATTCAGGCTGTCTTCTTCATGGTAATGCCACCTGGGAACGGGGTCCATGCCTAGAAGTTCCTCATGCTGGACTTGATGTTGTCTTGGCGCCATCTTGAAATTCTCAATCATTTCTGAAAAACAGCTCCCATATTTTCATTTTCATTGCAGGCTACAAATTACATAGCCAGTCCTGGATTCAGACCTTCTTACCACACTAAATAAAATACTGTTTCTCGGCCTTTTGGCTAAGATCAAGTGAAAATACAAACTGCTCTACTGATGCCCCTCACTCTGTGGCTCTCTCTTGTGCACCAGTTCCTCTTTCCCACGTCATCTACTCAACAATCTGACTGACCAATCTGATTTGCTCAGTCAGTTGCTTCCACTCAGGAAATTCAAAGCCAGGCTCTTCCTCTTGCAGATACTACTCTGCAGGTTTTTCTCAAACTATCCTCTATAGAGACAAGGGATTGGGACTGTCACTTTTCACCATTCCTTACTGGAAACTTCTCACCAACCAGGGCTGGCCAACTCAGTGGGCAACCAGGTTGAAAATGGAAAATCAGCTCAATGGTAGATCACTTCCCTGGCATGTAGGAGGCTCTGGTTTCAAGTCCTGGTACAAAGGCAAAGAACTCTACAAACTCATCATGACCAATTCGCATTTGCCATGATGACTTCTGTGGATTCATCCTCTAAATATATTTGTCATTTCTCCTTCCTGTGAAGCTTTGTACTAAAAATGTGTCCTTAAGCTTCTGAGTCCAAGCTCAAAGGAAAAGGTGAGCTACACAGGGGAAAGAATGATAGTCCTTAGCACCCTATTAGTAGACCATGAGGCCACCACAGCTCTATTTCTCACCTGTCCCCTGCTGTGCCACATGACCCCCAAATTCCAAGAGCCTTCAGATGGGGCTTCTCTAGGTTCAGTATACAAAAGATCCCTCACAAATCCTAGGCCCCATCCCCTGAGATTCAGCAGTTCTGGGGGTGGGTGGGGCCTGCCATCATTCCTCAAGGGAATAGCTATATGTGGATGGGGATTGAGGGAGTGAGGGGTTCAGATAAACGTCAGTCACTGGCAAGGACTTGCTGAGCAAATGACTTGCTTTCAACTTTTATTTTGAAATAATCTCAAGTTTACAAAAAAAGAGGACAAAATTAGCACATAAGAACAGATTCAGCAATTTCTATAATTTGCTAAATATATTTATAGCTACCTTTATATTCACAGCTTATTTACACGACCAGTTAAGTGTAAATAGCATACGTTGTGCCCCCTCACCTTTTAATAGCTCATGTATCCAGTACCTAAGAGCAAGAAGAGTCTGTTTTACAGCCAAAGTACAGCTATTAAAATTAGGAAATTCAAGGGCCAGCGAGTTAGCTCAGCGGACTAATCGCCTGCTGAGGCAAGTGCAGGGACCAGGGCTTGTTCCCCAGCACCATACGCTGTGCCGGCCCCACCCCTGGGCACACTGAGCAGGCCACCAAATCGGGCGTGATGGCATACACCTATAATCCCAGTGCTAGGGAGGCTGAAAACAGAAGGATCACTATGAGTCTGAGCTGCATAGTAAGACCCTGCACAAAATAGAAAATTAGGAATTTCAACAATGATTTTTAAAAGAAAACCTTCTGTAAACTGCTCTATGTATTCTAATATTAGTTGTCTCAATACTGTCTCTTCAAGCATCTTTTTCCCCTCCAGGTCAGAGTCCTGTCCAGATCACATTTGGCATTCTTGTCACATCTCTCTAGTGTCTTTTAATCTACAACTGTTCCTCACTGAACTTTGTCTTCAGTCGCGGTGCCATTTGTAAAGAATATGGGCTCTTTATTCATTTTTTAAAAAATATATTTAGTACGGGGCCTACAGGATCTCACTACATAGATCAGACTCATAATGATTCTCCTATTTTCAGTCTCCCAAACGCTGGGATTACAGGCATGCGCTACCATGCCAGTCTCAGTCGCCATCTCAGCATGCCCCATGGGTGGGGCCAGCATGGTGTACCAGGGATCGAACCCCAACCGCTGCACTCTGCCTAAGCAGGTGCTTTAGTCCACTGAGCTATCTGGCCGGCCCCAGGCAGTTTATTTATGAGCAGTCCCTCAACTAGATTGGTCTTGCATTTCTTCAAAATTGGATTAGAGATGAAGAATTCCCTGCCAGATGCTAGATAAGAGATGACAAGAGATGGTGCTCATCACAGGGTACCTCAACCTCAAGGACATGGTGTCCATACCAATCGTATCAGTTTTGATCACTGTCACAACATTGTCTGGTACACAAGAATTTCAGGATGATCCCAATCCAGATCTTCTTCAATGATGTGGCCCCTATCTAACCTGAGAAAACTCCAGGAATGAATCCCAGTCTCAAGACAGCAGCAAGTCTGATCCTTCTGCTACAAATGCTGTCCAACCAATCTCTTCACCCTTCGTGTCTCTGTTTCCAAAGCCAGAGTTTGACTCCGATCTGCTCTTCTTGGTGCTGGGGCTGGACGGAACTCAACGTGGCCACAACTCATTCCAAACACTCATGTCTCTAACAAACAATGTGATGTTTTATGTCCTAAAAAAAGGATTTTGTTTTTCTGGTACTAGGAAGTAAAGCAAGAGCCTTTGAATTTGGCTATATCACAGGCTTTTTTTTTTTTTTTTTTAGACAGAGTCTCACTAAGTTGCTTAACTGCCAAGGCTGGGCTCAAACTTGCCATCCTCCTGTCCAAGCCTCCCAGAGTGCAAGGATTATACATGCCCAGCTTGTTTTGGTTTATGTTCAAACATAACATAAAGGGTCTCACTCTGTTGCCCAGGCTGGTTTAAACGCTTGTGTGCAAGAGATCCACCTGTCTCAACTGCTGAGTCAGGAGGACTGCAGGGAACCATGACTCCAGGGAACTACACTGAACTTGGGAAAAGGACTTGCAAGCATTGTATCCTTGGTATCCAAACATTTCCTTTCTAAACCTGTATCTTGGCCTTACTTTACCCTTATTCTTTCGCTGTACCTCCCAATTTAAATTCCTACTAAAGTATTATTCCAATCTCCTTCATAAGGTCTTTTTGTTTTGTTTTGTTTTTTGTGGAACCAGGGATTGAACTCAGGCCCTTGTGCTTGCCAGGGAAGCGCATATTCCACTAAGCCATCTCCCCGGCCCTCCTTTATAAGGTATTAAAAAACACTCACACCACTCGCTGCTGAGTCACTCGTGATTCTCCCTGACCCAGGCATCACAGTTGATGGGGGCCTATGAGTGACAAAAAGGGGGCGTATTGGAATGAGATGTACTGGATCAAGAGCTACTATAATTTATGAAGCTGTAGCAGCTTTAGAAATCATGATCTTTCAAAGTGAAGCTCTATCACATTTTTGGAAGAAGGGGGAAAAAATGGCTCAGTCTTGATAACATGAAAGAATCAGAAGTTTTAAAATAAGATCCTGCCTCCTTCAATTTGCAGTGATTGTTCCCTAGATGTATTTTCATGTTGCCAGGCAGATTTCAGGGTGAATATTTTTCAGTTACTTAAGAGAATCTCATAAATACGCACCACAGTAGTTAAGGACGCAAGCACCTCCGAGGCCTCAGTGAAATCATTAGTTCACTAATTTACCCTTTGCCAGTTTTGATGTGAATACCTTAGTGGCCTGGTTTTTCATATAAAGAGAGGAACATAGTGGATCCTCTCTCACATGACCTTTCTGAGGTTGAAATTAAGAAATATATATCTAAGGGGCTTAGCATAATGGTGCCTGGCACAAAGTAATTGCTCAATAAAAGTTAGATACTCCTATAATTACCTAACAGAAAAGCAATAAAGGTCTTAAAAGCCTGGGCATCAGAGATACTGTACAGAAGAAGAGACTCGGACTGCCCCAGCCCAGGATGGTCTCCACGGACTCTTTCTGGGTCTGCCACCTTCTCTAGACATCAGTAAATAATGAGTAATTCGTGAAATTTTTTTCTCTCTCAAGGGTATTAAAATGTTTTAGTGCTTATGAAAAAAGTCCACTTTTAACAGCTAAAAGCACATTTCAAAATAAAAATAAAAACTTTGCAGCTCCACTTACAGCCTGGCGCTGGTGCCACAAAACCACCCACAAATGTCACATGAGAACACTGTCTTCTACAGCTGACAGCATTTTTATCTCCTCACAGAAGAGAGCAGATAAAAGCCACAGAGAAACTGCCATTTAACACTCAAGGACATTGTCATGCTTGTGGTCCCGGGGGTGATAAGGGCAAGGCGTAAGGCAGACTTTCAGCTCTCCCTGACCTCTTGTGCAGATTTCAGGATCCATAAGAAAGGCTGCGTGGGCAGTGAAGGGTCTAAAGTCCAAAGTAAGAGAGATGGCACGAAGTACTTGTAGGCCTTGTCCCAACGCCCAGGTCCCTGGGACTACTCGAGAAAGAATTCTAACCCTGTCTTGATAAATGGAGAAAGGCATATCGATTCACAAATGCTGATGGGAAGGAAAGTTGGAGAGAAAGTTTGGTACAGGGGAAAGAACGGGCTGTGATAAAGGACAAAGACACGAGGAACTTTCATGATATCTGAGTCTCTGTTCTGAGTATGCCTCATGCATTTCCTAATAACTGTTACTATCAATCCCAGTTTACAAAGTTAAGAAACCCACCTAAGTTTACCAAACTAGCAAAGGAGAGGAGAAAAGCAAAAGTAGCAGGATCACTGAGAAAAGGCAAACAGGGGGAGCATAAACCCAGGAAGAACAAACGTCCCAGGAGTCTTTTTTTAATCCTTTCCCACGAGTTACCTTGGTTTCCCCTCATTATGTAAGTGGTTTGGATTGCAAGGCTGCATATCTAGTTTTGTGCACAACTTTAGGCATATGGCTCCTATTACCTCACTAAATCATACATTTTTTTAAAACAAAAAATCTCACCCATGCTTGTCTTATCTCCCCCAGCACACACACACACACACACACACACACACACACACACACACCCCAGTACTAAGATTATCAGCTAGGAAATGCTCCTGGATTGTAGTGAAATCCTGCTCATTTTTCGCCCTGCTTGGGGCCAAGGCTTTGGCAACAGGTTTTGCTGATGGACTTTTCAACAACTTCGAGTCATTCAGAGCCAAAGAGGTCACAAAACAGAAAGCCAAGTAAATATCTAAAGCACCAAGAGACTATCTCATTGCTATTTGTTTCTCAATAAAATTATGGGAAAAAAAAAAACTACTATGAAGACAACAACAACAACAACAACAAAAAAAAAAAAAGCACAGAGAGGAGCAAGTTGAGGCTGTTTATTTAAAGGCTAAACACATCTAACAGATAACACAAGAGTAAGCTTCAGAAGCTTGTATCTCCTGAGAGATGATTTTGAAACACCTTCCTCTTACCAGTCCCAGAGCCAACGCCTGGAGGTGAAGCAGCTGTCCCGCAACAGTTATTTGTGCCAGAGCCAGAAGGCTGCAACCCAGAGGCCATATTTTTGTAAGCATAGGACAGAGTAAGATTATTCGATAAATGGTGTTGAGATGATCATTTATTTTGATTTATTTTGATAGGAGAATATGAACTTAACAGTCTTAGTATATTTGAAAAATGAATTGAAGTTATTTCAAAGCAGTCGGCATTGAAAAATGCATGTATTAAAGAAATGAGAACTCCCTATTCAACATTGTAAGAAGGGATTTCTTAGCTTACAGAATACATATTGCTGGGCTGGTGAGATGGCTCAGTGGTCTAAAGCACCTACTTAGAACAAGCTTAGCAAAGCACAGGGACCGTGGTTCAATCCCCCA
>NW_004524640.1:7181650-7190759 GCF_000260255.1 Octodon degus
AAAAATTAAAAAAAAAAAAAAGAATACATATTGCTAGGTTCAGGCCTAGTATAAATTGCTGAATTAGTATGATGGTCATCTAATACGGCTGAAGCCCCTAAAACAACAGCTTATCTTCCCCAAGACCACCTCCCCTCTTCTTCTCCAGCCCAGCCCAGGGTGCAATTTCCTTTCACCCTTCCAGCCTCCACAGAGGAGACCCCAGTCAGCGCCTCAGGTATTTCTAAACATCCCCCTCAAACTCTACCCCTAATAGAAGTCCCTAAAAACCTCAGCTTTCTTTGTCCCAGGCCACAGGATCTATCTGCCCCGTCTGCCCTCGATCCTCTAGGCTTCTTTTATCTTTCCTATCTCTTTACTTGCTGCTGAAAAACCTATCACATATGTGTTAATATAAAAACATAAAGCAGGTGGCTGGTGAGATGGCTCAGTGGTCTAAAGCACCCACTTAGAACAGGCTAAGCTTAAGCAAAACACAGGGACCACGGTTCAATCCCCCAGCACCACATGCCAGCCAGCCCCGCCCCCTGGTGGGCTGAGCTGGCCACACACACACAAAATAAATAAATAAATAAATTTTTAAAAAAATAAAAAATAAAATAAAGCAAAAGCAGCTGTGGAGATAGCTCAGTGGCCTAACCACCTGCCTGGTAAAGGCAAGCTTACCAAGGACAGATCCCCAGCACCACATGCTGTGCTGGCCACGCAGCCAAGCTGCAGAGTCCCTGTACCAAAAACGTAAAGCAAAATACAAGTAAATTTTCTGTCAAAACCTGAACAAAGTTAAAAACAAAACAACAAAATGGGCAATCTATTTTCAACAAATTGTATAGGCAAAACCCTAAAGTTGATCACAGCCAAAAATAAAAATAATAACCATCTATCATTTCTCATGAGTCAGATTTACAAAAAAATTTTTTCATTGTCCTAATCAAGGTGGACAGTCAAACAATCAATCTCATATTATAGGCAACCATTTTACATAGTAAGATGGAATATATCCCGAGGAAATAATGTTAAATAGGAAAAATACTTTGCTCGCAGTTACAATGATCATAGTACTAACGATGAAAAAATTGGAAATAAAGTAAAAATTGAACAATAGCATACTCATGATGTAGACTATAGTAGCTGACATGGAATATATTTAGGGATTCTTACTAAGAAAATATAATATTGGGGTAGGGATATAGTTCACTGGTAGAGCACTTGCCTAGCATATGCAAGGCCTAGCTTTGCTCCCATACTGTAAATAAATGACATGCTTTATGTAATAATATATAAAATGTTTATCTGGTGACTTAAAAAGCAGGATAAATGTCCCACATGGAAGCCAGGTGCAGTAGAGTACGCCTTTAATTCCAGAACGATTGGAAATTCAAAGCCTACCTGACAAATTTAGTAAGACACTGTCTCAAAGTAAAAACCAAAAAGGGCCAGGAGTGTGGCTCGGTGTGAAGGCCCTGGATTCAATCCCTAGGACTGGAAAATTTCTGTATTGAATATAATCATAACGCTGGGGAAATAAGGCAACATAAAATAAAGACTTCCAGGAGAAAACTATAGGTAGATTTTATTTTTTTACTTTCTCAGTGTTTTAGAGAAGATGATTTTTAAAGGAAAAAAAAAAAATAACAATCAACACTTAACAACATTTGCTTTTAAGAAGAAAAACTCCCATAGAAGAAATCGATCACACGAAAGGCTTCTCTGGGCAATCTCATAATGACCCGGGATGGCAAAGGCAGAGCTGAAGATGAAGCCATCCGACTCCAGGCAGCGTGATGGAGCACTCCCTCTTGCTTCAACTGATCTGCCAAGGTGGACACACATTCTAAGAAAACGCCTATCACTTTCTCCACTTCAAAACACAAACAGAGGGGCCGGGGAAATGACTCAGTAGAATAAGCGCTTGCCTGGCAAGCGCAAGGGCCTGAGTTCAATCCCTGGTTTTGCAAAAAAAAAAAAAAAAAAAAAAAACACAGAACACGTAGCGCTCCTTGGCAATCCATTCATGCCTTTTGGCAGGGGCAAGATCTCCCGGCCTCTTTCAGAACATCTTGGTGGAGAAAAAAAATAAAAGTGTCTGTGGAAATTCAAGAAGCCTGTAGAACTCAACTCTATCCTTGCTGGCAGAGTCCGTGTTGGAATGTAGCTCTCCATGGCAACCTTATCAGTGTTTGGGGTCTGCTTATTTCTGGGTACCAAGTTCCAGGAAGGTGTTGCAACTCCACTTGTTAGCATTTTTGCCTTACCGACGGGCATCAGGCTGGGCAAGAAATTGGCTTCGCTCTCCCTTGCAATCTCCGCTTGTCACCCTGGAGCAGGCATTGTATTAAATAAGCCTCGTGATAAATGACAGAAATATTGACAGGGAGATAAACTGCTAAGCCCTTTCCAATGAGAACTTCTGACACACGGCCAAATCTAGGGGCCCTACACGCAGCCTCCAAACCCTCCAGATCTTGCGTCTCCTCTTCAGAATGCGGCATGACTTGCTTAAATCTAGTTCAGTATTTTTCCTATTGAACTAGCGTTACACTAGAGAAAACTCAAAATTTTCCCTTCCAAAAGTACATTCTCTACAGTTGCCTGACGGTGACTTTCGGTTCCCCGAAAGGACAGACACCTGCTTCCCTTGTCACTTCCTGGTCCTGTTTGTCTGTAAACTAAGTTAACACGCTACCAGGTTTTGAATATACCCTCACTTCCTCATAGACTACACCAGAGTCTGTCTCTGAGACAGGCACAGTGGTGCCCGTGGCCTGTGGTGCCAGGTTCTTGGTGCCCTAAGGCAGGAGGATCGCAGTTTTGAGAGTCCTGCCTGAGCAATTAGCAAGCCTGACCCCGTCTCCAAAGGAAAAAGGTCTAGGACGTGGCCCAGTGGCGGAGTCGTTTGCTAGCACCTGGGAGACCCTGGGTTCCCTCTGCGGAACTACAAAAACTTTTACAAATCTTGTCTCTGTAGTATAAAGTTGCTAAGAGACTGTATAAGTGAAGGCTGTGTGTGGGTGTAAAAGACAGGCAGGTGGTAGCGCATTAGGAAAATGTGCTTGCTAGTGGCGCCCTTTCTCTTTGCTTCTGGAAGACAGTTTCTCCCACAAGTCACATTTCCTCCATCCTCACATGGAGTGCAACACGGCTTCTGGGGTCATTTCATAACTGCCTGTGTCACCTATAGATGCCCTCCCCTGGCAAAGCGGCATACATTTAGCTGTGGAAAGTTCCACCATATTGGGTTTGGGGAGGTTGCATTATAAATATACATTAACCTTATTTTGCATTTTTAGAGTTTAAAATCATTTGTCTTGTAGTCCTTAGTATTTTCTCATAGTATGTAACTTTTGTTTTGTATGGCTATATTCTTCCATCAGCTTATTCTTGGATAAAATGAGGTAATAATAAGAAGACAAATCTCACTCTCTCTATCCCCAGCCCTCCGCCTGCTACATCCCATCCCACCTGTCCACACCGTACCAGTCAAAGCACCATCCATGGTTTCCTTTTTTTCCAAATTAAATCTTCCTGTACTATTGGAACCCATGGCTGAGTCAGTTTTGTAGCCAGTTCGAAGGGTTGGTTTCCTATGTAGCAGTGTTCAGAGGTAGAGCCTTTAGGCCTGGGTGATGCAAGCTCTCACCTAGTGCATGGATTCATCTCTGTATGGATTCATAAATGAAGGGGCTTTCGGGAAGTGGCGGGAACAGCAGGGGAGGAGTAGGGCTTTGGAACTATGCCCTCATATCCTCCTCCCCTCCTCCTCTCCCTTCCCTCCCCTTACCCCTCCCCCTTCTTCCCTCTCCCCCTCCCTTCCCCCCACTCCTCCCCCCTCCTTTCCCTCCCCCTCCACTGTTGATTGTCTCAGGTATCTTGTCCCAGTGATGACAAGCAGGACAAAACAGCTGACATCTGTCTGGGAAACTGGGTATGGTGGTGCACACCTGTAATCCCAGCACTAGGGAGGCTGAGACAGGAGGATCACTATGAGTCCAAGCTGCGTAGTAAGATCCTGTACCAAATACATAAATAAATAAAGATTTATATATAACAACTTATTCAAAGCTAACAGGGGAGGCTGGCAGTCCTTGTACAGTGACACCTCAGATCATGAAGCCTCTGTTTGCAAAACAATTCAGTTCACAAATGAAAGCATTGTGCAAAATGTTGCTTCCATTCTCAAACTCAACATCGGTTGACAAACATAACCATGCCATCTTCCCCACATGGATGCAGATGCGGCCATCTTCCCCAAAATGATAAAACAAATTAAGTTTGTAAACTGAGGAAGCACTGAACTCATTCAGCAAATATTTATTGAGCATGTACTATAATCCAACCACCCTACTAAGTGGAAGAAGTTATATAAGAGTGAAGGAGAAACTGTTTTAAAATAGCAAATAATGATTAATGGCACAAAAGAAGACCATTAGGCCTCCAGACATAAGCGCTCTAATCTTCTTGGTGTATCATATTGGCGTGTATCATTCATGCATATTTATACAGATAATATTGTTTTACAAATATGAGAAAGTATGGCCCAAACCATGTAGAAACCAGCTTTTTTCTTTTTCTTTCTTTTTTTTTTTTTTTTTTGTGGAACCAGGGATTGAACTCAGGCCATTAGCACTTGCCAAGCAAGTACTTGTTCTACTGAGCCATCTCCCCAGCCCCTAACTTTTCTCACAAACAACAGATCATTGGGGGCCGGGGAGATGGCTCAGTAGGATAAGCGCTTGACTGGCAAACACAAGGATCTGAGTTCAATCCCCGGTTCCACAAAAAGGTCATTCACGTAATTTCATTGTGAATAAATTGTAGGTGAAAGGCTCCCTTCTCCTCACTCTGGGGCTTGCAGCTAACCTGAGGACAATGCCCAGGGCAGAGGGCATCCTGTCCTGCTTCCCGTTAGGGTCTGGAGCAGGGGTAGAGCTCATGCAGTCCCCCACTAAGGGAGACAGGGCGAGCCTCCCCCATCCTCTACTAGGCCAGAGTCCAGGTAGGCAACAGGACAGAAGGTCAGAAGGGATCGGAGTGAAGCAGGGACGGCCAAGTTCTGCCCCGTGAGACTCACAGGGCTCTGGTCACATGCCTAGTGGCTGACGGTGAGCCACACCCCTGGCAGACAGCCGTCCTGCGCATGCAGCACCACCGCAACTGGGCAGAGAAGAGCCACACGGGCGCGGAGAAAAGAGAAGACCAAACCTGTGAAACTGGGAACCCCTCTCCACGCCCAAGCCACAAGTTCACAAAACCACATCCTGCCAGGTGAAATCTAGATCAACAACTTACCCCAAAGAGGGTAGACATGCACCCAAAGAGATTGTTTTAAGTTACTGTAACTGGATCAAATTTTCAACCCGAAGGGACTGAAGTCAGCTATTTCCTGGCTGTCCAGCAGGTGAAGCCTGTGATGAAAATCAGATCAAGTTTTGGGCTTTGTTTTGTTTTGTTGGTACTGGGTCTCGAACTCAGGACCTTGCATTTGCCAGGCAGATGCTTAAACCACTGAGCTGTCTCCCTGGCCCAATCAGATCAGTTTTAAATAATAAAAATTTTAGACAAACAAGAGAACTACATATCTGCTCCACTTATGACTTGCACAGTGACTGACATAGGCAGCCCAATGCAAAAGTATGACTTTTCATTGGTCCATACATAATTTAATGATATCAGATTACTATCCATTCTGTATTCTAGTTCTATCCAACTATAAGCAATCCTTTCCTCTTCTGAATTTTTATCCTACACTTGTTTTCAGAATGTAGTTTCTGACCACCCGTATTTGTGCTAACTGGGGACTTGTTAGAAATGTAAATTATTAAACCCACCCCAGAACTCCTATCAGAAACTGTGGGGGAAAAGACGGGGGTCTTCATTTTATTTTATTCTATTTTATTTTTCACGGTACCAGGAATTGAACTCAGGGCCTGTTCAGACTCATAGTGATCCTCCTGTTTTCAGCCTCCCGAGCGCCGGGATTACAGGCGTACATGCACAGACTCCATCAGAGGCTCAGCGGGCCTGGGGGGTGGGGCCGGCACAGCATGCGGGGCCAGGTTTCGAACCCCGTCCCTTTGCTTGCCTGAGCAAGCTCTTAGTCCGCTGACCTATCTCGCCGGCCCTCATTGCTTAAGTATTCTGATTGCTAAAATCTAAGAACCATTGTCACAGTCCATTGTTCTCCACAACTTTACCTCCTCGCTCACAGTTATGCTTGCCAACGCCTGATATTGTCAATATTGATGCAGATGATATTTCTCATATCCTGGCTTCTCAGTCTGCCTTAGAGAGGTTTTTATCACTGTCACCAAATACCTGAGAAAAACATGCTAGGAAAGGAAAGGTTTACTGTGGCTCATGGATTCAGAGATCTCAGCCCTTGGTCAGCAGATTCCACGGCTTTTTAGGCTGTGGTAGGGCACGAATATCGTGGTGGAAGGGGGTGGCCGAAGAAAGCTGCTTCTCTCTTGGCATCCAAGAATGATCCAGAAGGGAAGATGCTGACGTCCAGCTCTCCGAGGGCCTTGGGGTCCCATGGCCACACCCCCTCCCTTCGGGCCGGCCCCGCCTCCTGGGCCCAACGTTTCCCCTGTGGCCATCCAACCGTGATCTCATCAGCGGGGTAATCCACTGGTGAAATTAGAGCGCTCATCACCCAATCGCTTCCCCGGAAGCCCATTACAGCAACCAAGCCTTCATTCACCACCATGAGGCTGGGGAACGTCTATCCGAGCCATAAATGACCTCATTTCCTTCTCCCTCCTTCAGTGCCTCACTTTATTGACCAATAATTGCAGCCTGTAGTGTTAGTTCCAAGCAGATGAATCCCTTATGACATATACATCTCATCCTTCTCTTGCACTGGCCAAAACCCCCACTGCAACAGCTTTCAGCCCAAATCCCACTGGCACACTGCTAGGCAGGTGGTCCATTATCAAATAACCTTGTATGTCCCGTATTGTGTCGTTCCCCTTGCAAGACCCCAAACCACAACAACTGCTGAGCAATAGAGTCAGACAAGAACCGAACAGTGTCCTTTAAACGAGGTGACATGGAGATCAATAATGAGTTGGATAAAGACAGTTTGGGTGAATCCTGTGGAATGTAAGGGGATTCAGAAGATAATCAAAAGCACAGGTCTTCCAACAAAGAGGGACATTCCTGTCACCAAAAGCAAAGGAACATGATGAGCGCAGAAACAGGTGTGTTCACCAGGGTGCTAGGGAGGACAAAGGGCAATGCTGCACGATTTTGTCCTCAATGAACTAGGATGAAGGACAACAGGGGACAAGTGGCAGGATTTAAAAAATTAGGAGGAAAAAGTAATCATAAAGCTTGTGGTGGGGGAACTTAGGAGAAAAGATCTTATTTTATAAAACAAAATAAATAGATTACCAACTTCTTCAGAAAGTAGCACTTGCTCTGAGAGGGGGCTGGAATGTTTCTTTAGTAATAAAGTTCAAATTTCATTTTCATTTTTATTCAGAATCAAAAGGTCCACATAAAATTGAGGTATTAAGGAAATCATATAACTATGTAAATAAAATAAATGTCAACTTTCGTGTTGAGACGATAGGGCTAGATTTATTGTGCTGAAAAGAAAATCTACCTATTGCCTGTGATGGAAACAATAAGGGAAAAAAAGCTAATCAGCAGGAATTCTGTCACTGGTCACTTTGGCAAAACTATTTCCTTTCTTTGAAAGCCAAAGGTTCATGGGGTAAGGAGTTCGCTGAGAACCCGAGGTAGGAACAGAGGTTTTGAGACAAATGGAGGAAATGTCTCCATCACATAGCTGTCAGCAATAGCAGTCCATGTGGCCCTGGCAGAAGTCTTATCTGCACCCTGGCATTCGGGTTCTGGCTGTTTCTCCTTCCTTCCCTCAAGCAGGGACATTTAGGCAGTAGGAACGTGGACCTTGGAAGTGGGAGAGGCACGGAAAGTCATCTAGCTCATTGTTGTCCGATACGGCAAGCAATTTTATATAAATCACAAAGAATCTGTGCACCAGTCTCTGGTGACCAAGAACTCCATGGCTCTGAAGGGCACCCATTCCAAGTAGACAGCTTTCCCTACAACCACCTGAAATCATCTCCCTGATGTTTCCAGCTCTTTCAGACAGACAGACAGACAGACAGACACATAGATAGACAGACAAAGAGTAAGCTGGGGATGTTTCAGACAGACAGAGAAAGAAGGAAAGAGAGAGTGTGTGTGTGGAAACTGGGGATGTAGCATAATGCAAATACCCCCATCTTCTTATTGCTACTTATATTTTAGAATCCTCGGTTACCTACTGCCTGTACTTTATTTGTTTATTTAGTTTTTGGTGGTACCAGGGATTGAACTCAGGACCTTGTGCTTGCTAGGCAAGTGCTTATTCTACTGAGCTATCTCCCCAGTCCCCTCCCTGTACTCTTTTCAAGTTCTTAGCTTCACACTGTGGGAAAGATGGGAAGTATCTGTCCTGGAGAGATTTAAACATCAAAATCTCAGTGGGTCAGGGAAGGCTTTCTTCTCCTTTTCTTTTTCACTCATCTTCAGAAACTGGAGTTTTCAGGGCCGGTCAGATAGCTCAGCAGACTAAAACACCTGCTTAGGCAGAGCACAGCGGCTGGGGTTTGATCCCTGGCCTGCCAGCCTGCCATGCCAGCCCCACCCCCAGCGCGCCCTGAGAGGGCGACTGAGACCGGGCTCTGCGGCGAGCACCTGTAACCCCAGCACTGGGGAGGCTGAAAGCAGGAGGATCACTATAGAGTCTGATCTATGTAAACCCTGTCCTAAATTCATAAAAATAAAAAGAAAGAAAGAGAAACAAACAAACAGACAAACAAACTGGAGCTTTGATACCAAAGGAACTGAAGAAGCAGCAGTGGGACCAAGACAGCGTCCGCTGCAGCCACCCCGGGCTGAGGTACCAAATGCTTTTCCGACTCCTGGTCCCTCATCTTTTATTTATATGTATATTTATTTATTTATTTATTTATTTGGGTGGAACTGGGGATTGGACTCAGGCCCCTGAGCTTGCCAAGGAAGCGCTTATTCCAATGAGCCATCTCCCCGGCTGGTCCCTTATCTTTTGTTAATTTTTTTTAAATTTTATTTATTT
>NW_004524640.1:7191674-7207878 GCF_000260255.1 Octodon degus
ACTTATTCTAATGAGCCATCTCCCCAGCCCCCGTGAACAAATCTTAATCAAAAGATTACAACAGTGTTGTCGAGCCAGGCTTTGCTGACATCTCTTCAGAAAAGGCCATAATTCGCTCCATGTACAATAAACACAATCCCAACCTTATTTCTGATCTTAGCATCTCTTTCTCACAAGACGCTTCCCCTTCCTGGCATCCTGATGTCTAGCGATGTTATAGAACACAGGAAACCACTGATAATCTTTAAAACTTTTCAAAGATAACCAAGTAATCAGGCACATTTTCCTCTACTACTAGTGAAAAACTATTATATATTGAACTAGAAATAATTTTTTATGGGAGTGTTTTCAATCTTCCAGTCATGACCCAGTCATCGACTATGAAGTTGATTTATTGTCTCTGGAGCAGTGTGTTTGGACAGAAGAAAGGATGGGGCAGAAACACCCAACGCACGTTCCATGTAGTAGGGTCATCACTACTTTACTGCACTTTGCTTTTAGTTCTGAGAACGTGAGTACAGTTGTACTTCGGCGGTCCTTCTGAGAAATGCGTTGCTGCCTGATTTCATCATTGTGGGAACATCACAGAGTATATTCACGCAAACTAAGATTCTGTGGCATCACTACGTGATATAATCTTATGGGACCACCATCATATTCAGAGTCTGTGGTGACCAAAGCCACAGTTATGCCACATATAACAGGATAACTGTATGAGTTGCAATAGAACATTGTTTCTTCTGCTGTAAGGCTTCAGAAAAGGAAGCATTCTCATACACTGTTGGTAGGAATGTAAATTAGTACAGCCATTATGGAAAACTGTCTCCGAGTTCCTTAGGAAACTAGAACTACTGTACAATCCAGTAATCTCATTCCTGAATATACATCCAAAGGAAATGAAAACAGAATGTGGATGAGACATCTGTGCTCCGGTGATTATTGCAGTTCTATTCGCAGTAGCTTAGATATGGAATCCAGGGGCTAAAGTGGACTAAAGTGCCTGCTTAGGCAGAGCACAGTGACCGGGGTTCGATCCCCACCATGCCATGCCGACCCCGCCCCCAGGACACAGAGATTGAGACTGGGCGTGGTGGCACTTGCCTGTAATCCCAGCACTTGGGAGGCTGAAAACAGGAGGATCACTAAGAGTCCAAACTGTGTCGTAAGACCCTGTACTAAATATGAGGAAGAAGAAGAGGAAGAGGAAGAGGAATCCACCTACATGACCATCAGTGGATTAATGAATAAAGAAAATGTGATGTATACACACAATGGATCACTATCCAGGGATAAAGAATGGAAGTCTGTCATTTACAGCTACATGGATGGAACCAAAGGACACAGTTAAGCAAAAATAAATCAGCCACAAGGGACAAATACTGCATGCTCTCGATTATACTGTAGATGCTAAAGAGTTGATTTCATGCAATCAAAGAATAAAATATTCTGATCAAGAAGATTATGGAGCCACAGAGGAATGTGTTCGATGATGTAAAGTGAGCCTGGGGAGAGTCACATGGAGAGAAAAAACATTTTCTCAAGCTTTCACAGAGAGCAAATTGGTCAAGCAATGGCCGTGACTCATCATGTCAGACACTGACAAAAGGATATACAAAGGGCGGTACAGGGCTACAGGATAAATCCTGAGAGTACTTGGCTGACCTTATCAGATACAAAAGTTACATTTCTTATTATATATGTCTTGCTATATCTTGGTCTTAACCATCCAGCAGAAAAGTATAAAAATGAGGTATATAAAGTAAAGCCATATTAATACGATGAGCTGTAAAAGGCTCAAGTCAATAACTGCTGAGGATAACCTACTAATATTATGGACTGCTAGACAGTGTTAGATTGTTTAGTTGAATTCAAACACCTATAGTATTTAGATGCCAATAGAATATTCACCTCTGACAGGACAAAAAAAAAGATACAAAGGAAAGATCATTTTGTATTTATATATACAAAATAGTTAGGATAAATTTACAGCTACTTTCACTTAATTCAATGAGAAGAAAGAGGTGTACTAACAGTGTTTGGACAGAATATCCTGTCTGCTTCTTGTACTATGGATAAC
Organism: Octodon degus; assembly: GCF_000260255.1. Classification (NCBI taxonomy): domain Eukaryota; kingdom Metazoa; phylum Chordata; class Mammalia; order Rodentia; family Octodontidae; genus Octodon; species Octodon degus. The sequence continues at coordinate 7,193,752 of NW_004524640.1, forward strand.
CACTAAGAAGATAACAATGTACAGTGTATTCATTATCAAAACTGTTCCATTAATCAGCTGTGAAACTGTCTCATTCATATTTATTTCTCAATTTTAAAAAAAGGAATAGAATAGTGGCTGTCAGAGCCTGAAAGGGATGGTGGGATGGGGATGGTATGTATCAGGGGCACAGGGGAGCAGTTGGATAGGGAGAATGACTTCTAATATTTAATAGCACAGTAGGATAACTATGGTTGCTAAAAGTATTTCCAAATACTTAAAAAAGGGACATTTAATGTTCCTACACAAAAATTATAAACATCTGAGGTAGAGATATGCAGCTACCTGATTTAATCACTACACATAGCATTCATGTATTGAGGCATCACACTGTACCCCATAAATATGCATCCTTACTACATACCAAATAAAATGTCTTTTGAAAAGAAGTATATGCCTGTTGGCATGTTACAGTCATGAATTTTGACAGCTTCGCAGAAAACCTGAAGCTGTGCTGCATCTTAAGAAGAGAATCCCTTTTCTAATATCTCTAGGGGAGGGCTGGAGCCTGAGGGCCCAGTCTTTCTCCTTCTTTATCTATCTCTAGCTGACATGAGATATTTCTACAGATTCAGACAGGGAGACCAGGAGCGTGGTCCACACTGCACCCACCAACCAGCTGACGAACCAGGCTTCCCTGGATACAGTGTCATAATACCTTGGAATCAGATGATGAGATTTCAAGGAAAATACAAAGAGAGAGACAGGAAATCAGTTCACCAAGCAGGAAAGTGAAGTGGCTGCAGTGTGGAACCTCAGATGGTGACCCTCAGTATCAGGAGGCGTACATCAGAGCAGAGCAGCCTGGCCACGTCTGTAAGGCCGCCCACTGCAAACCATGCAGACGCTGCTGAAGTTGGTAAATGACCGCACCCTGGAGCCCAGTCTACTCCCTGTTCTTTGCTCACTAGTTGGTTATTTTTGTGAACAGGAGAGGTATTTTTAGTTAGAGATGCTGCCCAAGAGATCTTTTGCTTTTTGTCCCACAGCTGACCCAAATGCCTGCAGCTTGCCTGACTGCACCAGGTACCCCTATGGATCTGCCCTGCGGCCTCTGGATGGCCCTGCCCTTTGTAGATTATGAGGGGCCCCTCTCCTACCCGTGGCCGCACAGAGAGCCTGACACTGCACACACAAGCTCATCTTTTTGCCTTTATAAGCAGCCCCTCCCTACCCATAGAGGGTCCAACCCTGCCTTGTTCTGCCCCATGCTTGCAATAGGCATCCCACTAAAGCCTCTTCTGGACATCACAGTCTTTCTGTCTCCAACAAAGAAGAGTGCGCTGCTATGCTTGGAGCTGGCCCCACCACAGACACTGGTACCTAAACCCACCAGCAGCCAGCGCGGAAGACACTGAAGGCAGCAGAGGGCAATGCAGAGCCAGGAAGACAACCAGGACCCACTCACTACCTCTAGAAGCCGGAGAGTTCCTGGAACCTATCGGTAGCTGCTGGCTTGGAACAGCAAGGAAGGCTGGGAACGCTGAGAGAGTTGGTGCTCAAGGCTTCCAAAGCCTGGGGCTATGAACTCTATAGCGATCCCACTTCTACATGGTTTCTGTGCAGATGGAGCCACAACCCCAAGCTGGTTGCTGGCACCCAGGGGTCTCTACCCTTTAGAAGGACTTGAAGAAGACAGTGGACAACAACAGATGGTCATCAAGAACCAACGATGGTCATCAGCCTCGGGAACAAACCCTGGTTTGTTTTCTATCTCACAGACAGCTAAGAAATCACATCAGCCAGTGACCCTCGGAGGCTTATTCATATCATCTATGAACTGGAAGGAAAGGTGTTATTATCTCTTAAGATTGTTGAGATGATTGAGTCAGTACATACAGAGAACTTGACATAGTTTCTGGCAAGCCATATTATAAAAGCACTTGTTATTTTTTTAAAATTTATTTTATACAAGGTCTTGCTATGCAATTTGGACTCACAGTGATCCTGCAGTGTCAGCCTCCCCAGTGCTGGGATTACAAGCATCCACCACCATACCTGGTTTCAGAGCTGGTGCAGTGTGCCCAGGGTTCCAGGGCTGGTACAGCATGCCATTCTGGGGATCCAACTTGGGTCCTTATGCTTGCCAGGCAGACACTTTGACCACCGAGCTATTTTCCCAGCCCAAGCACTTGTTATTTTTGAGGAATTATGGAAGTGAAAAGAACAACAGAAGACAACAAAATGACTAAGGCCAAGGACGATGGCCTTCAGAACACTCTTATATTATTTTTGTCATATGCTTATGATTCAAGACCAAGACATTCCTAAAACACTTTGTTATCTGGTTAAAAATTTCAACTTTTCATTGCGTTGGTCAAAGTTACCTTCATCCATATCATTCAGAAACAAATGAGAAATACTGAATTGAGTTCAAATGTTGATTTTAAAAAAATACTGATGTTCTTATTTAATCTAAACCTGTCTGCTTAGACATGACTCTTATCCTTTGGCAAAGAGGAGGTGAGCCATCTGCGTGAACTACACCTAGCTCTCTGTTGAGGATGCACTGGGGCTGGGGGCCAGGCAGTTCACAAATCAGGCCCCGGATAGAAGAGCACCAGCGTGAGTGCAAAAGAAGAATGTTCTTCTCCTAGCAGACCTACAACTCTGTAGGAGAATGCTGTTCTCAAAATGGAACTGAGAGGCTGGCGTGGTGGTGCACACCTGTAATCCCAGCACTCAGGAGGCTGAGGCAGGAGGATTGTTGTGAGTTTGAGACCAACCTGGGCTACAAAGTGAGCTCAAGCCCAGCCCAAACTGCATAGAGAGACCCTGTCTCAAGAAGACAGTGATCTTCCTGTTTTTAGTAGAGCAAAATCACACTTGTAATCTCTTTTTTAATGTCTTCTCTAGCTCATTAGCCAAGTCACTACAGAAGCCTAAATGAAAACCAATGCTGATTACACTGTTTCTAATTGCTTATAGACTATAATCATGGCCACTTCTAGTAGGTCACAGTTACAAGCAAATATCCTTGAGTTTAAGTAGTGTTTTAATATAAATTAGTTCTAGGATACTTTCAAGGATACTCATTAATCCTACTTTCTGTTTTAGAAATTGAATGATGGTATATGTAATACCATAAGTTTTAATTTTCAATTTTTTTTTTTTTTGTACCAGGAATAAAACTCAAGACCTCCTGCTTGACAGGCAGGTGCTGTGCTGCTGAGCTATCTCCCCAGCCCTTAATTTTTACTTTTAAATCTGGTATAATCATGGATGGGCAGATAGCTCAGCAGACTAAAGCTCCTGCTTAGGCAGAGCCCAGGGGCTGGGTTGGATCCCAGACACCATGAGCCTTGCCCACCCCACTCCTCAGGCGCGCTGAGATGGCAATTGAGACTGAGCGTGGTGGTGCAAGCCTGTAATCCCAGTTCTTGGAAGGCTGAAAACAGGAGGATCACTATGAGTCTGATCTACGTAGTGAGACCCTGTAGCTCCTGTAGACCCTGTACTAAATGCATAAAAAAAGAAAAAACCTCATATAGTCATCCAGCTCCTGGGAGGGAGGGATAGATACATTTTAGACTTTATTTTTTCATCTCTCCCGAAATTACTGCTTAGAGGGAGGCCTCTAGCAACATTTACCTGCTCCTACTCCCTTACAGCCCATTCCGTAGTCTCCTGAGAAGTCTGCTTCCAAAAAAAAGGTAGAGAATGAATTTTTCACATATGTTTTGCCATTTGTATGCTGTAGGCCTCCAGTATCTATGCCTTAGAACATACCAGCTATAACTTGATACCTCATTACATATTAAATACTATTAACAAATGCCTAGAAAAAATTAAGTTCTAGAAAAATACAAATAAGACAAATTATATACCTTTCCTTCCTTCATTTTGGGTGTCAGGTATTTGTCCCAGCAATAAAAGAACAGTAGCTGAGACAATGCTGATATCTGTGATCTAACTACATTAAGGACAGCAATGTATAATACAAAAATCATTCTTGAATACTTGTCATCTTGGTCTTCTAAGTGTGTGCCCTTTCTAGTGTATATCAATTATTACTACACTCTCTTGAAAATAAATTTTTAAAAAAGACAAAAAGAGGGACAAGAACAAAAATTTAAGGTTTCTGGAAAGCAAGCAGTAATATGCAATCATATGTCCAACCTTACATAGCTATATCTATTAATCTGAGCAACAGATTTGATGACAAAAATAGATAATATGTCAACCATGGTTAATCAGCTATTCTTGTTCTGAAAATCGGTAGCATATGTCTTGTTATATATTACCCTGTTTCTGCCATTGTTTCTGATTTTTGTTCTTGCTTTTGTCTTTTACTTTTCACAATGAAATAATAAAATTTAATTTAATTTTAAAAAACCATCTTCTGGAAAAATACACATAAGGCAATTATATTCTGTCTTTATGGTAAACAGTGACTTCTCCCTCCTCTGCTTCAGAGATGTACTGTAGGCCTGTAGCATCTTGTTCGGCTATAAGCGAAGTCCATTTCACTTACTTTACACAATATTCTGTCAGTGGGGTTATTAAATAAGATTATTTTTCTCCCTCAAATTACTTGTTATTAGGGATAATACCAAGCCATAGTGTCCTGTTACCTGCTGCTCATTTTTGTGGCTAAGGAACATAAAATGTGTCATTTTCTTACGCTCTTGCTTCACATAATGCATTTTCTTGGGCTTCCTCTCTGCTCCCGGCCTCTCAGTTTCTCTTCACAGAAGCTACTGTCTGGTAAATGGTGAAGCTGTGCTTTAGTAAGCTTGCTGGCTCACAGTACCAAGGAGCACAACAAAAATGTTAGTGAGAAATCAAGTCACAAACCATGAAAGGCATCATTAAAGCATTACTTCTTTACCATCAAAAAAACCCCACAAAACTTATGCTAATCATTTCCTTTCTTCCCAAGACTGGGATCTCTTTTTCACAACCAGGGTTTTGGGTTTTGTTTTGTTTTTTGAGGTGCTGAGGATCAAGCCCAAGGCCTCTTGCATGCTAGACAAGCATTCTACCATTGCGCTACATCCCCAGCCCAAAAGTGGTTTTCAATTTCTCCTTTCATTTCACAGGAAATATCTACATAATGTTCATATTTTCCATCAGTTGTCTGCCCCAGTTGTACTCAACCACTTTTTCCAGAAGTTGTTCAAACTGAGTACTGATTCCACGCACTCGAACTACAAATCTGTTTTTCCCAAGTTGACACAAAATGTTCTCACATCTTATCAGCAGTTTCCTGACAAACTTGCCAGTTTGTGATGGTTCTGTGTCACACACTTGATCATCTCGCTTGTCATCAGCTGAATGCATTGGCACCTGCGCGCCTCTCGAGGGACGGCCTTCTAGAAACCTGAAGGCATCACTACCCGCAGAGAACTCAACACATGTCGCACAGTGGGTGAGAACGGATTTGGCGGGCTTCGCTTGCCTCCTGGTTCTGGCACTTGCACAGAAGTGTTTCTCCTCTCTGCGGCTCAGTTTCTTCCTGGACGGATTCCTCTCAGCTTGTCCTGAGCACCATGAGCACCGACTCCAAGCCTGCACTACCTGGAGCAACCCCTTGACCTCAGGCTTCCGGCTGTTTCAGCCAGTGAGAAATGAAAGGAGCTGAGTGGGAGAAAGCAGAAGGCGCGCTACCTCAGTACCTCCCTGGCGTCAGGCATTCCCTTCCCACACACTGGGCCTCTAGCCACACCTCACTCCACCAGAGGCCTCTCAGAGCAGCTCTTCCAGAACAATCTCTCATCAGGCTCTCCTTACATCATTTCCTTGGGTCGCCCTCCCAAAAAGGTCTGGGAAGAGCTGCCCACTGCTGCCGATCTTCTGGATGCTTCTGTATCCCTGATGGGTTCCTTTCAATGTGCTTCCATGTGATGCCCCCTTCGTTAAACTCTCTTAAGGATTCACCTGCGTGTGTTCTGTTTCTGCTAGAAGAACACACCTTTCAGGGCTGTAGTGAGGCTCAAAGAAAGCATACGTCATACAGGGAACTCAGAGCACTACACCACAGACTAAACGCAGTGTGTAGAATAGCTGTTGTTATCTGTCACAAAGGTTGCCCTGCCTGGCTTTCCTACCAGTCTTGGAATACAGACACTGAGGTTGCCAAAAGGAGACAAGGCCCTGTTTCTAGGAAACCTCAGGTGTCTGGAAGCTGTGCCCACCCTCGCTCATGAGGAAGACTGCTCGGGCTTGGATGGGAAAGCCAGCCCTGGCTGGGACCCAGAAGTATCAGGCTTTCAACATGGGTGTAGACATGGGCTGAAGAATTCAGCCCTTCTGGAAAGATGTAGGCTTCAGCAACTGAAATTTATAGGAGTCTTTGGTCATCAGGGTACTTACGGGGTATGGCACTGTGCACAACAGGATAAAATGCCCAAGACAAACTGTTTTCTACTTCACAAGCTGGCCTAGAGCCTGCCCAGCTGTCATCCAAGTTCTGAAGACCAGGTGGGCTAGCTGTTTGGGACTAACCAGATCTTACCTAAAAGTGAGCCAGCTGGAAAAAAAAAATTAAAAAATAAAATAAAATAAAAGAGAGCCAGCTGCCTGAGTTCACGCTCACACATCTGCACCAGTGAAAACTGGCTCACGTACTGATACTGATGGAAGACCGCTTTCTAAATTTTTTGTTCTATACTGGAGATTAAACCGAGCACCTCTATACTTTGCTTTCTCTCTGGTCCTTTTTAAATCTTGAGACATAGTCTTACTAAGTTGTTAAATTGCCTGAGCTGAATTCAAATTCGTAATTCTCCAGTTGCAGATTCCCACCATGCTGTGGTTACAAGTGAGCTCCACAGTGCCCAGCAGACCCAGATTGCTGTTAAGGAGGAGGACCAAGGGCAGCCACGGAGGATTAAGAGGACATCTACAGCAGGGTCAGCAGTCCTGGGTGTCAGACCTGAGCAGATCCAGAGCAGTTCCATCACTTTGTAAGTGCGTGGCACTGCAAATCACCAGAACTCTGTAAACCTAGCCATTTTAGTCTGCAAAAATGATGTTAGAAACAGAGCCTACCCTCAGAGCAGGAACACGAATTATATAAAGCGATCCAGGGGTAGCACTTCCCCCAGCAGCTGGACAGTGAGCACCCGGGAAACGTCTGCTGTCATTTACATCATGGCTGTGATCTCCACCAGCTCTCTTAAGCATCAGTTGGCAGGAGCCTTGTGGGCACAGTGGATGAAAGGGCCAAAAAGCCTTGTGAAGGTATTATAAAAGAAATCAGGCTGTACTGTGCAAATGGGTGTGCTATTAGCCAACTCACTCTTTCCTTTTCTCACAAAATCCAGACTCAGGAAAATTCCAGTCATTATCTAAATCTCAGGATGCCTACACTGTTTAGTACAGTAGTATAGTAGTTTAAAAAATCAAGCTCTGAGGCCAGGGATGCAGCTCAGCAGTAGCGCACTTACTTAACATTCATGAAACACAGGTGCAATCCCTAGCATTGCTAAAAAAAAAAAAAAAAAACCTCAAAGAGCCAGCCAAATAGCTTAGCAGATTAAGGGCCAGGGGTTCAATCCCCAGGCCTGCCATGCCAGACCTGCCCCCAGGACACAACGAGACAGCAATTGAGACTGTGCATGGTAGCGCACACCTGTAATCCCAGCTCTTGGGAGGCTGTAAACAGGCAGATCACTACGAATCCGATCCAGTAGTGAGACGCTAAACACCCTATAGATCCTTCCCTAAAATACATTAAAAAAAAAAAAAAATCAAGTCCTGGAATCAGACCAATCTGGTTCCAAATCTAAGCTCTTCCAGTAAAGAGCTCTTTGATGCCTGGGCAACTTTCTTTACCTTATTGAGCTTCATTTTTCTGATCTGTAAAATGGAAGAAATCATAGCTCCTGCCCCAAATGACAGTTATCAATATATGCTCATTATGACAGCACAGGTATGATAGTTGGGAATATTAAGCGAGTTGACCCTCCCAAACCTCTTAGTAAATGCTGCCTTTCTCTGTTACTCTACTTCCAAGAAAGGGGTTCTGCAAGAGTTTCAATGTCAAAGAGGGTGGAGCCTTCAGAAGATTTGGGAGTTTTCATAATAAAAGGAGGAGAAGAAGGAGGAGGAAAAATAGAAGAGAGAGGGAGAGAGAGAGAGAGAGAGAGAGAGAGAGAGAGAGAGAGAGAGAGCAAAAGAAGAGGAGAAAAGAAAGGGAAGGAGGAGGAGGAGAAGAGAAAAAGGAATAAGAACAAGAAAATAGGGCCAGGGAGATAATTCAGTAGAATAAGTTCCAGGCAAGCACAAGCACAGGGTCCTGAGTTCAATCCCTGGTAAAAACAAACAAACAAAAAAAAAAAAAAACAGAAAAATAATTTAAAAAGAAATAACGAAGGAGGAGGAAGAAAATTCTATCATACTAGGGTGGGATTTACTGAGAAGAGAGTATGAGGGAACTTTGGGGGCAACACAAATGCTAAATTCTTATCTGTAGCAATGGTGGGCTGCCTATGTAGCTCAATGGTGGAGTTCTTTCTCAACATGCTTGAGGACCTGGGTTCAGTCCCCAGTACCGCCAAATTAAAACTCTACCAGTGGTCTCATGGATGTATAAAACTGTCAAAACTAATTGAATTATGTACCTTATTATAGAGAAATTATTCCTCAAAAGCAGTTGTGAATTCTGCTCTAGAGCTAAGATTTTAGGTCATCCTACTTTCTATACAAACTATTGCTGGTAACACTCATTTAGAGAAGGAGTGAGGTGGAGGCTGTTGTCCATCTCATGTGTGATTAAAGGCTCTTTCCACTAAAGACACTATTCCTGCTCAAAACTTGTTCACCACAAGCTAGTAAGCCTCGTCAGAAGTATCATTTCCTGAAATCCACGAAATAGTGAATCCAGTACTCACGGATCTTCCTTAGTGTGTAGTTGCAAACAACTAGATAAATGGCTAAGCTGGTGTCACACCCACACACCCATCTATTAATTAATTATGGGTGTAGTCTTGACATAGAAGACTAAGGCATGCAAAGAAGGATGAAAAGAAACATAAAAGGAGAACAAAAGAAAAGATGAACACGTAACTGGACGGAGGAACAAATGGGCAAACAAATATTTATTTTTTAACAAGTATTTACTGAATGGCCATCAGGTTGCCCTTGATTACTTACTAAAATTTAGTTTTCATGAAAATCTTGTGGACTATGGCTGTGGCTCTGGAGTAGAGTGGTTGCCTAGTATGTGTGAGGCCCAAGGCTTAGGGTTCACAGCAACACAAAATAAAAACAAGAATAAAAAAAGAACACTCCAGAATCTTTTGGAGTAAATCTTATCATCCCTATTTACCAGGGAGAAAACTTAGAAGGGAAGCCATGAGCCTAGACTTCTATAGTTAGGTTATAGTAGAATGGATCCTTGCCTCATAGAATCTTATTATAGTTCACCTAATTTCCATTTTTACAGTCATATTTTTTAAAAGCTTCCAAGCATTTTAGAAGAATGTGTGTGTTCCATTTACATAGACAGAGCCAGTTTTTTTTTTTATTTTTATTGAGAAATAAATATGGATGAGACAGTTTCACAGCTGATTAATAGGATAGTTTTGATAATCAATACACTGTGCATTGTTATCTTCTTAGTGGTTATCCATAGTACAAGAAGCAGACAGGATATTCGGTCCACACACTGTTAGTACACCTCTTTCTTCTCATTGAATTAAGCGAAAGTAGCTGTAAATTTATCCTATTTTGTATATATAAATACAGAATGGGCTGATGAGATGGCTCAGTGATCTAAAGCACCTACTTAGAACAAGCTTAGCAAAGCACAGGGACCGCGGTTCGATCCCCCAGCACCACATGCCAGCCAGCCCCGCCCCCTGGTGGGCTGAGCTGGCCACACACACACACACACATACACACATAAATAAATAAAAATATTTTTAAAAAATAAATAAATACAGAATGATCTTTCCTTTGTATCTTTTTTTCTTCTTTTGTCCTGTCAGAGGTGACTATTCTATTGAGAGCCAGTCTTTAGCCCACATGCTAGGGTAGCGCCTACAATATGGAATTATGCAATCGAAATGTATAAGGTCGGATATGCTTTTGAAGTATTAGTCAATGTCTTCCTGGAATACATTCTCCTACTCTTTCATTCATATCACCTTTCAAAGAGCAAAGAGATTACTCCGAGTTCCATTGCCTCAGGCCGGGTAAGTTAATAGCACGTAGGGAGAAGGGCTGGTGAGACAGCTCAGCAGACTAAGCACCTGCTTTGGCAAGTGTAAGGACCAGGGTTTGATCCCTGGTCCCAAATGCCGAGCCTGTGACTAAGTCTGGGCGTGGTGTAATGTCTGTAATCCTAGCACTAGGAAGGCTGAAAACAGGAGGATCACGAGTCTGAGCTGTGTAGTGAGACCCTGTACCAAATACATAAATGGGGGGGAAGTAGGGGGAAAATCCGCTTCTTTGCACTTGAATTTTCAAAGCCTAGGTCCTGAATGGACTGAGAAACATGTTGGCCAAAGATTCACCTGCTGATTTAGAAGAACTCGCACTCACCATTCCAGGAAATTTCCCAGGTGTGAGGGAGAGAAGCAAATTATGAAACAGAAGAACATCTTGTCAAGAGACGTGGCCACTGATGTGGCCCCCGCCAAGGGCCCACCCCTGTTCCTCTCACCCACTCGAGTTGGGTGGGGAAGGTGGATTCCTGGAGTTCCAGACAGGTGTGTAGACTTCTGGAGGAAAAGGAAAGACACAGGACAGAAGAGAAGAGACAACACTCTTGGGAGGTAGATACTGAGGGTGTGAGCCCCCAGGGAACTGAGAGGTGAAAGGTGTCATGGACCTACTCTCAGACCTCATAGTGGATTCCAGAATGGACCAAAGGCCCCCAGAGACTAGACTCCAACCCTACTGCCCACACATCTCATCCCTGGGAACATCCTCCAAAAGTAGTACAACCCTAAAGGGGCAGGAGAAAGTCCCCCAGCTAGGATCAGCCAGATAGCTCAGCGGATTAGAGCACCTGCTTAGACAGAGGGCAGCGGCTGGGGTTTGCTTCCCGGCGCGCTGTGCCAGCCCCATCTCCAGGGCGCGCTGAGATGGCAATTGAGACTGGGTGTGGTGGCGCGCGCCTGTAATCCCAGTGCTTAGAAGCCTAAAACAGAAGGATCACCACAAGTCCAATCTATGTAGTGAGACCCTGTAGACCCTGTAGACCCCCTACGAAATACATAAAAAAAGAAAGAAAGTCCCCCAACTGACAGAGGTCAGTTTTGGCTGCACTGAAGGCATGGAGCCTCAACAGATCAGGCAGTGCCACCAAAGATGAACAGATGTCTCCAACAATCACACTTCTAGAGTAGTATGTGCAGCTTCAGAGGGAATAGCACAAGAAGGGACCAGTCATGAAACTTACAAACTGAAAGCTAGAGGACAAAACAGTGGTTCTCTTCACTTGGCCCCTGCATTTCAGGCAATTCTACTTGGTGATCATATGCATCCTGATTGTGTGCATAAACCCTAGTTTATCTCAAAAAAAAAAAAATCCTGCATCTTATTCTAAATACAGAAAGAAAGAAAAAAAAAGTTCTTTGAGAGTGACTGTGAAAAGAATGAAGACATCAGAGAAGGAAATGAGAGCTTTCAATTCAGAAGACCCCTGAGAATGTAGGCCCAAGTGAAAGAGTAAATGGTGGCTGAAGAAATTTTTGAGCTGGAGAGATAGTGTAGCAGTTTACACATCAGACTCTACAGCACGACTTCACAGGTTCAAGCCCCCGCCCTGCCTTTATTGGGGGCCAGGGAGATGGCGCAGTAGACTAAGTGCTCCCCTGGCAAGCGCAAGGGCCAGAGTTCAATCGCCAGTTCTGAAAAAAAAAAAAAAGAAAAGAAAAGAAAGAAAGAAATTTTTTGACCCAAAAAATGGAATGAGGAAGCTTTGTGTCTTAGAAGAGAGACCATTGGCTGACTTCCTAACTTAGGTTAGGGACTCCAAAGAAAGTATTTGTGACACCTACCCAGCGTGACTATATCAATGAAGTTGGGAGCTATAAAAACATTGTGACTTGAGGAACAATCTGGTAATTATAGATGTTAAATACTCTTTTATTCTTCTGCCATCATCTTGAAATTATCATATTACTCCCCACCTTACATGTTCAAGCTATACCTGGCTTCTAATAGGAATTCAACAATGTGTACTGAATTTATCATATAGCCTGTATGTGTATATAGTTTGCCTCAGGGGTCTTGTTTTTGTGATGCTGGGCATTGAACCCAGGGACTTATGCACAGTAAGTACAAACTCTACAACTGAAATTTGCCCCAAAAATATTGTCTTTTTTTGTTTCTGTATTTTAGGGAAGGGTCTACAGGGTGTTCAGGGTCTCACTACTAGGTTGGACTTGTAGGGATCCACCTGTTTACAGCCTCTCAAGACTGAGATTACAGGCGTGCGCCACCATGCCCAGTCTCAACTGCCATCTCAGCATGTCCTGGGAGTGGGGCTGGCACAGCAGGCCTGGGAATCAAACCCCCTGGACCCCAACATATTGCCTTTAAACTAGGTTTCTTCTAAGTACTGTTTCCATCTGTAAAGACAGAAATGCTGATATAAATGCTGATTTGAAGACTTGTTCTTTGGGATTGTTTTGTTTTGCTTTCAGAAAAGCAGCTCCCAGACAGACTGAGCACATAGACTCAGACATGAGTCACAGCAGGGCTTGGCTCTGACTTCCTAAGCCACATGACCTTGCTACCAGGATGTGGGGTGCTGCGCTCTGTCTAGGGGTCCTTTTCAGGTTCTTAGGACCATTATGAACAATCAGTGGGACAGGAAACCTGCAGAAGATAGTGAGGCTTTACATTATTAAAGGTAGAGGAAGAAGTATGCTCCTCAGAGTAAGCGAAGGCTAGATGAAGGTAGGAAGAAAAGTGTGCTCTTCAGAGTACAGAGAAGGTCCCTAAAAGAGCTTCCAGTGGCCATGAGGTTAACAGCCTTTTGTCCCGTCTTCCATTCCTGAGGCTGATGTCAGACCTAAGCTATCCTATCCAAAGCCTGCTTGGTTTTGTGCCAGAGGAAGTGAAGAAGCAGTTTCTAATTGGCACCAGGTGCAGGGCTCGGGGGCAGTTTTTTGGGCTGTGTCCTGCATTTCTGTGATTGACAGGTCATGCTACTTGCCCAGCTGTCTGACCATGCCCTAATCTCATGCCTCAACCTGGTCAGTTGTTTAGTCTCTCTGAGCCTAACTTTCTTCACCTATAAAGCTGGGATGATAATAGCGTCTAACTCATAGGACTATGAGCAGGATTACAAGACGCAGGTGATGTCCTTATGCCCACGGCCGGCACATCCTCCATACATAATAGATATCAGCAGAACCCAGCAAACTAATGACTGGCATAGAAGCGGAGATAAAAAAAAAAAGATAAAAATATACAAAGGAATAGGGTAAATGAGATGATCCAGAGTGGAGAAACTTTTCTAGGATTAATCAAGAAAGAGATGGTGAAGTGCTAGAAGGGCCCCATGGGAGACAGATTTAATAGGTCTAAGTTTGATAGATACCTCTAGTTTACGTATTTATTTAATGCCTACTCTGCAGAAGCATACTGTTCTGGTGCTAGGGAACCCCAGTCCGCACAGCAGCATTTATATTCTAGTGGAGGAATAAAAATAACACATAAAAACAATTGCTTCAAGTGATAAGGAATCTGAATAGATTAAAACAGAACAAAGGAGTACAGAGAGGTGATGGTACTGCTTTACACGAAGAGGTCGGAACACGGGCCCAAGTGATGTGGAGAAGCAGCACATGTGACATCTGCAAGAATCATACAGCAGACAGAGCTGGCTGCGGGTGCGGCAGTGCACGTTTGAGGCACGAAGGCCTCTAGGAAGTCTTTTGAGTGAATTTCTTGGGAATGAAAAGAGCTTGCATAACTTTTGTATCCTGAAACTACCTTTTTCCTTCAAAGCATAATTTTAAAGTCTTGATTTCCAGGGCTGGGGAGATAGCTCAGTAGAATAAGTGCTTGCCTGGCAAGTGCAAGGGCCTGAGTTCAAACCCCGGTTCCTCAAAAAAATAAAATGAAGGGAGCCCAGCCCTAGCTCAGTTCTTTAAGTGGCTGCTTCCACAATGCTGGCAGCCT
>NW_004524640.1:7208729-7214986 GCF_000260255.1 Octodon degus
ACGTTCTGCCCTTCCTTCCACCTAGTGCCGACCTCCGCTCCAGCGCGCAGGCTTCTCCCGCAGCATCCTGTCTACGGGACAGACCCTGACAAATAGCATTCTGTTCTCCCAGGACACATCAAAACGTATTTTTTTTATGTCTCACTCGACAATTTTTTGTGCCTCATAACAGGTACTTACAACTTAGCTCTCAAACACAATGTAACATTTTAAACTATATTTTCTTTTCCAAAGAGAGAATAAATACAAGATCTTCATATAGGGCTAATGACAAAAAAAAAAAAAGATTCTCATGAGACCAGAGTATCACATTAAGCACTGTGTCCCCTCCTCCCCCCCCAATATATTTTCTCCTTGAAGCTAGGCTTGGGGGCCAGGGATATAGCTCAGTGGCACAGTGCCTGCCTGGCAAGTTCAAGGTTCTGAGTTTGATTCCAGTACAAAAAAAAAAAAAAAAAAAAAAAAAAAAAAAAAAAAAAAGCTAGGCTTGCTGGGTATTGTGGCCTATTCCTGTAATCTCAGCATCCCAGAACTCTGGGAAACTGCGACAGGAGGGTTGAAAGTTCAAGCCCAACCTGGGCTTAGGGAGACCCTGTCTAAAAGCAACAGGGGCTGGTGATATAGGTCAGCAGGAAGGCCCTAGTTTCAACCTTCAGTATCACAAAAACAAAACGCTAGGCTTCCCACAGCCACACCCTAACTGGCCCCCAATGCTCCTCAGAGCTGCATGTAGTTTGCCTAAATCTGATCCAAGGAACACAGAGCTCAGAGAGCGGCCCAGGTGGCCAGGGCCCAAGGAAAGCCTGACAGCCTCAGGTTTCTCCAGGTGAGATGCGGAAAGAAGGCCAGCGAGCACGGTCGGATCAGGCTGAAGCTTTTGCTCCAGCCCTGTCACCATGGCGATCAGCATTAACATGCTCCGCTGTCTAACTGCACTGTCCTGCCAGGAGCTGCAGCACAGATGTATGGGTGTCAGCAGGCCATGAGGACTGGGGCAGGGACTCTGGACAGGCGGCCTGCACTCAGGCCGAGCTCTAGGGGGTACTAGGAAATGGACCTTTGGGCATTTGCCGCACCTCAGTCCACCAAACAGGCATAAAGCTTCATTTAACCAATATTCCTGATCTGCACCCCAAAAATGCTTCAGTGTGGGCCTCTCTGATGGTCCCGGGCTTCTCTCTCTGAGCAGTCTGAATCCCACAAGTGGTTGTGTTACTGGGGAGGTTGTGCAAGGCTCACAACAAAAATGTCAGTTTACGCTAGTGATTCATTTAAAAAGTAAGACTTCTGTGACCACGAATCAAGGATGTACTTTGAGTTTTCAGTTTTATGCCAAACATGTCCTTCACTTTCTTTTCCCAGCTGTGTTAAGTATCCATCTGTCAGGAAAATGTCCTGAGATGTCCTTTACGATGCAGCAGATCCTGATATAAAGTATTTGAGACAATTCTGAAAGGTAAAAATGGGTCAAGTAATTATAGTATTTTCGGGGGAACTACCCGCTTGGGCCTCCCCTCCTGTCCCTCTCTCGGGACAGGAGCTTTCTTTCCCTCAATAAATATATTCTACTCATAAAAAAAAGTAATTATAGTATTTTCATTGCCATTCCTAGCTACCCTCCCCATCCCAACCTGTCCCTTCTCACGTGTTGTTTCTATACTAGGGAGGCCAATTCTACTGCATCATTTCATTTGTTGTGTTGTGATGGGTATTATAAATTTTTTTAAATGTATTTTGATATAGGGTATCACTATGCAGCTCAGACTCATAGTGATCCTCCTATTTTCAGCCTCCCCAGCGTTGGGATTACCAGCGCAGCCACACTGGGTCTAGGTCACTGGCTCAGCGTGTAGATGTGGCATGTGGTGTCGGGGATTGAATTCCGGTACCTGCAGTTACCTAAGCAGGTGCTTAGTCCACTGAACTATCTCACTGACCTAGGTATTATAACTTTAACCACTGAAAAGGGTGGGTACAGAGATGATTGAGGTAGCAGCTGCTACCAGCTCTATTCTGCTACTCACCAAACTCTCATAATGAAAACCCTTCTCCTCCATCAGAGGCCTAAGGAGCTATGCAATACCAATGGGATTTGTCTTGTTCGCTGTGTTATCTTCAGCAATTGGAACAATGCCCCAGTGGGCCGCTCACTAAATTTTATTATCATTATCATTATCATTATTATTATAGAAGCTGTTGGGGGGTGCTGAGATAGCCCAGTGGTCTAAAGAGCCTGCTTAGGCAGGCTTAGGCAAGCGTTCAAGGACCACAGTTGGATCCCTGGTGCCACGTGCTGCACTGAGCCAGCCACACACACAATAATGCTGCTGTTTGTGAGATCGTTTCCTGGGGCTTTCTGAACTGCTTCACCATCTCTGTCTGGCCAGTCTTCTCCATAGCCTACTTGGATAGGACTGGTTGAGGAAGGGGACAGTGTCACTACTGTCTATAGTGAGGGTCTCGCCACCCTATGGTGAGGACCCGCACTCAGCTAACTTCTTTCCCTGAGACAATGGCAGTCACTGTTAGCAGCCCACATCAAGTCAAAGACATGACAGCATTTTTAAGCAGGAGGAAATTGTGGCTCTCTGTGGACTACAGAAACCAGAGCTGGCTATGGGGATCCCTTTTGTTGTTGCTGGTTTGGTCCAGGAATTCTTATTACAAAAGGTTCACTGTGTCTGTGGAGATCGGATCAGGGAAGCAGTCATTCACCTTTTTCCTAGGAACGTTGTGTTTTATCATCTTGTTGTTGGCCTTAAGAGCGTCTCCGGATGAACTCTCACAGTGAACTATTTTTCAGAAATGGGTCCAGAAAATAACTCCTGCTTTGACCAAAGGACAACTAAGCCAGTGAAAAGACAAGGGGAAGGCAGGGAGCATTTTCTCTGGCATCTGTCTGGCACAGCTGCTGTGCCTTTCAATGACAGAGGGCACACCCTCCTCTCCATTCCTAGCTTCTAGTCACACCCAGAGTGTGGCCAGGTACATCAGTATAAGGTTTGTTTACAAACATTGCGTTACCAGGAGGGGCCTCTTCCCAGCCTGTTTCAAAAGTTACATTTCATGTTTTGAAGACAGTGATACAGATCTGAGACTAGTAAATCTGAAACCAGCAGCATCAAGATTTGGGGACTAATTTGAGAAATGCAGTTTAAAATGGCACTGAGATTCCATCTCACTCCAGAAAGTGATTTGTGTATCATGAAGAAATCAAATAATAACAAGGCTGTGGAGGAAGGAGGAGCCCTTCTTCACTGTTGCTGGGAGTATAAACCGGCACAGCCACTCTGGAAAAGGTGTGCAGATTCCTCAAAAAAACTAAAACTAGAAATTCCATTTGACCCAACTCTTCCCCTTTTGGGATCTTCCTTTGAAAGAGCTCAAGACTCTGTAGTGTGCAAGCAATGGTATTTACTTGTTTTTTGTTGTTGCTTTTTTTTTATGATTGTCATAAAGGAGAATAATTTAATTGAACTAAGTTCCTGACACCTATAACCAGAGAATCACAAAACGCAAGTGGCACCACAGGGAGCCTCTAGTTTGACCTTCTGCTATGTAACAACTGCAAAACCTAAGCCCCAAGGAGAAAAACTAATTTCCCCAAGATGTCCTAGTTAGAGCACTGAAAAAGGGGCAAGAACCCAAGTCCCCTAACTTCCCGTTTGAGGGAGCTTTCCACACACTCAGCACTTTCCATTTAGCGTTCTGTTATTAGACGGCCCACTAAGAGGAGGTGAGTTAACTGGGAAGAGGAGGAGGGGTTCTAGCTTTCTTGGGTCACTCACTCCAAGGCACTACAGTAAACGAAATGGCCATTTGTCCACATCCACGTTCACTCCCAGAGACACAGATGCACACTCTGCCAGCACCATGCTTTTTTTCAAAGACTGGCCCTCAGCGGAAGTGTGGTGTTCCTCAGCGGAAGTGGTGGTGTCCCACACCAGAAGTGAAGTGATGGTGTTCCTCAGCGGAAGTGGTGGTGTTCCTCAGTGGATGTGGTGGTGTCCCTCACCGGAAGTGAAATAGTGGTGTTCCTCAGCGGAAGTGGTGGTGTCCAGTGTCTGTTCCTCTGATCCAGTGTCTCTTCTAATGTTCCCAAGGTAGCTTCAGACACGTGGATCCACACTTCATTACACACTGTTCCTGATCCAGTAACCTTTTAAGTGAAATTGTCTTTATGTTTTGGCATAAACTCAAAACGAAACTCTTAGTACCTACTTTTTACCTTCTTTGTGTGAAAGAATGTTGCAGAAACTAAAATGGGTCTAAGATAAGGAACTAAATAAACTAAAGGGGGTAGGAGGAAGGAGGAGAAGAAGGATCGCAACATGTTATGTACATGCAGCAATTCCCCTTCCCCTTCCCTGCCCCTTCGGAATGTTAAGCTTCTGAAAACATATACTAATAAAAATTTTAGAAATTTGTTTAAAAACTAGAGGAACAAGAAAAAATTTCTCTACAGGAATCTAATGATGTAGGAATGTTCAACCAAGAAAGAAATAGTTAAGGAGCAATATAAGTGCCTCCAAAACCACAGTAAGAGATGCTGAAGAATGTTATGGGTCAACTCTGCGTAGGAACCAGATCATCCAGATAGAAATTTGAATAGAGCCTTTTATTTACTGAGCTCAGGTCCGTCAGCCACTTCTCTCGCAGGAGAAGGCTGATCGACCCCAAACGTAGGTAGCAAGGGGGTATTTATAACAGAAATCCCATCCAGTCGTTTGGTAAGAAAATTTGTTATCTAGTACAGAACAACAGAAACTACATTTGTTTGACACAGCTGCAAACTGTTTATAACTAAAAGGTCTTTTACAGCTTAGTGATAAGTGTATATTTTTATAAGATATATCTTAAGCTGACTACATCATAGGAGATGGTTGGGGAGCGAGTTTGTGTGAGCTTGCTGCCTTGACAAGAAACAGTTATTTATTGTTGAACAGCCTTGAGCCAAAAGGGAGAATACATTTTTTAGAATAGATAACAGGAAGCACAAGAGGTTTTTATAATATTTTACAGTTAAGGCACAAAACTCTGTTAACCCTTTACAAAGAAGTGATTGCCTTATTTATTTTTTTTAAATTTTATTTATTTATGTGTGTGTATGGCCAGCTCAGCCCACCAGGGGGCGGGGCTGGCTGGCATGTGGTGCTGGGGGATCGAACCGCGGTCCCTGTGCTTTGACTAAGCTTGTTCTAAGTAGGTGCTTTAGACCACTGAGCCATCTCACCAGCCCAGTGATTGCCTTATTGAAAAATAAACTGCTACTCTTTGAGGTAACTTTAACTTTGAGGTTCTGGGATGTTATATTATCCCCAAAAATAATTTAAAAATGGGTATATGTGATAAGTTCTTGTTGAGGGTCACTCAGAATAGGAACCAGATCAGCCAGATTGGAATTTGGAAAACCGTTTATTACTGAGCTCAGGGCCTCTGGTCTGCTCTCACGCAGGAGAGGACTGAAAGACAGCTAGCCTAGGAAGCAGGGGGCTTTTAAAACATGAAACCACATTCTGTTTGGTAAACAAATTCATTGACACAAAGCAATGCTTTCAGGGTCATTGTGACCACTACCCAAACTAAATTTCCTGGGACTTTTAGTTTTTGGTTATCTTGCACCTGAGTAAGTACCTGCAGGCAATCTTGCATAGCCCAAGGTTACAAGAAGTTAAATCCAATTTAGTTTCCTTATGAAGCCATCTCTGTAATCTAACTTTGTTTACAGGGATTGGTTAGGTAGGAATTTTATCTAGCAAACAGCAAGTAATAGCCACTATTTACGAAACTTAGAACAGTGGTGAGTATGCATTTACAACAGAAAGCACAAGATTTACATTTATAATTTAAAATGTGAGTTGACCCATTACAATTCTGGAAATCTGATTAACTTTATAAGAATCTGTTCGGTGAGTAAGTGAGACGACCCAGGCCGTGGGATCCTGAACAGACCCAAAGCACAGGCCTGGCGAGTGAGTGAGACGACCGGGGCGGCGGGATCCTGAACAGACCCAGAGCGCAGGCCTGGTGAGTGGGTGAGATGAGGGGCCGCGGGATCCTGAACAGACCCAGAGCGCAGGCCCAGCACGGAACTCTTCAGCAGAACTCCCTGCAAAGAGGCTAGAGGCAAGACCCACCTAGCTGATTCAGGAGCAGAACATCTTGCCAGAGAGACACAAAGGGTTCAACTCTAACGCCTGCAGCAGAAAGAAGTGGAGCACAGCAGCCAGATCCAAGGAACACCCACCTGGAGGAAT
>NW_004524640.1:7217862-7221290 GCF_000260255.1 Octodon degus
CAGGGTCTCACTAGTAGATCAGCCTCATAGTGATCTGCCTGTTTACAGCTTCCCAAGAGCTGGGATTACAGGAGCATGCCACCAAACCCAGTCTCAATTGCTGTCTCATCGCACCCTGGGGGCGGGGCCAGCGCTACAGTCTGTGTCATTGTTGACACTTAATATTGCCAGCTTAAAAATAACCATCCTAGTAACTATGCAGTTTTCATATCCTGCTTAAGAACTCTCTCAAAATCCAAGTTCCTGAAGGTTTCTTCTCTTAGTCTGATAGTCTTAAGCTGTTACACTTGGATATAACCCCTGGTTTTTCAAATCTGAAATTGAAATGTGAGGAACAAAATCAGGGAATGGCTTTAACAATCCTTCACCGGAGAATGAGAAAGCTTTGAACAACAGCTGTAGGGTCGATGTATTCAATTGTTTGGGGTTTGTTGTTGTTGTTGTGGTGGTGGTGGTGGTGGTTTTTTGTTTTTTGTTTTGGTTTTTTTACAGTTTACAAATAAAGCTAATAATCATTTCAATATTACTTGGGATTCTCTATGTAAAATATACAATCAGGGGCCGGGGAGATGACTTAGTGGAATAAGCGCTTCCCTGGCAAGCACAAGGACCTGAGTTCAATCCCTGGTTCCACATAAAATAAATAAATAAATAAATAAATAAATAAATAAATAAATAAATGAGAAAGCAAGGCATTTGAGGCACACATTTAAAAATAAAATAAAATAAAATATACAATCAGGAGTTGTGGGTAGGCAGGGTGACAGAGAAAGGATAGGCTACTTCTTTCTTTCTTTTTTTTTTTGCATAGCTAATATGCACCAACATAAGGATTAGGCTACTTCTTTCTGATGCAGCCCATTTATTAAAGAGGTAAGGCATGAGAATATATATATATATTAAGAGCAGTATGTATGTAATTGAGAAGTATAAGGTGTAGAAAAGCAGTTCTCAACAAAGAATGGGAAAAAGACCGAGGAGCCAGTCCCCTGGATGGAGGCAAACCAGAAGCACTGGGGAGACACTCTGAAACTGCCCACGCCCCACACCTCCACGCTGAGCTTCTGGTAAAAACATTCCCTTTATTCCCTGAGCATCAGTGCCTACTGAATCACTGCTACCAAGGGACGTAATTACCTTTCCACTAACTTGCTGTTAGAAAAGGTTATGTATCGAGCCTGTAAGAAGCACTTTGATGTTGTCTACTGAGAATCCACGGGTAGGAGAAAGCATAAGGCTTGGGCAGACAGAGAGGGTGGAGATTATTCCAGGTGGGATAATCTGTAGAAAGGCGGGGCGGGGGGGGGGACCCAAAACATTAATACTTTCGCTTTCCCTGAGAGTACAAATTAAGGAAGAGAGATGAATCTGGAAGATCATATGAGGGTTAAATTGTAGAATATAAATCTGTGACAGTAGGGACTTTGCCGATCTTTTGTGCGCTCAATGCTAGAACAGTGGCCTGCATGTTGGAGGCCTGCGTGGACAGCAGGAAGTCTCGACTGTCAAATTAAAGATCTGGGGCTTTATCTTCCAGCATCTGGCAAGTGCAGAATAAATGACAAGAGCAGTGAAGATGTGGGCCTGGGATGGCAGCAAGAGCTCACAAGGAAGCACTAGATGAAAAAGCTGAGGAACAGAGAGAAAGCAAAATCGAGGACCAACTTCCTGGGATTATTCAGAGACAGACAGATAGACAGACAAGAGATAGAGACAGAGATAAGCACACAGACAGAAACAGAGACAGAGAGATAGAGACAGATACACTGAGAGAGACAGAGACACGGAGAGAGAGACAGAGACACAGAGAGAGACAGACAGAGATAGAGACAGAGAGAATGACAGAGACAGAGACAAGCAGACAGACAGACGAAGAGACAGAGAGACGGAGAGAGAGACAGGCAGGCAGATAGACAAACAGAGAGACAGAAAGACAGAGGGACAGACAAGATAGACAGAGATAGAGACAGACAGAGATACACACAGAGAAACACACACAGAGACAAAGAGATAGAGACACAGACACAGAGAGAATTAGATTAAAAACCTAGCAAAGATTTTTAAAAAGCATTTTTAGATAATAAATATGACAAACATACTACCTTATAATTTAAATGTTTTTCCATACGACATTAGGTCAAAGGGCATAATTTCTCTAATTTGACCTAGATTTGAGGAATGATGGGATGATGACATAAAGGGCAGATGAAGTCATGGCAGGTGTCAGGATGTTTCCCCCAAAGCCTCATGTGGTCATGGGGGCAGGCTTTCTGGAGATGGCTGAATCTAGAGTTTGTGTTTGGGTCAGTGTCCAGTGCTGGGGCTGGCAGTGTGTGTGCTGCACCTACCTGGGTCAGGTAGCCTGCATACAATATAAGGAACAGAAAGAGGCTTGCACCTCCCTTTCGCCCCTTTTGCTCTTGAAGCCAGCTGTTTGCAAACTGAAACCTCTGCAAACTGTGAGCCAATTAAACCTCTCCCTCATTAACTTTGGCTGTCAGGTGTCACAGCAATGAGAGAAAAGTAACCAAGAAAGCCAAGAATCAAGCCAATCAGACACAGAGATGAGATGTGTTAAGATGGTGTGTGATAGGGCTGGCAGGATAGTTCAGCGACTAAAGTGCCTGCTTAGGCAGAACACAGTGGCCAGGGTTTAATACCTGGTATGCTGTGCTGGCCCTGGGGCACACTGAGATGGTGACTGAGACTGGGCGTGGTGGCACACGCCTGTAATCCCAGCACTTGGGAGGCTGAAAATAGGAGGATCACTATGAGTATGATCTACATAGTGAGACCCTGTAGGCCCTGGAGACCCGGTATTCTATGTAGTGAGAACCTGTAGATTTTATACTAAGTAAAAAAGGAAAGAAAGAAGGAAAGATGGTGTGTGATAGCTCTGTGTTTGCTTAGCATGTTTGAGGCCCTGACTTCAATATCCAGTACTAAGGAAAAGAACAGATTAAGGGCAGATCTGTCTGAATTCAATCAGGAAACAGAAAGCACCCAGTAGTAGTATTTTGAACAGAGGGACTAACTTCAGACAGGAGAATAACTAAAAAAGTTGCAAAGAGAACTCAGAAGGGCATCAGAGCTGATAGGCAGCAATCTAGGAAGAACACTCTTGGGAGAGGAGACATTCCCCATAGGTGAGGTCAATACTTTGTTAGGGAAAGTGTGGATGTGCAGGGCACAAACAAGACAGGCACGCGTCCTGAGGGAGTCAGAGTCCACTGCCAACACAGAGTCCGCGGTCTGGAACATGCTGGTATCCACTTCAGGAGCGTCATTATGAAGTGGTCCGCTAGGCCTGGGCTGGGCCCCAAGGTAAATGGGGAACATGCAGTTTGGGCATGGTGTCCCCTCCATATCTGTTAAGCACACTAAACCAGAAGATGCCCCTTCCTCCTGCAGAGTCTCTTTATCATCCC
>NW_004524640.1:7221814-7244003 GCF_000260255.1 Octodon degus
CTCTCTCTCTCTCTCTCTCTCTCTCTCTCTCTCTCTCTCTCTCTCTCCTCTTCCAGGCCCCTCAGCTATTACCAATTCCCACCTCACTGTGTGAACAAGTATACCCATGACCCTGTCCACCACAGTCTGACTCCTTTCTCTTGTATGTATATTGTGTATACTTAAATAAATTATAACTTTAAGGTCCATTATGGATAGCTGGAATCTTTCTTGCCTAGCATGAGGGAATCAACATTTTGACTTAGGCCAGTGAGATAGCTCAGTGGACTAAGCACCTGCTTTGGCAAGCCCAGGGACCAAGTTTGGACACCCAGTCCCGCATGCTGAGCTATCGATCAAGTCCAGGCATGGTGGTGCACGCCTATAATCCCAGTGCTGGGGAGGCTGAAAACAGGAGGATCACCATGATTCCAAGCTGCATAGCGAGACCCTGTGCCAAATACATCAACAAAAATAAATGCAATTAAATTTTAATAAAATTTTGTCTTGTAGGACCTCAGCCAGTCTGACTGAAGTTCTTCCCATCAACTGCAGCACTGTAAGAGGCAGCCATCCCCTAAGATTAGCTGTTGGAGAAGGCACACAGCAGCACTGTAACTCACCGCAGCACGGAGCTCTGAATTTCCTGTAGCTTCTAGTCTTCAGACCTGGCTTACAAAGCCTGCCTTTCCTCAGCCCCGAGAGCTGCTGCGTCCAGGTCAGCAGCTCAAGATGGTAACGATCCACGGTTGGCCTTTCCGTTAAGAGCCTGTGGGGCGTCACCAGCTTCTCAGATTTGGGTTTACATTCAGAGTTAGCAACTCAAGTGTTGTGCTGTAGGGGACATTCCTCCCCCCATAAAATCTGTGGAGGAGACATCTAGTTTCAGAATTAAATCAGTCTGAGAGGAACAAAGTGAAACAGTGGGAGCGAGTCCACTATTACTTCACAGGGGCCAGGGAGATAGCTCAGTGGAAGAAGCGCTTCCCTGGCAAGCGCAGGTGCCAGCCCTTGGAGGCAACTGGCACAAATGGCTGTCTGAGGTTTTCAAGCGTGCCCGGATGAGGCTGGATTTTTCCAGAGTGTATCAAACTGGGCTTTGGTTGCTGAGAGAGGGCTGGGATAGAGTGGGCAGAGAAAGTACTGCTGCAAACTGATAGCAGGAGTGAGGATCCAGGTTGTCACAGCGCATGCCGGCATCTCCAGGGGAAAGTGAAAAACACTACACGCCAGGTAGTATCTTTATCTCTATATAAAGTCCAGAAAGAGCAGGAGCGGGAAGCCACTCCCGGTCTCCTACCTACCCTGCTCTTCTGCCTGCAGCGGCATCCTCAGCGTTACCGCTGAGCAGGCCTGAGTCGCTGCTCACCCTCCGGCCAGAGAGGAGGATGGCTGTGGGGGGTGGCGGGCAGCTTCGTCAGGTGGTCACCAGGAAGGTAGTTACTCCAGAAAGCGAACAAAGATGCTCAGAGAGGGCTGACCAAGTAGCTCAGCAGATGAAAGCACCTGCTTAGGCAGACGCAGGCACTGGGGTTCGATCCCGGGGTGCCCTGCCGGGCGCGCTGAGAGGGTGATTGAGACTGGGCGTGGCAGCGCGTGCCTGTAATCCCAGCGCTTGAGAGGCTGAAAAGAGGAGGATCACTACGAGTCCCATCTGTGTCGTGAGACCCTGTAGACCCTGTACTAGATACATTAACATAAAAAATAAAATAAAAAACAGAGATGCTGAGAGAGCCTACTCCGGAAGTCCTTTGCCGGGCCACAGACGACAATGGAAGCAGGACCGATGCTGAGGATGCTGAGGACAGCTTTTGTTTGTGCTGTGTTCTACTTTACATTTAAAATGTATTATTGGGACCAGGGAGATGGCTCAGTGGAATAAGTGCTTCCCTGGCAAGCACAAGGACCTGTTTTCATTCCCCGGTTCCGCCAAATAAATAAATAAATAAATAAATTGTATTATTGCCCCTTCCGGCCGCTGCTGCACGCCGTGGGCCCGAGCTTCCCGCTGCTGACCTGCCGGCTGCTCCGCTGCTTCCTCGCCCCATGAAGCCACTGGTCGTGTTCGTCCTCGGCGGTCCCGGAGCCGGCAAGGGGACCCAGCGCACCCGCATCGTGGAGAAATACGGCTACACACACCTTTCTGCAGGAGAACTTCTTTGTGATGAAAGGAGTAACCCCGAGTCACAGTAGGGTGAACTCATTGGGAAATACATTAAAGAAGGAAAGATTGTGCCAGTTGAGTTAAGATAACCATCAGTTTATTAAAGAGGGAAATGGATCAAACGATGGCTACCAATTCCCAGAGGAATAAATTCTTGATTGATGGGTTTCCAAGAAATCAACACAACCTTCAAGGCTGGAACAAGAGCATGGATGGGAAAGCAGAGGTATCTTTTGTTCCGTTTTTTGACTGGAATAATGAGATCTGTATTGAACGATGTCTTGAAAGGGGAAAAAGTAGTGGTAGAAGTGATGACAACAGAGAGAGCTTGGAGAAGAGGATCCAGACTTATCTTCAGTCAACGAAGCCAATTATTGACTTATATGAAAAAATGGGGGAAATCAAGAAAATAGATGCGTCCAGATCTGTTATGAAGTGTCTGATGATGTTGTGAAGATTTTTGATAAAGAAGGCTAACTCTGAACCTGAAGCGTCCTTGAGATCATGCTTGAATAATGCTTTGACAGCTGCTATCCAACCCCTTTATAAGGCAGTTTTAATCTTTCAAAATTACATCTTAATTAATGGCTAGAAAATACATAGTAAGACATTAAATTTTTTATTTTATTATTTTGGTCACAGGAGTAGACAATGAATTCAGGGTTTTTTTTTAATTTTTAATTTTTTTGGCGGAACCGGGGATTGAACTTAGACCCTTGTGCTTGCCAAGGAAGTGCTTATTCCACTGAACCATCTCCCCGGCCCCCTTGAATTTAGGTTTAACTTGGTCTTAGTTACTATGGTGCTCACAAAACAAAAGTATCAGCTTATTCTTTGTTTTTATTCAAAAGACTATCCCTTTTATAGTTTGTGTTTTCTGTGAGCTAAACTTTTAGTATGCATGCTCTATCCCTTTAGTAGTTACAAAGTGACAGCTGGGCATAGTGGCCACATGTGTAATTCCAGTACTCAGGAGGCTGAGGCAGGAGGATTGGTTTCGAGTTCAAGACCAACCTGGGCTACATAAAGGCCAGCCAAAACTACATGGTAAGACCCAGTCTCAACAAAGCAAAACAAAAAGATGTGATTACAACATGTTAGGATTAGGGATTCCCACTTCCTTTACTTGCAGGTTACAAATTCTAACCTGCTAAATGAATTTGTGGACCAAATTTTCAAGGAACTTTTTGTGTAATCAGTTCTTACATACGGTGTTTGGTAAACACAGAAAGTAGATTACTAGTGACATTTGAATATTTATCAAATAACTGAGCATTTCCTATAGAAAGATAAAGCTTAGGTTACTGCAGCTTTTGCACAGTTGTATGAGAGGCCATAGTCCTTGCTTCCAAGGTTTGGGATGGGTTCACAAGGGATTCAGCGCCTGCCAGAATGGTCAGCTTTATTAGGATGTAATTGGAGGGCGCAGGGCAAGGATCACACTTAATGACTGTGTTCCTTCTCTTCTGTTACATGGTGGTGTTTATGATCAAACTGATCAACACAATTGGTAGAAGTAGACCCTTGAAGTACATGTGCTAGGTTTAGGCCGAAATGATTCAGTTCTCACATTAATAGCAATTCAGGTTTTTTGTTTGTTTCTAGCCTAAATAAAGGGTTAGAGTAAAATTATAGAAGGCAATCTAGTGGTTGGATTTCCCATTTGTATTTTATTATCTGGAATATTTTTTTCATAGTTATTTGTTTAAGAAGATTTAAAAATCATTGCACTTTGGTCAGAAAAATAATAAATATATCATATAATGTTCAAAAAAATAAATAAAACGTATTATTACCCAGTTAATTTCTGAAGAGGACATATTGACTTCTAGCTATAGATGGCCCCAGGAACAGCGACACTAAAGGAACACAGAATGGCAGACACCCAGGTCATAATGCTGACATAGCCTTGGCCTCTTGCTCAGTTTAAAGTCACTACCCACAGTGATATGTTAGGTAGTGGCAGTTTTTAACTCTCCATTATTTGATGAAAATGATGTTTCAAAACAAAAGGATTCTAAACTTTCAACATTGCTTTGAAGACAGATAAAAATCTATATTTCCCCCCACAGGAAATACTGGTTAAACTCAAATATTTCCACTTTTGCTTTTAAGCGGTTTGAAGTGCAGTAAAGTTATACAGCCCGTTAACAAAGCAGAGCTACTTTGGTCAAGGGACACTAATAATGTGTCAGGGGTGGGGGGTGGGGGACAGGAGTTTCTGGAGCTCCTTTGTCCCTGAATTGGATCTGACGAGTTTTAGCAATACCAGGTTTTATAGTGATACCAGGGTATGATAGCGAATCCAGTCTGAGAAGAGAAAGAGTCCAAAAACTGAACTTAATAGATCGCAGCGCTGTTAAGAGACAAGGCTTAATTATCATATTAAGTGCCCTATTTACTAGATTTGGGTAAAATACTTCCAGTGAAATATTAACCATCCTTATGATTCTCTTAAGACATCTATTTTAAGTTTGTATCTTTTCTAAGGACTTTATAAACCTAAGGTGAAAAACGTCTGGTTTTAGGGTTCAGATCTTGATTTAGGAGAAAACTTGACATTTATACCACAGGAGAGGTCTTTAGCTGTCGGGATCAATGTTCTGCCACAGGGACAGAGGAAGTGCGCGTCAAGCCTCTCCCTGAAGGCAATTTCCGACTTTGTGTTTTGTGTCCACGTGAACGGCTTACACTGGCTCCTGGTGTCCAGTTACCAAGATGACTAGAACGTCATTCCTTCAGGACTGTGCAAAGACGAGGCGGACCTGGTCCTCTCACCATGCCAGGACTGGGGTTTCTGTTCTCAGAGAACACAGGCCGCTTTTACCATCTTTACCCTTCTTGTGCTGGCTACAATAAGGCAAGGCAAACAAGCTTGCTCTGTCTCCAGACAGGGAAGTAAGGGTGGCTGTGAGTGTAACGCTTGGCTTAGTCCAAAGCCAAGATAGGTGGGAAGAAGTAGAACTATGTGAAGGAAAGAGTGAAGACTATTGTGCAAGAGTGAAGAAGCTTGGTTAAGCTTGCTTAGCTTAAGCAGGTGTGTATGCAACCATGGTTCAATACCTGGCACCACATGTTGCACCAGCCCTACCCCAAGCGTGAGCTCAGCCAGCCACCAAAAAAAAAAAAAAGAAAGAAAGAAAAGAGGAGATGTTTTCACAATATTGCTAATTAGTAGACACTTAAAACAAGGATTAAAATAATCCCTTGACCTGGAAAACATTCCCTCACCCCCCATGAATGAAATTTTGGAAACTAAGTTTTTCTTATGCCATTTTGTTTGATACTTTCAGACTGTGCACTGATTTAAATGTCTTTTTCTCTATTTCTAAAGGCAGCTTCTCTTGCACATATTTGTCTATAAAGGTGCATACTATATTGGAATATGCTGCTGATGCTAAAGGACCTTCTGGGAAATTAGGTAGCCGGGTTGTTAGATTCTTTGAATTTTATACCTTAGTCTTATATAATATCTATGAAGAAGGTTTAAAGATTGCTCTGTCTTTTCCCTTCATGCAGAAGCGGGGATTGAACTCAGGCCCTTGGGCTTGCCAGGCAAGCGCTTATTCTACTGAGCCATCTCCCCAACCCTAAAGATTGTTCTATAAAGCTTAAGTATTCATGTTTCAAGTATTTGTATCTCCCTCAAATTATTTCAAGTATAGAAATAATCATATCATTAGTTATCTTCTTCCATCTAAGTCTTGAAGATTTTTTTCTAGGGAATTACCTGTATTTTCTAAAAAAATGTACATACAAAATCATAGACCCAGCCAATTGTTCCCACACAGCAGTTCAGAATTTATAAAGCACCTATGGATGTATTGTCTTCGTATTTCTTTGTTCATTCATCCATTCATTCACCCAATAAGACTTTGATGAGCATCTGCCCTCTCTCTCGGACTCTGGGCTAAGAGTGGAGGACAGCATGGGTCAGCGGCTGTCGTGGAGTGCAGTGAGGTCTGCAGAAATGAAGAAAAGCATAACAGCATAATGAATATGGCAGCAGAAGCACACAGGCTGTCGAGGCTACATGGTAGCTTCAACGCTACGTAGGAAGAGCACGTGGGTGCCACTAGCTAAGGGAAGGCCTACACTGGAGTTTCGAAATGGAAGAAGCTCACCATCTGGAAAGACAGAAAAGGGCCAGGGATATAGTGCAGTGGCACAAGGGCCTGCCTACCAAGAGCAAGACCTGAGTTTGACTCCCAGTACAAAAAAAGAAAGAAAGAAAGAAAGAAAAGAAAAGAAAAGAAAAGAAAAGAAAAGAAAAGAAAAGAAAAGAAAAGAAAGGGCCCTATAGGATCAGAGACAGCCCTGTTTAAAGCATGGGAGCTACAGTTAATCTTCTGGTGCTGCAGTCCCATGTACATTAAGGACAGTGACCACTGAGGCCAAAGAGGTGAGCGCTACCTGCATTTTGAGAGACCTTGTGGACCCATGGCAGTTATTGGATTTGAAAATCTTAAGAGATAGGAGGTGACACGAAAGTCCTGGCATTAAGAGTAGAATCTAGGGGCTGGTGAGATGGCTCAGTGGTCTAAAGCACCTACTTAGAACAAGCTTTAGCAAAGCCCAGGGACCACGGTTCAATCCCCCAGCACCACATGTCAGCCAGCCAGCCCGCCCCCTGGTGGGCTGAGCTGGCCACACACACACACACACACACACACACACACACATAAATACATAAAATTTAAAAAAAAATATTAAAAAAAAAAAAAAAGAGTAGAATCTATTTATCTCACTCTATTTTCCTTTTGGTGAAAAAACTTAGGATTATTTTCCTACTTTCCTCGACTTCATTTTTTGGTTCAGTATGTCAGCATATTTCATTCAACAGAGAGCTAAGGCTGTCTCATCCTCAAAGCCCGCGTGGACCTGAGACGGCTGTCAGCAAAGCCACACTCTGCTAGAGACGCTGGCCTCGTGAGTCCAGCCCTGACTTGGAGCCCACCCAGGAGCTGCTGTTGAAAAGCACATGTAGTAACTCCAGGGGCCACTTCCTCCTGAGAGGGACCCACACGTGGTCCGGGTGCCAGGAGGGAAGATAGACATGGTAACAAAGCGAATCAAAGGGAGTGAAGAAAGGAAGAAGATACGGGAAGATGAAAAAAGAGAGGGATGCAGGGAAAGAAAGGGCACAAGGCAAGAAGAGCAGGAGGAAGGGAAGACTAGAAAGAGAAAAGGAGGGACATACTGGAACAGAAATGGCCCAAGTTACTCTCAGAACAGCTCCAAGTTCAAGAGTCTCCTTTCCAGAAGCAAAATAAACAAGCACCTGTGGAAACTTCCAGCCCTGGCTGAAGAGCCGCAGCACGCCATCGCTCTGCAAGGCTGCTCTGTTCCGCTCCACCAGCCTACAGAATACGAAGCTTCCACAGTGCCAGCAGAACCCATGCCCATATTTTAAGACATGAGACTGCAACCTGGAGATGACTTCAAAAATTTCAAAGATGGCCCAGGTGACTAAGTGTTACAGCAACCTCCATGAGGAGGTCAACTGAAATGACAGCAAAGCCTGGCCACTCTTTCTCTGTTTCCTGGCCACCGAGGGGCTCAGTGACCTACTGGATGCCAAAAGACACACCATCCATCTCCAGATTATTTGCTACCCTTTCGCAGATCCCACCTAACCTGATCTTGATTTTATACTTTTTGCTCCAAAAGTGTGCAAAGATTACCAGCCTACAAAATACAGCACTTCAGAATCCACTTAAGGAAATGTCCTTGACAACAACCCTTGATATTCTTTCGCCCTGCCGAAGATCATTCCTTCCATGATAGTTACTGGTAACAACTACTCCATTCACATATTTTGACCTCCCTCAGGGTAGAACTTCTACAGTCTCAATATTATTAGGAAAAACAGACTCTACAGAGGTTCCACAGAGGCACACTTTTAATCCACAGAACAAAGATACAAAAGCATCCTGTTTTACCTGGCCTTATTTCACAGTCAGTTGGCCACTCTTGGTATTTACAAGCCTTCCTTTCATTACCCAAGCGCTTTCATTTCTGTGGCTCTGAA
Source organism: Octodon degus (assembly GCF_000260255.1). Taxonomy (NCBI): domain Eukaryota; kingdom Metazoa; phylum Chordata; class Mammalia; order Rodentia; family Octodontidae; genus Octodon; species Octodon degus. Next base: position 7,229,989 of record NW_004524640.1, read on the forward strand.
TCTCGAAGCAGCAATGCAACAGACTTGTCATGTGTCAGCGCTTGGTGCAATGACAGCGTTTCCTGGCCCATGGAGTGGCTCTCTTCTAATCTGCCAAGATCTAGAGTCATGCACCAGTCTCTTGACACTGTCACTCTCAGCAAGAGAAACACTGGCCACCTCTCATTTTCCCTTTGCATTGGGTCAGCTACCCATGTCAGGCTGGCTATGTCAACAGCACCTTGATTAGCCTACAGAGGAGTCAGCCCTGAAGTTTCCTTTTTTTCCTTTTTCTTTTCTTTTCTTTTCTTTTCTTTTCTTTTCTTTTCTTTTCTTTTCTTTTTTCTCTTTTGTGGTACCAGGGATTGGACTCAGACCCTGTGCACTTATTCTACTGAACCATCTCCTTGGCCCAGGTCCTGAAGTTTCTGAACAGGTTCCCTGATTCCCCAATCTTACAGTAACAGCTTGACCTTCTGGCCTGAGCATAAGCATGTCACCTGTATGGAATATTACATGACTCAATTCTTTTGCCATTACAACCTCTTTAGCTGAATGTTATGGTTTGTGTCTATATGTTCTCCCAAAGCCTCATGTAAGTCATGGGGCAGATGCTGCTGGAGGAGCAGTGAGGGGCTTAAGGGGCAGGGCCAGAGGACTAGGGCAGGGCTCAAGGGGTGGGGCCAGAGAGGCTAGAACCCTTAAACTGGGCTCCCCCCCCTCAGACCAGTAGGCTCTCAGAGGTGTGGAAAGGGTCATCCTAGACACAGCAGCGCCCCAGCCTCTCCTCCAGACCCTGTAGAGTGGGGCGGCATTGTCTATGAATGAGGCTGCCTCAGGCAGAGAGATGTTTGGAGAAAATAGAGCCACTGACCCTCTCTCCTGAGTAAATAAGGCTCTAAGGTCTTATTACATGCTGTTTTAAACTATGAACCCTCCAGTAACTTTGAGCTAAATAAACCTTTCCTTCCCTCATTTTGAGTGTCAGGTATTTATCCCTGCAATGAGAGAAGAGTAACTAAGATACTCACCAATGCCCTTTTAATGATTCATTTTTTGTTATGAAACAAAAACTCAATTGAGGTAAAAAAGAATCTCACCAGTTACTCAGTTACATGATTTTCCCGAATCATTCTAAGCTGTCCAAATTTACAAACCCAGTTAGCTTATTTGAGAGTATAGGCTCAAAGACTATAATTTTAAACACTGAATACAGGATGGAACTCTCTAGTTTTTAATGAAATCTCAAAAAACTGGACAAATTTTTGCAGGGAACATAGTTTTCAACCTGGATTGTACTGAAATCATAGTAAACTGTCCACACACCTCCACAAATTTATTTACAGCCAGCTATGGGACTATTTCCGATTTTGCCAACATATAGGGAAAGACAGTGCTCGTTATTCAGTTTTTAATTTGCCAGGATTTTTGATGAATCTTTATACAAGGAAGGAGTAACCAACTGGATGATTAAAATTGAGTAGTCTTTCCTATATTTTCCAATATTTTTATATGAAACAGAGATTTCGGAGAGGAAGAAATTTCTAGACTGTCATTGCGGGTTAACTAACGGGCACTTGGTTGCGCCCAGCTGAACTGAATCAGTGTGGTTCCGGGGAGGAAGGCCCACCCGAGGAGGACTGCTGGCAACAACGCAGAGGAAGATCTGGAGCGGAAGACCTAGTGTGGATTCTCCTGGGGAAGCTTGTCACGCTGGCATTCCTGATATGAACTCAGCTGTTATCATCAGAGGAGCTCGGGTCCTCACTGTCCCTGAGGAGGGCAGCCGTTCTTTTCAGGGGAAGCCTGGGTCCTTGCCTTGAAATAAACTTGCATGAGATCTCCTTGCGGGCTCTAGGTCTTTCGTGGGGCTCCTGCAGGGCATTGCTGTGGGACCTGGGCCCTTAGCTGGATTCAAGTTTTTAGTGCACAGATAGATCTCCTGAACTCTTCTAAAGCACTTGACTCATGGGTGAATACTGTAAAACAATCCTGTAAATTATGAGTCTTGCATTAAATCTTTTTCCTTGTAAACCCTGATTACATCAGTCATGTAAGAGAATTCCCCCAAAACACAGCACCCATATTATACAATGTTAAATATAGTGTTTAGTTCTATTTCAGAGTCACAGACCTGCTAGGAAACTATCACTTAGACTGTGCTCTATTATTATCCTTACACTGTCTCAGACGCTAGTCATCTCTTGCAGTTTTATGGGCCACCATAGTCAGAAAATGCTTCTAACAGAATCAGTCTCTACTGCCGACGTTAAGCCTGTGTTTTTCGTTTTCCTCATGATAGACTGCAAACACAGGCAGTACGCTGATCAAGAGCAAAGTATCTGTACCAGAGATGTGGTTTGCTATCTAGCTGTCATTTACTATGTGTGCTCCTGGATATTACTGATTATTTTGCTTTCCTGTATTATCCTCTTGCTTCATATTAAAGCACATATATAAGGGAAATTTCACTGAGTTTTAATTTGGAATTTCTCCTCTTAAATGCCTGAAGTAAATGTCTAAGTGCTCCCCACCTCAGGACTCACCAGGGCTTTCAGAAGCATTATTTAGGCAAGCAAGACCAGTTTGTCTTCTACCAAGTAGAAACTGCTTCAGCTAACAATTGTAACAACATGCGTGCTGCATTCTGAGTCTCAGAAATTTGAGGCCACGTTACTCTCAGGTGAACGAATAATCCTCTCACCCGGCATGGTAAGGCCCATGCCGAGGAAACCTGAGCCTCTAATTTTTTGGTCTGCAAATTTAAGTTGTTAACCCTCCAGAGGAGAAACTTAATGACATTATTACCCTACAACATAGGCAGTTGAGCTTAACATCACTATCTGTCTGAATATCAGACGCCTTAGACATAACATGGAACAGGTATTTTCCAACAATCGTTGATATGCTACTTTCTCTTAGTTCAAGGAGATTTGTACTAAGTGTTTAGACAAGATATCATGTCTATATCTTGTACCATGAATAACTACTATAAAGACAATAATATGCAGTGTATTAATTATTGTAACTGTCCTAATAACCTGTTTTGAAACTGTCTCATTGCTATCTTTCTCAATAAAATTAATTTAAAAAAAATTTTAAATAAACATAAAAAAGAAACTTGAGGCTGCTTTTCTTATTTATTTATTGTGTGTGTGTGTGTGTGTGTGTGTGTGGCCAGCTCAGCCCACCAGCACCCAGATCTCATCTTCAAATAGTCTTTCAGTCTGTCAGGTGATTGCCCCTCGGTCCCCTTGCTTTATTTTTAGCTCTTGGTTCACTGTTTTATTATTATTTTTTCCTGTTGTTTAGGGTCGCATGACAATTCTCCTTCCCAGCTCTCTACCAGCTGCAGTATCTAAGGCCATCTGACTTTGTTAAGCTGGATCACAACCCTGTGTTTGAGAAAATCTACCACATGTTACTTCTCAGAAAACAGCACACTTATCTATGGAGAGCTGCTTGGCATTTAAATTGCTTGACATGTAACTGAAATTTACCCACTAGTCTATTACTATGTTTCCATTCTACTATATGGCTTTTAGGTCTTAAGCTTTGAAATTTTCTGATGAACTTTTAAACACACACACACACACACACACACACACACACTTTACACCCTTACCAAAAGGTTTTTCTAAAGCCCCCTAACTCAGACGTGGTTGGTTGGTACTACTGTGGAGTAAATTTCAGGATCTTTTTTCCATACCAGTTAAGGATTTGGAAACTTGGAAACCAGGAAACCCCATGGATATGCGGAATCAACATCAAGGCTGTAAGACCAAATGGATCGGATGAGGGTAGAAGGAAAGACGAAAAATGGAGGGACAGGGAGAAGGAAGAGGCAGGCAGAAAACTGAAGAGGAAGGTGGCGCAGAAGAGAGCTCTATCAATGAACCACTCCTGAATGTACGCAGTATCTCCAAATCAGGGTCTACTAACAGGGCAGTGAAAGACTGCCCCCTTCAGTCCTCTCTGTGCTATGGATTTCAGCAGGGCCTCCTAAGGCACACAGATACCACTGGGTATCAATAGCTGTTTCCCCGCTTTCCTATGTAAATCAGATCAAAAAGTGAATACAGGGAAAGGAGTCCACCGTCACGACAACTTCAGACATGTAGGTAAAGAATGCTTATTTGTTGAAATGCATTTTACTTCTGGTTTGTTCCTGTTGTTAACTATTAAGTTGCTAATAGGAACTACTGGGCATTTCCTCCAATACATCTTATTTGTCTTTATTTACGTATTTGGTACTGGGTCTCACTACACAGCTCAGATTCATAGTGATCCTTTTTCCAGCCTTCCCAGTCCTGGCATTACAGGTGTGCGCCACCACACCTGGTCTCTGTGGAAGGCTCAATGGGCCCTGCAGGGCTGGCACTTGTGGTACCAGGGATCAAATCCCAGTCCCTCCTCTTGGCTAAGCAGGTGCTCAGTCCGCTATCTCGCTGCTGTCTCTCAAGCCCACCCCCAACACATCTTATGCTCAAGGAGCTGGCAACTCAACTTGATGCTTGCAATACTAAGTCCATGTTAGTATCTTTCAGGCTAGAAAGCAGGCTGCAGGCTGGGTGTGTTGACACATGCCTGCGGTCCCAGCACTCAGGGAGGCTGAGGCAGGAAGATGGATGCGATTTTGAGGCCAGCCTGGGCTACACAGTGAGTCCAATTTGCTTTCTTTTTTTGTATGTGGCCAGCTCAGCTCACCTTGGGGGTGGGGCTGGCATGGCATGTGGTGCCAGGGATGGAACTGCGGTCCCTGCACTTGCCTAGCAGGTGCTTTAGATTGCTATCTCCCCAGCCCTATACACAGTGAGCTTAAGTTCAGCTGGAAAGATATAGGGAGACCCTGTCTCAGAAAAAAAAAAAAAAAAAAAAGCTTTTGAAAGCGGGATGCAATTTAGCAAAGCTCATCAAATACTAATATATGCGTGTCCTCTAGAACTGGATTTTCAGGATTCACCTCAGGAATTTAGGTGTTGTATGGACTTGGGGGCCCGGCTGCTTGGAGGCTTGACCACTGAAGTTGTCCAGTACTCTGGCCCCACTTACACTTCACACGCACACACACAAAGCCTCCACTTGATTATAAAAAGAGGAAGGATTTGTTTTTTGCTAAAGTAAACTCCAGTACAGTGAGTGGATTAACTATCCTGAAAGTAGGGTCTACTTATAATCCTGGTATAACAAACTCTTGTATCTAGCCAAAGGCAGTTCTTTGAAATGATGTCTAAGCAAGAAACGCAGGAAAAAATGTTTACGCTGAGGAGCCTGATGAAAAATGTCCCTCTAAAGCTCACAGTGCTCTGCTGCCAGAAGGCAAAACTGGCTCAGCTGAGAATATCAGGTAGTGCATTCTGCCTTGCTCTGGATCCAGATGATGGAGCAGTAACGGAAGGCAGCATTCCACCTCACCTAACAGAGAAAACAGCCCCTGGATTAGAAAAGTTCTGGCTCTCCTAGTAAGTATACCTACATCTAGATAGATATAGATACTGCTTTTTTGATGTTGTTTTTTGTTTTTTTAGATACTGTTATGACAGTGGTAGTGAATGTAGATACCACTCCTGTAAAACCAGGTTTTTCTGTTCATAGTCCCTTATGTTTCAAAGAACCTTCGTAAGACTGACCACAAAACGGGTGTGCGGAGGCCTGGAAAGCAAGCAGCCCTCAAGTGTGGTGTTTCTTTTACCTTTTCCTCAGTGGTCGCCTCAATACTATTTACAGACAATGTCATCTGCTATGCACAAGGGCGGCCAGGGCCTAACCGCCCACTCAATTCCTCTTCCATTCTAAAATGGCTCTCATTAGCCAGGGGAAAGGTTAAGCAGCACTGCCAAAAACATATATGCATTAACAACTTTGAGAATTGGGCTAATTCATTTATAAGTTAGAGAAAATAAAAAAGGCTAAATCAAGTTGTCAAAAGATAAATACTAATTTGTTTTTTGTACTGACTGAGATGAATTCTCATCACTTATTTCCCCTTAGAAACTCAGATAGCTGACTGTCACCCTGGCCACCATTGCCATAAACAGATGGTATAATGACTCATCCATTATGGTAATTCCACCAATGGCAACCTCATTTTCAAATATGAGAAGAGCTATAAATTGCAAATCCAAAGTAAAACCCCCACTACAACCTTCATCATAAAAGGTATGATTAATTTAACAATAATATAGCAATTAAACTGCTACTTCAAACTTCCGCCCATCAGTTCATGTCATGGGGGAAAATTTATGGAATCTACGTTTCCACAGTACTAGTCTATGAACAAGCTTCTCACACAGACCTTAAAAAATGATTATCAGAAAATAACCTTCCCTCAGCTTTATCAAGCTACCATGGGGCTGGGAAGACTGCTCAGTTGAATAAGCACCTACCTGCCAAGTGCAAGGGCCTGAGTTCAATCCCTGGCTCTGGAAAAAAAAAAAAAAAGCTACCATGACAGGCAAGGACATTTCTCTATTAATGTATTTCTGAAATAGTTGACAACATCCACTTAACTTCATCTGAATAATGTTTTACTGGCACAGTTTGGTCTCTCTTCCCAGGATTCCAAGGAGATGGTTTGGAAGCCCCTCTCGGACTCTAGATGTCATACACAAAGGCACTGCTTTTGTCCTCAGCAATCTCAACACTTCCACAGTCCTGTAACACATCTTTTTTACCTCCCTGACCCATTTTTCTTTCCCTTCTATCCCTTAAACACGGAGCCCAAGTCTGTCCTTTAACTTGGCTACACTTAAATTGATTGTGACACCCACAGTCACCCTTCAGCATCTACAGGTGACCGGTTCCAGGACTACCACTTCCCCCCACATACACACTTCTTCAAGAACACCAAAATCCATGGATACTCAAGTCTGTTACGTAAAGTGATGGGAAAAAATAGGCAAAATGTAACCCAAACTACCTCGAACGTCCTCCTCACCTCAGCTAGAGTGGCTATCAGAATATAAAGAACAATGAATAGTGCTGAGGATGAGGGGGGAATGGAGTATTTCTACAGCGTTGGTGGGAATGTGGATTAGTACAACCACTAAGGACACCAACAGGAGTATTCCTCACAAATCTAAAATACAAATACCATTTAATCCAGATACACCATTTCTGGGTATACTGCCTCAAGAATTAAAAATACCACAGTCTATAGTAACACATGTATCTGTGTGTACACTGGCACAGTTCACAACAGCTAAGCCGAGCTACGCTGAGTCTTCATACTGAGCTACATCCCTGCATCTTTAATTTTGAGAGTGTTTCACTAAATAAGTCACCCAGGCTGGGCTCAAACTTGTCATTTTGTGCCAGGACTGCAGGTGTGAGCCACCACACCTTGCCTCTCCAAACATTTTTGGTCAAATCCAAGCACACAGAAAGCCAACTGTATTTTAAAATAGGACAGACAGTAGTTTTTCCTTTTAATATTCTAGTTTAAGTAGTTTATTATCCTATTCTTTACTAAAGAAGTTAACTATGGGTCACTTGGCTCAGTATCACCTTTCTCCCTCAGATCTTTTCATTTTTCAATGATTCAGAATAGAAAATTATAAATTTTCTATTTAAAATTAAATAAATTTTATTTAAAATGTTATAAATAAAATCATTTCTAACCAGGTGCTACATTAAGTTCATGCCACTCTCTAGAAATTCCTTTCTTAAATATATCTATATCTCTATCTATCTATCTATCTATCTATAACTAAACTTAATTCCTTCTGACTTCAAATGGGATATAAAGACAAATATATTAACTAAACCATACAAAGCATCAATAGTCTTTTGCACACAAATGGTACTTTCATATGGTTCACTATGTTCATTTTAGTCACTGAAACAGATTTCAAACTTCATTAAGAACAAATTCAGATCCTAGAATTTTGCTTCAAATCTTTCTAACCTTGAGGTCCACACTGGCTCACTTTGGCAGCACCCCCCAGAACAACTTAGCATCTGGGTGCTTCTGTTCTGCCCCCCACCTCAATTCCACTGATGGTTTTAACTGTGCTAAAAATAACAGCACAAATAACTCAGTGCTTCATAAAATGTTCTTAAATATTATAAACTATTTGCCTTAGAATAAGAGCATCTTACTTTACAAGTGCTGTATTGAAGAATTTGAACAATTGATGATCTTCCAAATTGAAGCCATGTATGGCTTAAGCTGACTTACAACTTACAGAAAGCACCAGTGTCAGGCAATCTATACATTGTTAATTCTCTAAGCTGTAAATGTCCATATGATGATTTTGAATAATATTGAAACATACTAGAAGTTCTGCAGGCAAAATTTCAGTGTCCGTGCCTGCATATAAAATAGTCTGTCAAACATACCATACAATAAGACTAAACATTTTGCCTTTTAGTCGTAATTATAAAAACAAGCTACTAGTAGAAGCTCTTACTATAACTGAAAGTCTGTTCTCTAAGGGGCAACTGTGATTCCTGCAATGATTTAAAAGTAGACTTGAGAATGAAATACAGATGAACAATACAAAAGGTTTTCCCACCTCTAATAAATAGTACAGTAAAGGAAAAAATGACAAAGCTGGAGTGTTTAACACTGGAGTAACATGTTTCTTACATGTTACCAGTTTTCAGACAAAAAGTACAGGAGGAAGGCATATACCAGAAGCCATGGCATTTCAGAGGAATGAAACGAGCAAACCAAAATTTTATCCAAGGATAAAAATAGTCTAGTAACTTTCTTCTGTTTGTGAAGTCATCTCTCTCAAGCTTTTTAGTATGAAAAATTAATGGACAGAAATTTCTTAGCAGAAAGAACTAGCAAAGACCAATTTATGCCAACTTTCTGAGAGCGTTGCTTTTAGGCAACATACGCCCAACTAGCCAAAGGCAAGATAATTAAAAACAAAGCAGTTTTTGAGGAAAGTACTCTTTTTCTCTCAGTATATATGTATCACAAATTCACCTAAACCCTGATCAAAGTTTCAAAACTTTTGGGGCCGGGGAGATGGCTCAGTAGAATAAGTGCTTGCCTGGCAAGCACAAGGGCCTGAGTTCAATCCCTGGTTCTGCCAAAAAAAAAAAAAAAAAAAGTTCCAAAACTTTCTAAAGTTAATTATTAAATGAATAAATTCCTTTTGTCTAAAGTTAATTCTCTAATCAAAAATAAAACAATACTCCAGTATTATGCATTTCACATATTATTTTTATTTGGTAAAGAGAAGCCTAAGAATTTTTTTAAAAAATTTCCAGAGGCAACACCTTTTACCATAAAATAAATTTATGTGATTTTGGAAGACAAATCTCAAATGTTTGTTTTTACTTATGTGCCAATTTTATAATTAGTACAAAAGTTTATTGAAATATTTTAAAAATGTAAAAACCAGTCTAGGCAACATAGCTATATAATCTTGCTGTAAAAGTACTTGTATCAAATCTGCCCAAAATATTTTTGCAATATACTAAATTTCACTCCTCAAGTTTCTTCTCACTGCCGGCTTGCTTTTCCATTTTCTGTTGTCTCCATCCTGAAAAAAGCAGAAGGGGAAAAAATTAGAACCTTAACTACCTAGAGCCTACTTTGTCCACCTTTGTATGGAAACTGAAGCTGAATGCAGTCCCAGGACAGAGCAGGGGCCAGTTCAGGAAAGGAGGGAGAGCCCCCCTGGAGCCAACCTCCGCGTGCTGCAGTGAGGTAAGGCTGAGCTCGAGAATGGGCGGCCTCCCCAAGCTCACACTTCCAGCTTTTTCACTGCACCACTCACTCTTCTTCAAATGAAATATGGGGAAAATGTCTACCACTTGGCCAAGATTCCTTGTCCACTAGACAGGATACTCTTTTGGCATTGCATTGCATGACTGTTTCTAAAACGTTTATTTAAGACAGTCAGATCTGACATTTATTCTATTACAACCAATATTTCTGACTGTATTATTAATAGGGAAAAATTTTATCCTTGTTTATTTTATATACATTCAGTGTTGCCCCCTAGGTGTTTTCTATAATTTTTCTTTTTTTCTGCTTACTATGCATTAAAAAAATAGTGCTGTAAGTGGTAAACACTCTCAGGCTTATGATTAATATACTGGGCCCTGCACGAGTATTAAGAATCAAGCAAGTTAATCTCCGCCATACAGACATCATGTACTAAGTAGTAAGATCTGTGCACAGCAACAAGCAGTGTTTAGTAGGAGCCCATCTAGGCAATTAACAAAACCAACGTGCATAACAAAGAACACAAACCCGTTTTCTTCCTTGAGATGTTGATACAACTCGGCTCTGTTATTAACAGAGTTCAAACGTCCAGCAAACTCTTGATGTTTTCTGGAATTGGCAGTGTTGATCCTATTACACCACAGGGATAACAACGACACTGGTCCTGGTGTTTTATTAGAAAGGAAAGAACAAGGGTAGAAAATTTTACTACTTGGAAATTCACGTATTTAACAAAGTTCCCTTTAAAACTGTTTATTTTATCTGAGTAAGGCAACAGCATCTCTTATTTTAAAATGGGTTTTGGGGGGTCGGGGAGATGGCTCAGGGGAATAAGCGCTTCCCTGGCAAGCGCAAGGGCCTGAGTTCAATCCCCAGTTCTGCATAAATAAATAAATTTAAAAAATGGGTTTTGGGGTCCCTGTGTATATATATACATACCAGGGTTTGAACTCAGGACCTTGTGCTTACCAATCAGGGGCTTGTGCTGATCAACTATCTCCCTGGCCCTTCGAATGACTTTAAATTAAAGTTACACTGGTGGCTGAGAATTTGCAGCACACCAGTGCTGTAAAAGCTACACAGCCAGACTAGTAAGGGGAAATCAGGCAGAGACTAGAGGAATCATATCAAGGGTTTCCTTTTTCTCTGCTTCCAATGATAGTTCACACAAAGTACATACTGCCTCTGGGAATAAAAATGTAGCTGCGTGTGTGTATGTGTGCACACGCGCGCGCGTGTGTGTGCATGTGATCTGCCAGGAACACATTTGAGACTCAGAGTCCAGAGTTTTACTGGGAACTGACTTTGTAGGCAGTATCAGCCTAACCAAATAGCCACCCTCAAACTTGCAAAGGGAAAGCTCTGGTACAGTTCAAATGAGAGGCAAAATCACTTCATCATCTACGGAACACTTCCAAAGCCAAGTTCCCAGATGCCAGCCAAATGCCAAGCTCAAAAGCAAGCTTTTCGGGTAATAACAGCTTTGGTCCTGTACAGTTAAAGTCTTTCCTGCACAAGATGGTAAGGCAAAAGAACTACACCAGCCAGAACATTTCAGGAAGGAGAACAACAAGGACAAGGGGGCGGCAAGCAGCAGCCACAGCACAACAGTAGCAGCAGTGGTTACGAGGGTGGTGGACTACCTGACTTCACGACGTAACGTGCAGTGATTGTGACAGCGCAGTACTGATGCAAGGACAGAGTAACAGACACATGTAATATGAGCAGACACCAGGCCCAGCCTCCCCCATACAGTCAGAAGACTTGCACAAAATATATAAAAGCAATTCGTGGGCTGGAGAGATAGCTCGGCAGTCTAAGTGCCTCCCTCTCAAGCACAAGGATCTGGGTTCGATCCCTAGTATCACTTGCTGTGCCAGCTACCAAGACCAGGCGTGGTGGCGCATGCTTGTAATCCCAGTGCTGGGGAGGCTGAGACAGGAGGATCACTACGAATCTGAGCTGTGTAATGAGACCCTGTACCAAATAAATAAATAAATGATTTTAAAAAGAGTATTTAGTGAAGAAGGGGGATACCCAAATACTTCTTCAAATTACCACTGCTTCAATAATATTTTAATATATACACTAATGATTCATTTATACTAGCAGTTTTCTTAGCTTGTTGAAAATAAAGTTCTGTGTTACTATGCTTCTTTGTAGGAATCTTTTAGTCTATGTGGTATAGTCTGAGTATTTTAAAGATAATACAGTGTATTAAAAAAATGGACAAGACGTTGCAATGGTGCCTTCACCAATGAAAACAGACAGAAGGCAAGCACACGAACGGACGCCTGATCATCACTACACAGGCAGCAACTGCGAACTTCAACAGTGGATTACTATTACATACCTATTAGAAGAGCTAAGACAACAAATAGCCCTGACAATGCAAGTGCTGACAAGAAAGCAGAACAGCCAAAACTCTACTTCACCAGAGGGATGCAAACTGGCACAAGCAACTGGAAAAATGAGCTGGCAGCCATACACTTTATAAATAAAAGGGAGAAAAGAACAAAGCACAGACACGCTCCACAGAGATGCATCTCGAATGCACTATGCCATGTGAAAGAAAACCACCTCAAAGAGCAGTGTGACATTTTTGATGTGTTCTGTATCAACTGTGGCAGCGGTTATCACACAACTGTACACAATATCTAAGCTCACAGAACTGCACAACAAAGGGTCAATATTACTGTGCATAAATTTTAAAGTAAACTAAAAATAAATTTTATTGTAAAACCAATTAATATTCAATAGAGAAAAATTTAAAATAATAAAAAACATTAAAAAAAATTACCCAAAGTACCAGCCCTAACAATAACATCTTGCATTTTTTTGTTACTACACTTTACAATGAGGGCTTAACTGATTTTCACCAAATCTCAGGAGCACCTTTGAGATAACTGAACCCAGTGGCGTGCAAGCCTATGGCACATGTGTCGCAGCAGGCTATCTGTGTCACAAGAGCTCTAAAGGATTTGCTATTGCTGGTCTAACCTTACAGGGGAACATGCAACATAGCTAAAATTGCCTCTGGGGTGGCCTGGGAAGGAAGCTTTCAAAGCAGATGAAACCACAGCATAATAAAAGGCCCAGACAACTGCTGACCAGGAGTCAGGATGCCTATTAAGTTGTAAGGCACAATGAGAGAAAAAACAAAAGCCAAATGTGGGATACTCGGGCATATGAGCAATAACGTATCAATAGATACTTATTTCAATCCTAGTATTTCCTAGACACTCTTATAAATGCTTAAAGGCAAATAGGACACGACAACCTCAAGGGCAATCTCTGATTTCAGAGAAACTAGTGAACTGGAGACTATGACATGTTATGCATGATGACAGGAGTACACAAAGAAACACAGACACTAACCATCTGCCCGGGATGAGCAGCCAGTAACCGTCAGCTACGAGCCCTGCGACCTCACGAAGAGGCAGAGCAGCCGGACACCAGTGGGATGCACACCACTGCCCACAGACACAAAGGGACTGAATTCAAGTTTACGTGCAAGCTCTCTAAGTTCTAGAATGATTTCAGGAGCTTGAGATCCCAAATCGTATCTTTGATGCCTAGAATTTCTACACGAAATTAAATTTAGCCCATAAATGAGATTAAAGGTTTTATAATGAATTATTGTTTTGAACATCTTCATTTAAACTCAATTCAATCCATGTTCTTAATTTATAAGCACATGAGTATTCTTACATTCCTGCGTTGGGTAAGCTTCAGCAAGAGCTTTTCTCCAATAGCCTGGCACTTAATGCAGAGTCAGGAACATAGACTCATATTTACGTAAGTTTCTATAGCACAGACTTTAGAGTAAAAGGGCTTATTCTGTGAAGGTTTCATTCAAGTAAAACACTACTTTGAGTTTTTTAATGTTGACAAATGTATTTTCCAAATATATCTTGCAAGGCTGTAAACAGAAAATGCCCTACATGACATCCAGGAACAACAGGGGCGCTTCCTCACGCTCACAGCAATAAGTGACAGCGTACAAAAGAAAGCTGAACTGGGAAACATTTTCCATCCACAGTTACAATGGCTGCACCTCACCTTTTGATTTTTCCATTTGTGGAGTTTCATCCATTTCAACAAGGGGCTTTTTGTTTGGAGGTTCTGGGGAATCAGGTGAATCTTTTATAATCTCAGCTTCAGCCAACTCTTCTTTTCCATGTTCTAAAATTCCTTTCAATCTTTTAAAGGACAAATGGTGAAATGTAAAGTTAACATTTTAGAAGTTTACAATCACTATCTTTGCACATCACATACTTGTAAAAGATATCTCACAAATAAACCTAAAAACTAAGCAGGTGTTTCAATCTAAGGTAAAGAATACAGT
>NW_004524640.1:7244458-7247312 GCF_000260255.1 Octodon degus
GATGTCAGAGAATTAAAAGTAGATCTTATCTCTGGATGAAACGGTATGACCTCCAGAATTAATTTGAAAATATCCCTAAGGGGTGGTGGTGAGGACAGTGAGTTCATGTTCCCATAAACCCAGATCTACCATGCATTGGTGGCTGCTGAAGGTAGGCGATGGGTATCTATTTTATCTATTTAGTAAGCATCATACACTAGCATTTTCAGAAGAGGCAGTTAGAAGAAGTTACGCTGTCTTTGTCCTATGACTAAAAATTCATACCTTTTTAAGCTCAGGTAAGATCTTCCAGATTTTAAGAATGATAAAATTAGCTATAAAATGAGCAAGCACACATTGACCAAGACCTGAATGTTTGCACACGCGCTGCACAGCATGCGGTGCCGCAGGCCCACTGGCGCCATGCGAAGACCAGAAAGTTACCTCTCTGAATCCTGCCAAGATTTTTCCTGCTCATAATCCTTTACTGATTTTTCTGACTTGTCTTCTTTATCCTCCCGCTTTCTCCCTCGTTTCTTTCGTTCTTCTTCTTCTGGGGGCTTGCTTCTGCACGCCATTAGGCATTCCAAGACTCTCTGATGTTTCTCTGAGTTGTTGATATGGGCTCTGACAAGGGTTTCTAATTCATTCCACATAATACGGTACTGTTCATCTCTGCCGCAAAGATGTGAAATAACACTCTCAGAAATACTCTTTAAAATAAATATTTAAACATTAAATAATACTGAAGCGCTGCTTGCCAGTTACCACTGGCAAAGTGCAAGGAATAATGAATCTGTTTCCTTTATGTGACAGTTATGGTGGAATTCTAAGTTAAAATGTATCCATGTCTGCCATTCTTTGTCTCCATCATATGCACATATGCATACATGTTAACCCTCAAATATAACTTACATGTGGAATAAGTTACCCCCCCCCCTTTTTTCTTTTTTAGAGACAGGGTCTCACTATACAGTTAGGTTGGCCTTGAACTCACTATGTAGCCCAGACTGGACTTAAATTCATGGCAATCCTCCTGCCTCAGCCTCCCTAGTGCTGGGATTACAGCCGTGCACCACCACGCCCAGCTTGGAAGAGATTACTTTAACAAACAGCATGTATCAAGTAAATATTATGTATAAAGTAAGTAAGAAAAAGTCTACCTTTTAGGGCCCTTTCCTCTTGTACCAACTGTGGAAATAGGTAGAGGATCATTTTTTCTTTCCATATCAACTAAGTTGTATATTGTTTTTTGACAGTTTAACACATCTTCTTCTGTCAAAGATTCTTTCACAATAACACTGGCTAATGGAACTACCTGTTAGATTTTTTTTTAAAAGAAAAAAGAAAATCTGTCTTGAAAAACAAATATCAAAGCATCTAAGCAGAAGTTGATTTTAATACTGACTTTAAAGATCACCATGGTGAGGGAATCTATAACTACCACCTCCATTCTTAATTACCAAATCCGTAAGTACAGCAAAGACACATTTCATTCTGTGCTTGACGACTGGTATCAATTACAAACTTTCTAATTTGTTTCTATAAAAAAATATATATATATAAAACTGATCAAGAAGAGACTCTGTACTCACCGCTTGCATGTTGAAAATGGTGGTTTGTGAAATAATCATTGGCCAGTAACGGGTGTGTTTTTCTAACTGATCTTTTGCTCGTTCCAAAGGGATCTCAAGACTTCCATCGATTTTATATCTGGGGTCTAGAAAAGGAGTTAATCTGTTTTCCCTCATAAATTCACCAAAATCCTAATGATAACCAAATAAGATAAAATTAGAAACTCTTTCTAGCGTGTCCATATGGAATACATGTAATAGTCTGTGCCCTCATTGCATCGCTCCTGTGATTTGCAACCAAGCACTTTCTCTGAACCAGCCCCAAGTAATCATTACTGCTTTCCCTTTCTTGAACTTGAACCCTATCAGCTTTCATAGAACGCAAATGAAGAAAGCCACAAATGTACTTTTTCCATTTAAAAATCCTGAGAACATTCATTTCATTTTACTGCTCTAGTTTACCTTTTTCCTACCAAATAGAAGAATGAGTAAATCACATCAAAAGCCCAATTTGGTTAGTTACCCGACAGCACATCAAACTGTGAACACGAGTCATCTTTGAATGGTGAAATTATGAGTATTTAAAAGTTTTTGCTTTTTAGATGTCTGTATGTTGTACATTTTCCACAATGAATACCAATTAGCTTTCTCCTCATTAAAAAAAAGAAATGCCTAGTCAAAAACAATTACTTGAAAAGTATACTATTCCATGATTTACAAAGTATACTTAAATAGACAAATCACATTTGTGGCACAAAGTATATTTATACAAATAAATCAGTGAATTTTTACAACCACCTCAAAAAGAAGACAGTCACAAAATACCAAATATGAAAAGGGGAAGGAGCACGAAAAATTAAAATCTGAACAATAGGATTTTCACCAAAACCACACACTATTTTTGATACAGTCCTTCCAAAAACACAAAAGACATTTTATTTTAAAGCAGCAGTAATCATTTTAAGTATTTCTGTCTTACATTTAAATTACTAGAAATTAAATTCCAGTTAAAATATTAGCTCTTGATCCAGATGTGGTGGTGCACACCTATAATCCCAGCACTCAGGAGGCTGAGGCAGGAGGATCGCTCCAAGTTTAAGGCCAGCCCGGGCTACATATTTAGTTTAAGGCCAACCTAAACTACATGGCAAGACTCTGTCTCAAAAAAATAAAAACAAACAAAGCCTCAGATAAATTTTCCTTCTTCCCTTAAAATTCCAGTGTGTCAGTATACTTCTTGGTACACAATGAACATGTAACATGGAAGACAAGTGATACACAGGTCCTTTAAGCAACTACAA
>NW_004524640.1:7248344-7251335 GCF_000260255.1 Octodon degus
CACACATAAATAAATAAAATAAAATAAATTTTAAAAAAACAAAGCAAAAGGTCCCTATTATTATAGCTTCCAAAGTAAATAAAGTTAGACTGAAAGCCAAATGGTTTTAACAAAAATACTTACTACATTAAAAATTGTATAATAATCTGAAAGTTAAAGATAAAGTCATCCTACTTTTAAAACTTTAGTAGAATTTTTTTTTTTTTAATTTTAGGGAAGGGTCTACAGGGTGTTCAGGGTCTCATTACTAGATTGGACTCTAGCGATCTGCCTGTTTACAGCCTCCCAAGAGCTGGGATTACAGGCACATGCCATCCCAGGCTCAATGCGCCCTGGGGGCGGGGCTGCCACAGCAGACCCAGGGATGGAATGCTCAGCCCCTGTGCCTGCCTGCAGATGCTTTAATCTGCTGAGTTATTTGGCTGGCCCTTAAACTTTAGTAGAACTTTTAAAGGGTATTTCCATTTATGTAATTTTTAAACAGCTGTGACAAATAGACTGTACTGACACAATCAGCTTTATATAGCTCATATCCTCACTTATAATTATTCACTTATAATCATCTCAGTAAAATCATTAAACGATGAAAATTACCATTTAGAAGAAAGTTCGTAAGGCAGGAAGATGGTCTACTATTTACATCCACAGGTGAAATTCGATAAGCTCCAGTACAATAGTGCAATTCTGAAATAGAAGAAAACACTGATTTGAAAGAATATTAAGAAATAGTCCCACAATTAAAAAAGCTTGCATACTGAGCCCCTAAAACAATAAAAACAAGAAAGAAATTAGTTGCTCCTCATACAGTACTTTAAGAACCACTGATCTCTTCCCTTTTTCGATGATGTGAAAATACCTACCAATATTATTTGTCCTCGGTGTGCACCACTTCAAGGTTATAGTTTCCTTAAATGGGCCTTCTCTGTTGCTGCCACCGAGGTGGGTATCACCTTTAAAAATATGTCAGAGAAATATCAGCAATACCAAACAGACCACAAGCTCCAAACCAGTTATTTATGAACGACTCCAGAGCAAGTTTAATCTCTGTAAGAGACAATGATGCTGAGAAAACATCTTTTTTCTTTTTACAAAATCCCTCTCCCAAAAAATGCCAGAGTATGGATATTTGTTATGATTAAAAGTAATAATGTAGTTTCCCTCCAAATTTTTCATTCACTAGTAATTTTAGACACTGTACTGAGAGTTAACAAATTTTTTAAAAAAATTTAGGCAACTGCCTGTCCACACCATTCAACAATACGAAAGAATAGTTACACACTCTGAGGAGGCATAAGGAATCTAAAATGCACAACTTACTATACCAACATAATATGCAGCACTACAAGCATCTCTAAGACATATGACCTATTTTAATTCACTTAAAAAAAAAAAAAAGCAATCTCCTTTAAAAGTGGTCATCAGTCTGAGTTCTAAGACAGTGGGCAGAAATTATCTTCTTAAAAAGGAGAAAAAAGGACTAAGGCAAAGGAAACAGGAGCAGATGCTAAGAACCTCAGCAGGAGGGAGAAAGGTGAAGCCCACCAGGTCTGCAGGGCGGAAGTGTGTGAAGGAGAACGGGAAAGAGCCAGAGGAGGCAGGCTTCACAGGGCACTGAATAGTCCTGTCTTTATCCTACGGGCAGAAAAGGGCGAGGGTACTCAAAAAGCAAGAGGGTCAAGATCAGTGTTCCAAAAGTTCACCCAGCAAGGGGGTAAAGAGCGACAACACGGAGCAATGGAGGCGACTCTGGGATGCTGGTGAGAATACAGTGAGGCTTGGGAGATGACAAGGGGAGCAGAGGTATGCATGCGGACAGGCTTGTGAGACGCTTAGTAGATGGAATCGAGAAAATGGGACAACGATTAAGAGATGAAGACAGACAAACATGTCTTAAAGCTGATTCTCAGGCTTCTGCCTCACAGAACCACACAGACAACAGCACTGTTCACCAAAGGGAACAGGAAGACCAGTTCAAGGAGCAAAGCTCCTCAGTTGTACTGAGCATGTTGACTTTAGGCCCTGAGTGACAGCTACAAGACAGAACCAGGCCCTAGAATACACAGAGCAGGAGACACAGTGGGGCTAAGGTGTAAGCCTCCTAGTCATCACGACCCAGCTCGGCAGGCCTGACTCTTAATGGGACATAATCAAGCACAAGCAGCCGCCTGCACAGAACAAGCTAACAAATACTTGAGGGGAGTATTCTTTTTTTTTTTTTTTTCCCGTTTTTTTTGGCAGAACCGGGGATTGAACTCAGGCCCTTGCACTTGCCAGGGAAGCACTTATACTGCTGAGCCATCTCCCCGGCCAGTATTCTGTATTAATGAGAACTGCCTTTTTTATTTTTTAACATTTGAAGTTTCAAAACTAAATAAAAATCATCTCACAAGAGTCTTAGAAGTTTCCAAAACAATGTCTGTACATTCCTTCATTAAACATAAAAGATGCACTTATCACAGTAATTTTCCCTCTGTTAGCAACTCCTCAGGTAAATTCCAGTATTCCTTAGACATATAAGTACTGTCAGGACTAGCTCTTAAGTATAATTCAGAATAGATGCAAACACACCGTTAGTCAACTACTGAGCTTTTTTCCCATAATTTTATTGAGAAATAAGTAGTAATGAGACAGTTTCAAATCAAACTGGTAGGACAGTTCCAATAGTTAACACACTGCATACTGCCTTCCTAGTGCTTATTTGTTGTACAAGATGCAGACATGATATCCTATTTACAAACACTATTAGACCAAATCCCTCTATTCCTTGAATTAAGAGAATGTAGCTATACATCTATCCTAACCATTTTGAATACACAGATACAAAATGGTCATTCATCTGCATCCCTTTCTTTTGTTTAGTTCCATCATTTAAATATTATAGGTATGCAAACTCAGCAAAATATTCCAAAGTAGTCCAGTAGCCCATAATAGTATTGGGTCTTCCGCTTCACTGGCAATGTCAGAAATTGTTGACCTGAGTCCCCTGTAGCT
>NW_004524640.1:7252700-7256159 GCF_000260255.1 Octodon degus
AAAAATTTTTAGAGGAACAAAACATTTGAATTTCATAATTTTTTCCAGGCTAGCAGTAATGTGTGTCCTTTTTCAAGGCTGCTCCTGTTCTTTCCCTATGCCAGGGTCCTTGTTTAAAGGAGAGAAACCTGATATGAGTTTGCAACAAACTTATGCTTGAGAAGAACACAGTGAACTCTCTCAACACAGTGGTACCTCAGTTCACACACGCTTTTGTTTGTGAAGTCTGTTGGTGAAAGCTTTGGCAAACTTTTTGTTTGCAAACTGCAGCGGCTGAAGAACCTGACCACAGCCATCTTTCCTGCACAAAGAAGAACACGGCCATCTTTTCCAGGACCGTGGAACAAACTGCATTCATGAACTGAGGTGCCAATGTACTTGCTCCATTGGCCTGTTCTTCCCCAGCGCACTGCAAATCATGTACAGCATCAGTTCTGTAGCCATTAATAGATGATACGATCAGACAAGTTTGGAGAGATACGCTAAAGTCATTCAGGTTCACTTACTGAAGAATTTCTCACAATGTTAAAAACCTTTCATATGTTGAGCTTATGAAAACCAGTATTTTCAAATGTCTCTTACCACTTTTCAGGAAATCCACATGCGCATCTTTGTGATGAAGCAGCTCCACATCATAATTGGCCGACGTATTCGCGTGTTGTTCCTCCTTTAAGCAAAATTGAAACCATTCAAAATAACTTGGGTTTGGCTTTCAAAATAACGGAATTAATAATGCATTTTGCTTCTTGCTTAAACCAAGGTTAAATATACTCAATCATAGTTAACTGAACGAATGGGATAGTTTGCTCAGCAATTAATCTATTTAAAGATGCAAGAGTTTTCAATAGTACTATGAACACTACTTTAAAACTACTGACAACACATATATAAAATATTTAATGATTTTCTAATTATGTCAGAATTAAATAAGTGACTAATCCAAAAATTTTGGAATTTTTTTACTCCAAATATATTGTCTTATCAATACTTTCTATATATCAATATAGTATAATGGAAATAGTATATTTAAATTGTAAGTAAATAGCGTTAAAAAAGAAGAAAATAGCATCTTTAAATACCTGCAGTGAAACAATAAGCACCAGTGATATAAAATAGCAATTACAAACTAAAAGACAAGTTTCACAACTTTTCACATAATAAATAGGAACTTCAAAATTACTTATTTAGCAAAGACAAAGATTGAAGAGTCACACCAGTAACAGGCAAGTTCAGCAAGTCACCTATGACCCTCACTATATTTTTCTTCTAACTCATGAAAGTAACAAATTACATATTAAGGTACAACTACTATAATATACGTATATTATTTTCTTTGCTAATTGCTTCGGCATCCAAGGCTTTAAAAGGTATGCCTAAAATTTCTTTCTTTTTTTTTTTTTTTTTTGGAGGAACCAGGGATTGAACTTAGGCCCTTGCGCTTGTCAGGCAAGCACTTATTCTACTGAGCCATCTCCCCAGCTACAATTTCTGATAAACAACCAGCCAATGGAATTAGAAGTTAATTAATAATGAAAGAGATATATTTATCATACAATTTAGTGTTCATGGTATAGTGGCAAAAAAATGGAAACTGGACTACAGGAAAGCCAGTGTAAACTTTCAGGTATAGCAGTTACTTGTTTTAGATATAATCAATGCAATTATATTCACGTATACTCAGTAACAATTCACCCAAAGCTCTCTATGGACCAGGCATTGTGCTGCTATAAAACAGCTCAATAATAATATAAAACTGAGTGAAGTAATAAGATTCCTAAGAAAATCCATTTGTAAAAAAAAAGCAGAGGACTTGCATCTATGGTTCTTCTGCTACAATGTAATAAACTAATTGAAAGCTATGAATAATTTCTCTGTAATTAAACCTATTATAAACTAGTTACAGTAGATGGGTAAGAACAACAGTATAGAGAACAGAAGATCCACTAGAATACACAAAGTAAGTAATATAATACCACAGGTGTCATGAAAAGAATCACAGAAAAATAATTTAAAAGCTTACATTTTGACAAAAATTAGAACCTAATTTAAAAAAAAAAAAATTCCTATAGTATACACTTATTAGAAACAACAGTAAATTTTGTTCTGTGATCCTTTCTTGTTATTTTTCAGTATTACTGACCTGATCAAAGACACTGAATGTGGGCTAGCAAAACAGAAAACACGATATGGGAAGAAAAAGTAAAGGTTCAATTAAAATAAATAATACATGTCAAAACAAATATTTACAAAGCAAAGTAGAGCTTTCAAAACAGCAGGGACAAGAACTGCCTACCTTCATTGGAATATTTGTAATAGTGGTCGAAGCCAAGTCGAAATGTTGCTGGACTAAAATATTCAATTTGGTAGCAAGATGCCGTCCTGCACGAACACTATGAACTTCACTAGTTAAGACTGGAGATAACTACAGAAAACAATACAAAGAAAACAACCCACAATACATCAATTCAATGTAACTTGGTACTAAATAGTTTATTAAAACTCATTAGAAATGGGTATTTTACTTTTTAGACCTGGGAGGTAAATGGTTGATACATTATGTCAACTTGGTAAGTTCAGAAGCTACACAGCCGTCTGGTAGGGGCCAGGGCCCTCACTCCATACACATCCTGAGCCACGCAGGAGGTCACAGACAGCGTGTGGGCACACAGGACGCGCCCTCGGGTGGGAGCCTGCTATGATATAAGGGAGGAGTGGCGCACTGCCCCACTCCTGTGCCGGCTGCTGCTGCTGTCTTCTGCGGCACTCATCTGTGGCCCTGGTGCTGCATCACCCTGCTTGAAGCCAGTGATTATGGACTGAAAGCTCCACAAACTGAGCTAAATAAACCTTTCCTTCCTCAATTTAGGGTCCTGGGTATTCTGCTTCAGCAATGAAAGAAAAGTAACCAAGTCAGGGGTCCACAAGTTAACCACAATTATTTTCAGAAAATATTTTTGTAATATTTTCACTGACCACACACATACTAATCAGTTTACCAAAAGAAACTTGCCCATCATGTGTGAGTTCCTGAATAATACAATAGTAAGTAGATGCAGTCCCTGGCCTCTTAAAACTTAGGGTAGAATAGTCTATTGAATATTTTTTAATTTAGATTTTGTACTTCTATTTATCTATATGTAAAATGGATTTGAAGCAGCTTACAGAAAATGTAGAAAAAAATTTTATGGAGGACACAAAACCCTTTAGATAAAACTGAAAAGAACATAGAAATCAACAGAAACATCTTATCACCAATAAACAAGTCAGCCAATTATTATCTTACCACAAAATTTTCCTAATTCCACAATACTTGAGCCTAAAATATCACTTAAATATAAAACTTCACAGACGAAGGTAATACTGGATATATTTATACTAAAAAGTACTAAATGAAACCCCAGGGCATCAAGAACATACACATTTGGGGAGCTAGCAAGACAAGATCCTGAGTTCAATCCC
>NW_004524640.1:7257029-7290556 GCF_000260255.1 Octodon degus
TAAGCCCCAAGGTCCTTAAATCTTGTTTGTTTTTTGGCAGAACCCAGGATTGAACTCAGGCCCTTATGCTTGCCAGGCAAGCACTTATCCTACTAAGCCATCTTCCTGGCCCCAAAACAGCGTTTTTGGGTTTTTTTTTTTTTTTTTTTTTTTTTGAGGAACCAGAGATTGAACTCAGACCCTTGTGCTTGCCAAGCAAGTGCTAACTCCACTGAGCCATCTCCCTGGTCTCCTGTATATGGCTTTATAACATGTAATTCTTAAAGTAAATGCTGATGGGCCTGGGCCCCTACCATGTTCCACCGGGTCATCAGGACAGCAAGTCAGCATGGCGGTCACCAAGGCGTGGCGGTCCTAAGTACGACTTGCTGCTCCTAGAATAACTTCTATCTTCTTCCCCACTTGGCCTCAAATGTCCTCTTTTGTTTTCTGTGTGCCAACCCTTCCCCAGACCCTTCCCCAATCTGGCAGCACCTGTTACTGTGCCTAACCACCCACACAGGCTCCACCCCCAGCCCGGCCCCATAAATTCTGTGTCTCCCCCACCCCACCTCCTGGAGGTTTCTTGCATTCTTTGGCAGCCCTCCTGCACAGGGCAATAAAGGGTATCTTTACTTCTCTTCTGTTTCTCTTTTTTGCACCAGAGAAAGGAACCTTCTAATACTAACAGCCAACAAAACAGAAAATATCTTAAAAACTGTACACCTTCATGTTTATCAACCAAAATGTTTCTCACATATTTGCTCTAAAAATTTTAAATACTTTCAAGCTGAGTGTGGTGGTGCACGCCTGTAATCCCAGCATTTGGGAGGCTGAGGCAAGAGGATCACTGTAAATTCAAGCTAAGTCTGGGGTTAAAAAGTGAGTTCAAGACTAGCCTAAACTGCATAGTGAGACCTGGCCTCTAAATAAATAAATAAATAAATATTTTCTTTACAGAAAATTTGGCAATATGATCACTGTAACACTAACCTTTCTCAGCATTCATTAACTATATTTTAATTATAGAAAGTATCTTTCCTTTGAGACTTCTACACTTACCTCTTTTTTAGGACGATCAGATACAAGGCTGTCTTCACCAACTGGGTAGGTATGGATCAAGACCAACTCACATTTTTGGATCTGCATGAGACTTTAAAGAGAAACTTCTCAGTCACTATATCTGATATAAACAATTCAAACAGGTAAACTACTAAGAACTTACTATAACTAAAAAAATATTGCTACAATCAGCTGTTACTGCTAACAAAAGCTAACTAGTTAGTGTATAATTGTTGTGTTTAGATTTAACATTTAATGAATACACAAAAATATAAATTCAATATATTAATATATATTAAATCTTCTTCTGTTAATAATTTTTAAGGACAAATTAAGAAACAATAACCATTACCTATAATAAAATCCAAGACTACACAATTAGTAAAGCTAAAAAATTTTCCCCAACATTTTGAAATTTCCAGACCTTAAATTAGACATGGTGGGCAACACCTGTGACACCAGCACAATGGGATCCCTGAGGCATCAGGACCACACCTTTGAGCCCAGTCTGGGCAACTTAGTGAGATTCTGCCTCAAGATAAAAAAATACAAAAGGGCTGACGATGTAGCTCAGTGCAAACCCTCTGGATTCAATTCCCAGCAACACACACAAAGAAAAATTTCCAGACTTACTAAAAAGATGACAATATAATATTCAGTGAAGACGATACATCCTACATTTTACATTACATATATTTACTGTTAGCTTTCTTTATATATACCTGATAGACAAAGAACACTTTTTTTCTTTTTTTTTTTTTTTTTGCAGTACCAGGGATTGAACTCAGGACCTAGTGCTTGCCAGGCAGGTGCTTATTCTACTGAGCTATCTCCCCAAACCAAGAACACTTCTAAATACTTAAGAATGCTTCTCTTAGTAAAATCAATCCATACAAAAGATGTGGTATTTTTATACAGTGGAGTACCACTCAGCCATAAAGGATAAAACTGAGACTTGTATAGGTAAACAGATGCAACTTGAAACCATACACCTAAGTAAAATAAATCAGACTCACAAGTGTAAACATTGTATTTTTCCCTGGTGTGAGATACTAAAAGAGGAAACAAGGTCTAAAATGTACAACAGATACTGTAAAATGGGAAGGAACTGTTCAAAAGGGACAAGGACCTAGAATGGGTGAAAGAGGAAAGGACAGAAGGGAATATGCTAGTCAGCTATATACTACTGGTGTCTTTTAGCTCATTAGAAAGGAAAGTCTGTGCTAATATTCTAACAGAAAATGTCTCCCCTCCCCTCACACCAGCACACTTCAGTTTCTCAGTTGCTGCTTCAGATCCGCGTGCTTGTCTCTTAGAAGCGGCTGATGTACATAACTGGTCACTATGACACACACTGTATACACCCATCCCCAATGGACAAGCCATTCTGCCTCTGTACCTCATGCCTGCTTATCCCACCAAGCCCTAGGCCGCTGGAGATGGGGGCATGACATTGGGGGGGCGTGACACTGGAGGGCATGATCCCAATCAGTGCCTGCTGATGTAAATCAATCTGCCTTCAAATCCAAGGTGTCCGTTTCAATATTTCTACTTGCTGTTGCAATACTGATTGGAGAAATTTTAATTCCCATCTTGTACTCCGGATAACTACTTTAAAGAAAACAATACGCAATGTATTAGCTATCGTTATTCTCTTACTAATCTGTTATGGAAACTTTTTTCACTAAATAAATACAGAGAGGACTTCACACCAGCCTAAGAAAGAACGATCCTACTCAACACTAATACGATCCTACTCAACACTAATACGGGGGCCTGGCCCTTAGCTCAGTTCTTTAAGTGGCTACTTCAACAAAGCAGGCAGGCTCAGGTTGCTGTGGTTCAATCCCCAGAACTCAAACCAGCCAAACCTGCCCTGAAGGCATTCAGAGCCCCTCCCCCCCCCAAAAAAAAATCCTTCTGCCATTTGGGCCAGGGAGATGGCTCAGTAGAATAAGCACTTCCCTGGCAAGTGCAAGGGCCTGAGTTCAATCCTCGATTCCACAAAAAAAAGGGGGAAAAAAACCCAACACTAATACTACCATCTAAACTATGAAATCTAATAACCAGTCAATCTAAATCATAGTACCCATATTAACTCTCCAAGCATATCCATCCTAGCTGTGATATAACAACACACACCTGACCTCTGTCCTCAGGTTTCTGGACAGTGCTCCTGTAACTTTTACATTCCTAGGAAATAGGAGTGCCAACACTGTCTCTTGAACTAATACTTAATATTTGCTCTTTGACCTGGATTCTGGATAGACAACTCCTAAATTCTTTGTAATCTCCTATGTCACAGTATTTTTTGTGCTAATTGGATAACTGCTGTGATTTTCCAGAGCTTCTGCACAGGGGCGTTCTCTCTAGAACGATCAAGGGATACCTGATAGCATTTACCCCACCATACCATCCTCCAGGAAGGGAAGGGGCCAGAGGATGCAGTCATGCCTTCATGAAGCCACCCTCAGAGACCTTCCAGCCGGGTGAACATGTCCAGGTCCAGAGAGGGCCACATCCCCCAACTCCACAGGCACAGAAGCTCTTGTCGCTGGGACTCTTCTGGACCTCCTCTTATGAACTTCTTCACCTGACTATTCATCTGTCTGTTATGGCTGTGTCTAGATGACCCCCAATCCCTTATGTGCTCCTAGGTGGGCTTTTCCAGAAGTGCCTGGATCTAGAGTGTGTGATTGATTCACAGTGCAGTGCTAGGAACAAGGATGCTAGGATGATGGTGGGTGATGACCAAATCAGTCCACTGATTGGTTTGGCACTGCCCTAATACCAATAGCCTGGGTACAATAGAAGGGGCAGAAAGAGGCATGTCTTGCCTTGTGTGTGTGTGTGTGTGTTTTAGGGAATGGCCTACAGGGTGTTCAGGGTCTCACTACTAGATCGAACTCGTAGTGATCTGCCTGTTTATAGCCTCCCAAGTGCTGGAATTACAGGCATGCACCACCACACCCAGTCTCACTCACTGTCTCAGCATACCCTAGGGGCAGGGCCAGTATGGCAGGCCAGGGGATGGAACCCCTAGCCCCTGCACCTATTTGCAGGCACTTTAATCCGCTGAGCTATTTGGTCAGCCCTTGTCTTGCTTCTTGCTTGCTTGCTTGCTTTTACTGTCTTCTGCTTACCATTAACTGGTTCTCTGCGGTACCCCTCTGCCAAGTCACTCTGCCTTGGAGCCAGCCAATGATGGACTGAAACCTCTACAAACTGTTAGCTAAACAAACAAAACTTTCCCCTTTTAATTTTTTTTTTTTTTTCATTTATGTATTTTGATACAGGGTCTCACTACATAGCTCAGACTCATAATTATCCTCCTGTTTTCAGCCTCCCCAGTGCTGGTATTACAGGTGTGCACCACCATGCCCGGACTTGGTCGCCAGCTCAACAGGCCTGGAGGTGGGGCCCACAAGGCATGCAGGGCCAGGGATCGAACTCCTGTCCCTATGCTTGCCAAAGTAGGTGCTTAGACCCCTGGGCTAACTCGTCAGCTGTCCCCTTTAATTTGGATACTGGCTATTTTGTCTCAGCAATGAGA
This sequence comes from Octodon degus, assembly GCF_000260255.1. Lineage (NCBI taxonomy): Eukaryota > Metazoa > Chordata > Mammalia > Rodentia > Octodontidae > Octodon > Octodon degus. Next base: position 7,261,624 of record NW_004524640.1, read on the forward strand.
AACTAAGACACTATCTTTTTTCTTATCCTTTATATAATGAATCAAGAAACTTAAGAGCTCGCTTATTCTGTGAGGCATTTTGGAAATGTCCCTGTCAAACTTATAACTGGAAAACTGTCAAAATGAGGGGGTCAGGAGAACTTGTGATTTTTAGCTAAGTGGGACAGATATGTGAATAACCTGGGGGTTCTACCTGAGACTGATATTACTTGAGACCAGTGTGACAAAGCTGGGAATGAGGGGTAATCTTGTGGGACTGACCTCCTCATCTGTAGGTCTGCACCAACTAGGTAGGTGTCATAACTGACCTGCAGAAAACCTGCTGGGCTCTATGAGCAGGAGAACTGTTTGGCCTAGGGGAAAACGCACATATTTGATCATGCACAAATACTAGTATGAATGCAAAGGAAAAAAAGTTTTCCTTTTCAATAGCTTTTACTACATTGGTTTTTTAGACAGGGTCTTGTTGTTCAGGTTGCCCCAGAGCTGACACTAGTCCAGGTTGGCCTCAAACTTGCAGCGGTCCTCATCCTCGCAGCATTCCTGCCTCTAGAAGAGTGGGATTACCAGCAAGGGCCACTCTGCCTGGCCTATCCTTTTCAGTAGTTGTTAGTTTGTTCAATTCACAATTATGTTTTGATTTGGTATACGCTGAATAATGCTACCCACAATTGGCACATTTTATAAATTTATGATATAGATTATGTAACTAAATCATTAAAACATACAGACCGTTATTTTATCATTCTGATAATTTTATTTATTTATTTATTTATCACTACCAGGAATTGAACCCAGGGCCTTCACATTGAGCTCATTTATTATTTTTAGAAAAGATCACACTAAGTCACTAAATTATCTAGGCTTGTCTTTAACTTGTAGTCCTGTCTTGGACTCCCAGCATGCTAGAATTACAGGTCTGTACCACCACACATGGTTCTAATCACTTTCTCTCTGGGGACAAAAAATAAAATCTAAAGTACAAGGGAAGGGCCAGTGAGATAGCTCAGCGATCTAAAATGCCTCCTTAGGCAAGCGTGAAGGGACTGCAGTTCAATCCTTGGCATCATGTGCTGTGCCAGCTGCACCCTAGGGTGGGCAGAGCTGGCCACCAAAAAAAAAAAAAAAAAAAAAAAAAAAAAAAAAAAAAAAAGTACAAGGGCAAATGGGAAAAAAAGGCTTCTAATCAAGCTTACTTTTGGGTTTTTGTTTTTTTTTTTGGCAGAACGGGGGATTGAACTCAGGCCCTTGCACTTGCCAGGTAAGTGCTTATTCTACTGAGCCGACTCCCTGGCCCCTTTTTTGTGTTTTTGAGACATGGTCTTGCTATGTACTTCAGACTGGCCTTGGAGTCACTATGTCGCCCAGGCTGGCCCTGAACTCACAGCAATCCTCCTGCCTCAGCCTGAGCGCTGGGATTAGAGGTGTGCGCTATTGCACCTCGGGCTCAGACTTACATTCTGAGGTATATTTGTTGAGTCAGTACAAAGTTTAAGGAAGTATATAATCACATTAGAATTGAAATAATTCTAGTAAACACTTATAATATGAAGTTGAAGATGTTCACTTCACAGATGGATTATACTCACTGATCTGAATTTGCAGCAAGCTTGTTATGTTCATGAATTGTTTCCTGGACACAGTCTTCAAGCATACGTACATGACTATCACTACGGTGTAAAAGACACATAGCAAACTTAAAAGGATAAATAGCAAGAAAAAATAAGACACTATTCAATTGCACTATCTTTGAAAACTGAAAATTAGTTTAATAAGGAGTGCCTCTAGTGTGTTCATTTATAACACTAAATAAATAGCTGAAACACTGGATAGAAAAAATAGTCAAGCTGATTTACATGATGGCAATCTTGAATAGTTTCCACTGAGATGATTCTTTAGAACTGATTGATTAAACAGTCTCAGTATTAAAGAGAAAAAAAAATTTCAGAAAGGCCACTTGTAATATGCTGAAATGTTTAATGCTGTCCCTCTTTGTAAAATAAAAATCACATCAGGAATTTTAAATTTCTTCAGTGAAAAATAATTACATATTAGCAGCCCACCTTTTAGCATTAGTAATGCAAATGATTCTCCCCCTATTTCCAACACGTTCTGCATTCTCCATGAGTAGAGTTCGGGCTTCATGCTGGTATTCAGTGATTTTGCACAGGGTTTCCACCGCTGCAACAAGACCATGCAGGATGCTACAGCACTCTGGATCTGCCCGCGGGTTAGGAGGTCCGACAGCAGCTAACGCTGCCATGAGCTAAGCAGAAGGAAAGACAGTTATGTTGACAAAAGCATTCACACCTCAGGTGAAAACATAACCAGAAAACTGTCAAGCAGGATATTTTACAAATACAGGCAGAATCAACTGAAGAAAATGCTGGCAAACCGAACCTAGCAATACTCAAAGGAATTATATGCTGTGGTCAAATGGGATCTGCCCCAGGAATGCAGAATTGATTTCATATCCCCAAACCAATTGACATCACATCAAAGCAATAAAAAATAAAAATCCCACAATCATCTCCATTAATTAAAAAAAAAAAAAAAAAAAAAGCATTTAACAAAATCTAAGAGTAGTTGAGGACAGTGGTGCATATTTGTAATCCCAGCACTCTGGAAGACTGAGGAAGGAGCACTCAGAGTTGGAGTCCAGCCCGGGGAACTTAGCTAGACCCTGTCTCTAAAACATGAAACAAAAACCCTAAAGCCCTTCATGACAAAAACAAAAGAAAAAAAGCAAAGAAACTCAACAAACTAGAATTAGAAAGGGATTTCCTTGAGCAGACTGATAAAGGGCAGCTATAGCAAGTATACAGACCGTATCATGCCAAATGGTGAAAGACTACATGTGTTCCCCCTAAGAAGATACAAACAACCTGAAGAAAATGCTGGCAAAACAAACCAAGCAACACCCCGTTACATCAAATGGGATTATATGCCATGACCAAATAGGATTGGCTCAGAGATGCAGAGTTAATTTCATATCCCAAAATTAGCTACAATACATCAAAGGAATAAAAAACAAAAGTCAATCATCTCTATGTCTACTCTTACTACTTTATTCAATACTCACTGTAAGTTCTAACCAGAATAATAAGGAAAGAAAAATAAGAACCCAGATTATTAAGGAAAAACCAAAACTCCCTATGTTGCAGATAGATTATTTAAAGAAAATACTGAAGAATCCACTAAAAACTATTATAAGTAATAAAACTGCTTCAGTAAGGTTACAGATGAACCATACAAAAATAACAATAATTACATTCGCATTAGCCTCCAAAAGAATAAAATACTTAGGAATAACTTTAACAAAGGAAACAAAACATTCTGAAAACTACAAAACACTGTTGAAAGAAATTAAAGATCTAAATAAACAGAAGATTTCCCCATGATAATAGGTTAAAAGAATTAATATTGTTAAGATAGTAGTATCACTCAAACTGCACACTCAACATAGTTCCCATCAGAATCTCAGTTGACTTCCTCTAGGTTTCTACAAAGCAGATTTTGCTGATCAGCTAGCAAGGAATTACATGGGGCTGCATGGGACCCAGAATGGCCAAAACAATCAAAAAAGAGCAAAATAGAAGGAACCACATTATCTGATTTACTACAAAGCAATGGGAACCAAGGCGTGGGTGCTGCACAAGGACAGACATAGAGATAAGAGGAACAGAATTAATAGTTTAGAAGTCATTTATGGTCAACTGAGTTCCAACAAGCATACCAAGATCATTCAGTAGGGCAAAGAATAGTTTTATTTTTAACAAAATCATGGTAAGGGACAACTAAATAGCCAACTGCAAAAGAATTGAGCTAAACGCTTGGCCTCAAATTCTGAATAAAAAAGTGGCTCAAACTAAATTCAAGAGCCAAAGCTATAAAACTCAAAGGAGAAACATTTTGCTAAATCTTTATCATCTTGGACTTGACAAGATTCCCAAAAAGAAAACAAAGTAATTTGGACTTGATCAAAATGAAAACTTTTTGTGCTTAAAAAGACACTATCAAGAAAGTAAAAACTCAATCCATACAATAAAGAAAGTCTAAAAATCAGCCATTTAACCAGGGCCTGGTCATCCACAGTACATGAAGAACTCTTGCATCTCAGTAATAAAATGACAAACTGACTAAAAAGTGGGTAAACGATGTGAGCAGATATTTTTTAGGAGATATACAAGTGGTCAATGAACACTGAGGAGACGTTCAACACTGTTAGCCACTAGAGACATACAAATGAAAAAACCACAGCAAGGTTATACTCAATAGATTGTCTAGAACATAAAAATTGGATAGTAAGTTTTGGTAAGCATATGGAGAAATGAAAATATTCACTGTCTGTTGGCAGGCGTGTAAAGTGAGACAACGCATCAGCAAATAATTTGGAAGTTCCTCAAATATTAAACACAGGTTTCTATAATGGCAAGCAATTCCACTAAGTACATGCCCAAAACAAATGAGACATACTTTTTTTATTGGTCTTTTTGAGACAGGTCCTCACTATACTATTCAGACTGGCCTTGAGCTCACTTTGTAGTCCAGGCTGGTCTCAACTTCACAACAACCCTCCTACCTCAGCTTCCTGAGTGCTGGGATTACAGGTGTGTACCACTACACCCAACTGAGACATAATTTTGACACAAATATATATATATATATATGTTTATAGCTACATTATTCATAACACGCAAAAGGTGAAAACAATCCAAATTAACCTACAAAAAGAAATAAAATGTAATATATCCATGCAATATAATATTTTTCAGCCATAAAAAGAACATAGCTGAACAGTGAAAACATTGTGAATGCTCAAAGAAAGCAGTCACAAAAGACCCTATATATTCTAATAAACTCACATTTGATGGGATTGTTTCCACTGATGAACACCCATTAACGGACAAATTTTAACATGAAATAATTGAAATAGTGTATTTAAATTTTTCATCAGTCCCTTTCTTACGTTGTTCATATTTGTCAGTGTAGACTGAAATTTTCTCTCCAATAAACAACAGCAAACATAAGCACTCAGTAGGTCAATATTCTTAAATGATATTAACAAAAAAATTTTAATAAATTTGGCTTAAGTTTATTTCTGCTCCCTTCACTAAGACCAAGTCATTTTAAAAAGCAAAAATTTACAGATGAAGAAAACAGGAGGGGTTAGAATAAAAAATAAGAAATGAGAGAGATGTCAACAAGAATTATAAAATCAATGAGGAAATGGTAATGAACTTAACAGGACTGACTGAACATGCTAAAGCCTAAGTGCCTAAGGAGGAATAAAAAGGCAGAAAGGTATACCACACACATCTAAGTCTGAGAATTGGAAGCACCAAATACTACACAAAACAGGTGGAGCAAGATACAGAAAACTACAAGTAGCTCAAAATCAAAATAAGGCATAAGGGCTGGCCAAATGGCTCAGCAGATTAAAGTGCCTGCAAGCAGGTACAGGGGCCCGGACTTCAATCCCTGGGCCTGCCGTGCTGACCCACCCCTGGGGTGCACTGAGACAGAAATTGAGACTGGGCATGGTGTTGTGCACCTGTAATTCCAGCTCTTGGGAAGTTGTAAACAGGAGAATCACTACAAGCCCATCCAATCTACTAGTGAGACCCTGAGCACCTTCCCCCAAAATACAATAAATACATAAATAAATAATAAGATATAATTTCACTGCAGATCTTACACCTTTAACCCATCCAAGTGACCACTTCTTCCTGACTATCAGATACAGAATCAGATTACTCAAACCAAAGATACCAAGCATGGCATTACAAAAGCACAGCAGAGTAAGGCTAAGGTACCAGGCTAACCTTGCTGTTATGGCTTGTGTCTAGGTGTCCCCCCAAAGCCTCATGCAGTCTTGGGGCAGCTTCTGGAGTTTGTGATTGATTATTGGGGGTGTGGATGCTGCACTTGCCCTGGGGCAGGTAATTTGCATTACAATGTCAGGAGGGAGGAGAAGCTAGTTGCTTGAGCTAGCTTCTTGCTCTTTTCCACTGCCATGAAAGGTTGCTCTCTGCCTTGTGCCGTTCTGCCTTGGAGCCAGCTGAGTATGGACTGAAACATCCAGTAACTGTGAGCTAAACAAACCTTTCCCTCCTTCATTCTGGGTGTCAGGTATTCGTCCCAGCAACGAGAGAAGAGTAATTCAGACACCTGCCAACAAAACTTCCTGTGGTAATGCAATGTTCTCTGTCCTACCCAATACAAGAAGCACTATCTATGTGGGGCTTGTTGAACATCTGAAACATTAGACTAGTGCTGCAAAGGAAGTAAATTTTTCATTTAATTTTTAAACGTAAACACATGTGGCTAGTAGCTACTATAGTAGACAGCAAAGTATTAGGGCAAAAACACCAAGAGTAAATATAATCTGAAAATCTGCCTCTTGAAAGCTTCCCAGGCTTCCGATTTGATTTGAAACTGTCTCACTGCTATCTGTTTATCAATAAAATTTTGAAAAAAAAAAAAAAAAGAAAGCTTCCCAGAAGGTTACCAGCCAAGTGTACAACACACAGGTGGAAGAGCGGAAGGTCTTTTCTGGAGCCCTGAAGGTCCCAGAGGGATTATCTGCTCACCCCAACCTGCTCATGCGTACCTGGAGGCTCCTCATGAAAATAAGTGATTTAAAGCCAGTGAAACCCAGTCAGCAATGTCTATCCCAAAACAGATTTTTTAATCTGCCACTTAGTGTCCTGCTTTTAAATAAGATTACATAGTCAAATGTCAGCAGGCATTTTTTAAGCCTCAACATGAAAAGAATCTTTAGAACAGAAGTTTCAAAAGAAAATTTCAAATACAACACAATTAATACCCTCAGGTAAAAGAGATTCTACCCATGAAACGAACAAACAAAAGAGGATATGACAATTAAAATACAATCAAATAAAATTTCCATGTAAGGGTTAAAAAGCTTAAAAACTAACAAGAAGATGCTCAATGATAGATTAAATTTAATCTAGGAAGTCCAACATACCACTAGAAGATCTTCTAGAAAGATACAGAGATTAAGATCATTACCACAGACACAACATAAAAAATTTTAACCAACTTTTCCTGTATAATAAGTGAGGAAAAGATCCACTACAATTTACCACTGAAAACACTAAGATAAAGGAGGAAAGAAAAGATCCTGAAAACTGTCAGAAGTTATGAGGAAGGGCCAGGGAGACAGCTCAGTGGCTTAAGCACCTGCCTGGCAAGCACAAGGATCAGGGTTCGATCCCTGGTACCACATGCTGTACTGGCCCCACCCCATGCAGGCCATGCCAGCCACTGAAACCAGGTGTGGTGGTGTATGCCTGTAATCCCAGCCCAGGGAGGCTGAGACAGGAGGATCACAAAATAAATTAATGAATGAATGATTTTTTTTTCAAAGTTTTATTGATAAACAGCAATGAGACAGTTTCAAATCAAGTCGGAAGTACAGTTTCAACAAATAATACACTGCATATATTCTTCTTAGTGGTTAATTGCTGTACAAGAAGTGGACTTGTGATCCTATTTACAAACACCATTAGAACAAATCATTCTATTCATTAAGAGAATGCAACTATATATCTATCCTAACCACTTTGAATACACAGATACAAAATGGACATTCATCGGTATACCCCATTTTTTCTAAGTTCCATTATTGAATATTATAGGTGTGTAAACTCAGCAAAATATTCTAAAAGAGTCCAGTAGCCCATAATAGCATTGGGTCTTCTGTTTAACTGGCAATGTCAGAAATTATTGACCTGAGTCCCCCACAGCTCAACTTAACAGCACTGAATGAATGATTTTTTAAAAAGAAGTTACGAGGAAGACTATTAGATGTCTCAACAGCACCACTGGAATCTGGAACACCATAACAGTGATCCCTCACAAAGAAAAAAGGTTATTTGCAAGGTGGAACTTCTATACTCAAAATATCAAAAAGAGAACCTGAAAAAAACGAGAACAGCAGCAGTCAGTAGGCCGAGCCAGTGACCAGCTCTGTGTTCCCAAAAGTGGTTCACATTGCTAAATTACCTAGACAGTGGTGAGCAATATACTGAGACCTTCTACAGATACACAAGGAAAAGCGCTAACAGACACTCAGAAAGCTAAGCCAATGGTGCAGCAAAAGGGCACGAGCCATTCCAGTAATAAGTAAAAATCTGAACAAAGAAGTAATCACTAAGCGGCAGAGCAGTCGGTAACACTCTATATGGACATTATAATGCACATATGGAATAAAAATATTTTTAATCATTTTTCAGAAGCACTATGACATTTAGAAAATTTTCAAAAATAGCTACTGCTTAACAAGTAACCATACCTCCTGTAAATTCTGGTCTTCTTGAGTCCAAGAATTTAAAACATGTGCTCCGGAATCGCTCACAATGAAATTCACCTAACAAATGTCAAAGGGACAATTAGTATTCAACTCTAATCTTACTGAATTACAATCATGTTTTAAAATAATACGCAATTTCTAACACAGGTCTGCCGTTCGATGCATTCGTTTCACAGCTACAGAGCACCGAAAGTACAGGCCAGGTGCTATCTCACAATGGCACTGGGGACCGGAGAGTGCAGCGAGGACTAACCCGGCTCTGTCCCACAGTGCAGGAGTCGCGGTGGGGAGCGAGGTGAAACGGCAGTGTAGAGGACAAATGAATGAAAACGGTCATCTCAGAGAGTGATAAGCGCCACAAAAAATAAATGGGTTTTAGATTGCGCAGCCAGAAATGGTTTTCTCCACAGAAGATTCATTGAAGGTCTCCGAAGTGACCAAAGGAAATCAGCGCTGAAAAGGCCAGGGACAGGGAACTCTAGGCACAACAAGAGGAGAAGCACAGGGCATCAAGTGTATTCCCTCAAGAGGGTAAAACTCAGAGCATGCAGAGGTAGGAGTTAAGCTCAAAGAGCATCAGAAGTCAGAGCACACGGAAAGCCAAACAATGGATATGGACTGTATTTTTTTTTTTTTTAACCAGGGATTGAACTCAGGACCTTGCGTTTGCCAGGCAGGCACTTACGCCGCTGAACTATATCCCCAGCACTGTATTCCAATTTTTAAAATAAAGTCCAAGGCCAGAGAGACAGCTCAGAGGCATAAGCACCAGCCTGGCAAGCACAAGGTCCTGAGTTTGACTCCAGATATGATTGATCGATTGATCGATCAATGAATGTAAAGTCCAAATAAAAAAAAAAAACTATCAGGGTTGGAAAATAATTGGTACAGCGCTTGCCTGGCATGTGTGAAGCACTGGGTTTGATCGCCTGCACCATAAAAAGTAAATAAATAAAAAATAAATAACAAATAGCACCAGGTAAAATGGTAAGAATGATAACGAACATATTACAAAGCATATCAAATGACGATGATTACTATGTTCCTTTTTGGGAAGAGGAAAAAATTTCTTTCCCCTAAACAATATAATCTAATTCATGGTCATTTTTCCTAATACCCGTGTAATACTAGTTTTCTTTCTTCAAGGAAAAAAATTTGATAACTGGCCTCATCTATCTTGGCTTATCTAACAAGATATACTTTACCAGCCATTTTATTTAGATTATCTCAATTAGATCCTACAACAAGGAAACAACTGTATGTTTACATGGGAAGATAATGAGGCTTGGAAAACTGAAGAAAAACAATCATTCAAGCATTATGGTGTCCAATGTTAATCTCAGCACCTGGCAGGCTGACACAAGATCACTGTGAGTCGAAGGCCAGCCTGGAGTACAGTGAGGTAAATGACAGCCTCAACTATTAGTCTCAGGAGAAAAAAGCATGGGGGGTGGGGAGTAAGAAACACAAACAAAGTCACATTGCTTGCCTGGGATTTGCATTTTCATTAAACTGTTAGACAATGTAGATGATCCAAACCCTCCACCCCCACCCCAGATGGGGTCACTATGCAGTCCAGGCAAACTCACAGCAATCAACCCAAGTACTGGGATTACAGCCATGTGCCACCATGCCCAGCTCAGATGCCAGGATCTGCAATGAAACCTGTGCCTTAAATCACGTTACTCCTCCCTCACTCTTACACCTCTTCACCAAATTTAGGAATTTCAAAAGATACTTATATTTAATTTGTAATGTAATGGCGTACATAATACTGGACTACATGTTCACCTCTGCTCTTTTCCCACCTAAGATCTGGTGAGGTCCCAGGCTAGGCAAAAAAGACAGGAAACATATCACCCACTGGGAGCTAATCAGAAACAAATTATCTGAGATACTTAAATCTAAAGATCACTTTAACACTTGGAGTTTCTACCAATCATCAATTTCTCTTATTGACAAAAAACAACTCTTGCTTAGCTTTTTCTTTTTTGGTACTGGGGACTGAGCTCAAGATAGGTATGTACGCTAAATATACCCTCCACTACTGAATTACGTCCAGCCCTTACTATGTAACTCAAGTTAGGTTTCTTCCTCTTCTTCTCCCCAGTTTCTACATCAACAACACAGCAGTAATATCTAACACAATGCCACAAGTCAACAAATTGCTTTTAGCAATGTTTCTTCTGCTTTGACTACCAACAATTCTCAGTGTTAGTGTGTCTGTTCATACCTTTGAGTGTTGGCCCGAAACCTACCTCATAGGATTGTTTTCAGAATTAAAAAAGGTAATAACATAAAGCACTTGGGAACGTGCCTTGAACATCTGAGTGGTAAACAATTACTGCCCCCAACGAAATACCTGTAACATATTAATGCCAAAGGGCAATTCTAAAATGGGCAAGGTAGTGAACGAACACTTTTAATCTCGGCTTGGCCACTTGGGAGGCTAAGGTAAAAAGATTGCTGTGAGTTCAAGGCTACCCTTACTATACCATCCTGGAATACATAGAGATCCTGTCTGAAAACAAAAGATAAACACCAGAACAAAGAGAATCAAACAGAAGTTCTATGTACTCTTTTTTTGGTTTGTTTGTTTATGGGACAAGGCCTTACTATGCAGTTCAGGCTAGCCTTGAGCTCACTTTGTAGCCCAGGATAGTCTCGAACTTGCAGATCCTCCTGTCTCAGCCTCCCACAATGCATGGCCTATGTACATTTTAAAGTAAATAAAGATTTCTAAGCCTAACTTTTTTCCAATACTGGGGATTGAAGCCAGAGCTTTTGTACTGAGCTATCTCCCTGACCCTTTTTATTTATTTTTTATCCTGAGACAGGGTCTTGCTAAGTTCCTCTGGCTTGGCTCAGCTTCCTAGTCTGTTTGGATTATGAGCATGTGCTACCACGCCCAGCTGTACACCAAATTTATACAAAATTCATATAAAGATTATGTATGCAGTTAGGTACACTCCCAAACATCATAACTGTTTGTAATCCACACTCACCAGCTTTTTGAAAGGAAATATATCATACATTATTCTACAGTACTCCATGGAAGATTCTACTGAGCAAGTCCACAATGATTTAGAGATGGGGGCCAACGGGATGATGCCTTGGGTCCTATTCTTCACCAGCATATCAAACTCGACATGCTGTCTGCACGATTCTGCCATGTAGGGGCAGTGATCCACAACAAACACCGTCTTATGCGATTCAGAAAAAATCTTCATTTTGTTTTAACCTGTATGAAGAAAAATAACACTAGTCAAACGTTGATATATCCTCACAATCTCGAATTATTTCTAAGGAACGTGTCTTTTCCTCTTGAACAGGAAGGGAACATGAACACCTTTAGAGAGGAAATAGGTCCAAAAGGTGACAAGATTTACTGGGGTCAGAATCAGCTGCTGCAGCAAAGCCCGGGCTACACCCTATCTTTCTGCCTCTTTACCAGACACATGCAAAATTACTGCCTTTTTCTTTTTGAAAGAACTTAAAATTGTCACACACACACACACACACACACAAACCCCAACCAACAACACATTTTTACATATAACTGCACTTGATTCCCTTACCTATACCAAACACAATAAACGCCATATACTCTTTAAATACCTTTTTGGTGATCCTTGCTAACTGACATTAGTTACATATAAACCTCCAAGCCAGCATTTTGGGATTCCCCCGCCCCCCCCCCAAAAAAAGGAAAGAAAACATTTGAAGACTTCGGAAAAATGCATTTGAGATGACGTGAAGGGGAGTTAACAGGAAGGAGGGACAGCAAAAGCAAAAGCCAAAACACCACATCTAATACCATCACTGCACACTGGGTCTGAGCCTTAGGCTAGAGACCTCCAACTCACACTCTCCCCCTTTGATTTTCAAACACCTCATAATTCACCATGTACAACAGAAAAACTTAGTCGCTACCTTCAGGCTAGGGAGGAGAAACTTTCAAAACTTTTTCTTACAAAAACGGAGCATATGGTACTCCCTCGCTCCGCTAATAAAATCTCATCCTAAACAGACAAATCCACACCCGAAAAGCACATGGTGAGCAGAACAAGTGTTCATCACAAACGGACTGTCTCCTCGTGACCCCGCTATTTCCTTCTGCGCTCAAAGGCATCCCTCTTCCGTGAAAAACTCTCCTCAAGAAAGCTTCTCGGCACACTTCGCCGGAGGATGGGGGTGGAAAGTACAAGATGAGTGGACGGGGAAGACCTCAGGATCGACGTTCGCTTACTTCCGTGCCTGGTCCTGCAGCGCAAACGAAGAGGCTGTGAAGAACAGCCTCCCTGGCACAGGCTGCGGCCCGGGCGCGCGGGGAGAGTCAGCGCGCAGCCAGGCGCGTCTGGTACCAAAGCCTGGGGACTACGTCCGCCCCGCTCATCTCCCCGCACACCGGTCCTGCCTACGCTTCCTAAGGCAGGCGCGCGTGCGTGCGTGCGCGTGCACGCACACGCTCGCGCACCCGGGCCCGCGCGTGCGCACAGCTCTCCTCGGCAGGGCCGCCGCGCGAGTCGACGACTGGGAAGAGGGCGGAGCCAAGTAGAAAAAAAAAAGTCCACCACTCGAGATTTTTCTACTCGCTAGTTTTCCCGATCACCCATGAGGAAGAACGTCCAGGCGACTTGAGAGTCTCCCCCATGGCCAAGTGTCTCCCACACAGCACCGGCGGAAGCGGCCAAACAGCCGCTCGGCGTAAGGCCCACCCGCCGGCCTCCCTTTCTTGGCCTCTCCACCCTGGTCGGTTGCTCCTGGCAAAACACGCGAGACTTCGCGAGAGGCCGAGCGAAAGTCTGGGACTGGAGACCCCCGGAGGGAGCGCGGAGGCCCCGCCCCTCGGAGGAAGTCTCGCGAGGTGGCGGCGCTCCGGGAGCGCGCGTCGGAGGCGTTCTACCGAGCTTTCCCCCCGGGCTGGGCCTGGGGCTGAGCCCCGCCGGTCCGCGGCCGCCTTCTCCGCGCGCGCTGGCGGCCGGGCCCGGTGTCTGCTCGCTGAAGAGGCGGAACGAGGGCACGGAGTCTTCTGTTGAGTGCGCCGGCCCCGGTTGGCGGAGGCAACTGACGGCTGCGAGGCGCCGCGGGGAGCGGAGTGAGTGCGGGAACCCGCGGACCGAGCTGCCGTGGGCGGGTCGGCAGCCTCCCTCGCCCGCGCCGCCCGGTGCCGTGCGCTCCGGGAGCCGGACCTCCTCTCCCGGCCCGAGGCGCGGAGCCTGACCCTGCAGACACGCCTTCCGCGTTTGTTTTCTGCCCGCCTAGCCCACCTGAGACCTCATGAGGAGAGCCCCTCTTCGGTCCTCACCCCTCCCCTTTGCAGCGTTTGTCACAGAGAGCCGTTGCGCCTTTCTTCACGCTGCCCTGCAAAAGGTATTTTTATTTTTTATTTTTATTTTTTGCCTCCTGTTTTTCTCCTCTGATCATGACTTCAGTCTCTGATCGGCTACCCAGACTAGGAGCCGCGCGATAGTCCTCGGTTCTGCGTCTCTGTTCACCGGAGACGCAGATTATTTCATCTGTACCGGATTATTTCATCTTTCCGCAGAGCTGCTGTGGTTGCCCTAACCCCACCCCACGTTGGTCTCCCCACCGTCGTCGTTCCGCAGAGTTTGCAATCTGAAATACTTGTTTTTAATCTCTTTTCGAAGTTTTTCCGATTCGGTGTTACTGGCAGAATCTAGTTCCGATCCTTGAGCGTATCAGTCATTTTACCTTTTTAATTCCACCTTGTTGCTTTCCTGAGTACTTTAGTATCCAAACGTACCGGACTACAGTACGTGCCCTGCGTTTTCACAAAGTCTCTACTTGGTACGTGTTGTATCCGTCTGTCGGAAATACTTTGTTCTCTGCTTCACCAGCTGTCACAACCCAGTGTACAGATCCGTATCTTCTCACACTCCTGCCAGTGACAATAGTACAGCTGTGCCCAAAGCACTAGAGATAGTTCTGCGGTATTTATTAAGATGTCTTATTTGCTCATTTATCTGTCTTTTCTGCCAGCCTAAACTTGAGTCTAGAATCATGTTTCACTTATCCATTGCTTGGTATGGCAAGCATTATTTATATCCTCTCCACATCTGGAAATATTACCACAGGAGTTTTTGGTCCCTTAAAACCATGGATTTTTAGAGCCAAAAGGAGCCCCCACGTATTAGCCCAAAGGCGGCTTATCTGTATGGAATATAAGCGACTACACTGCCAACCCATGCAATTCTACTTTTAGTATTTCAGTTTATTTATAATGGGGGGAAGTCTCTCTCAATGATTTTGCATGTTAGGCTGCAGACAGTGCTGGTTGTATGTGCGCTTGTGCAACTCTTGACAGGCTGTCTGGCCCATAGCTTAGAAATAACTGCTTTAGATTAGAAGCTTTTGTTTAGCCACAGTTGTAAGTGAACACGCACGTTTTCTGTAAGTCCTCCATTGACGGCTGGATGTCGTGGCAGCCAGCCTGTAATCCCCGCAATGAAGGAGGTTGAGGTAGGAGCATCTCAAGTTCCAGTCCTACCTGGGCAACCCAGACCATCGCTAAATACAAAAAGAGGCAGGGAGGACATAGCTCAGTTGTGAAGGGCCCCGAGGTTCTTGATCCTCAGTACCAAAAAAAAAAAAAAGTTCTCCAGGATTCTTTCAAATTCTGTTCCTTCCAACTTTAAAAATTCTATCTATCTATCTATCTATCTATCTATTTATTTATTTATTTTGCGGAACCAGGGATTAAACTCAGGCCCTTGCGCTTGCCAGGGAAGCGCTTATTCTATTGAGCCATCTCCCTGGCCCCATTTCATCTTATTTAGAAAGCTGTTTCAGGGCCAGGGAGACTAAGCAGACTAAGCACCTGCTTAGGCATGCACAGGGCCCAAGGTTCGATCCCCCACCAGCACCACCACATGCTGCTCCCCTGGGCAGGCTGAGCAGGCCACTGAGACCAGGCATGGTGGCACACACCTGTAATCCCAGCACTGCAGATCCTGCAAACAACAGGATCACTACAAATCAAAACTGCATAGTGAGACCCTGCACCAAATACATACATACATACATACATGAAAAATAGCTGCAGATGTATTCATTCCATCATTTTTAAGGACAGTTATAATTTTCAGGACTTTTAAGTAGTACACCTGCATAAGATTTTATGTGCATTGTGTATGTGCTCTTTCTTGATGTATTAAGTTTACAAGTTTCTCTGAAGGGGCTGGTGAGATGGCTCAGTGGTCTAAAGCACCTACTTAGAACAAGCTTAGCAAAGCACAGGCGACCGCGGTTCAATCCCCCAGCACCACATGCCAGCCAGCCCCACCCCCTGGTGGGCTGAGCTGGCCACACACACACACACACACACACACATACACACACACACACACACACACATAAATAAATAAAATTAAAAAAAAAAAAAGTTTCTCTAAAGGACCTAACTGAGCCTTTCAATTCTCTATTTTCAGGTGCCAGTTAGTATTGTCTACAAATTAGCATTAAAGGGGCTTGCCTGAACAGTACAATTTTTTAAATGAAACTCGATTGTTGACAACTAAAAATATTCTGTAGTGTGTTAGTTACAATATCTTTTTATGGGCCCAGCTAGTTATAGGATATTGAATTTGTAGCTAAGGGAAACACATGGTGCAAGAGACTGGAATTTCTTTAAAATTTTCTTAACCAAAATCTAAAAGTACACAGCTGGCAGTTGTAGTCATGGGTGGGTGGTGGTTTCTTTTTTATCAGTAGCAGAATGTTCCGTACCATCCATCTGTCAGGAGGCTGACAAAGTGGGCGAGAGTAAGGGCTAGTTTGGAGGAAAAGAGAAAAGCTCGTTTTTGAAAAGTCTCCTGTAATTTGTCCTATTTAGAGAAAATTAAGTAAGTGTGTTGTGGCCAGTTAAGACAGGCACTATAGGCTGGGGAGATTGCTCAGTGGAATAAGTGCTTGCCTGACAAGTGCAAGGGCCTGAGTTCAATCCCCGGTTCTGAAAAAAAAAAGTCTGAACTCCAGTCACGCCGCAACATCTCGTATGCCGTCTTCTGTTAAAAAAAAAAAAAAAAAAAAAAAAGACAGGCACTATAAAAATAGATAAACTGAAAATATAAGTCTCCCACTTTTTTTTTTAAAACTAAAATCTGTTTTTAAGAATTTGAAACATGTCAGAGTTGGAAAACTGTACTTCCTCACTCCAATTACTAGCCAAAAAAAGAAAGGGAAAGCATTTTTCAACAATGATGGCAAAGTAAATTCATATTATGAAGTGCTTTAAACATTTTATGTGTGGCTTCACATACAGGAAATGAACATGCAAATGCTCAGAAACTGCTTTTCTGAAAATATCATTGGTTTTCTGACATGTTAATAAAATTATGTTTTGAGTTACCTGCTGTTATAATTCCTTTCCCTAAATAGATAAATCTCTACACTTGAAATTTTAAATGTAGTTTATTTTGGTAGGAATTTTTTTATGCAGCCTACAGAAGATTTGTGAAGCAAATGTTAAAAATTTCTTTAAAAGCCCAAGAGTAAACATCCATTGCTTAATTAACAGATGCCTTGTTAAAAATAGTTGCTAGGTTTTTATAACCTGGAAAAAAAATTGAAATTTTGTTACCTTGAACATTTTCTCCATCTTCATTTCCATTTATTTCCTGTGGCTGGCTTGAAGTGAAAATTTTTTTTAATATCTTGGAAGTTCCATTCTGGGGTAGGGTGGGGAAAATTGTTTTGTTTTTCCATCTAGGGAGGTCAGGATCCTTTTCATGTAGGTGAAAGCAAATAGGGCTCTAGAGATCAAGCTTGGGCTCAAGAATAAAATGCTCAGCTGGAGAGTAGAAGTTCTATTTCTGGTACTAGCTTGGCTCTGTCATTCAGCTCCTTTTATTTGGGCACTTGTTCTGGTGCCAGATGACAATGTAAGAAGAGCTACCACTGCTTTGAATTGATTAAAATTATTATTTAGCAGATTGATTTTTATTCTAGACTGCTTTAGAGGGTTATTTGGATTCAGTTAGGTTGGAGAGAAAGCTAAAAATAGGTTGAACAGTTTATATCACATAGCAAAAGTTTATTTTATAACTACTCAGGTTGAAGCAGGGTGGGATCAGTGAGGAAACAAATGGCCATTTGAATGGGTTATGATGGAAGTTATCACGGTTGTAGTTGCATTTCTCTAATGGCTAATGTTGTTGAACATCTTTTTTATGAGCCTATTTGCTGTCCATGTATCTTTTTAGTTAAGTGTTAAGGTCTTTCGCTTATTTCAAAAATTTAAATGTTATTGGGTTGAGAGATTGTTTTATTATAGGTACAAGTCTTTCATCAGCTTTATAATTTGAAACATTTGCTCCCACTCTTTAGCTTGTCTTTTTAGATATCTAAACAGTATTTATTCCTGAGCAAGTTTGTGATGTTGATGAAGTCCAGTTTTATCAAATTTTTCTTTTATTAGTCATAATCTCAGTAGAATGTCTTAAAAAAATCTTTGCCTTACTACAGGTTATAAACGTTTTTATTTTTTTTTATAAAAGTGTCATACTTTTTAATTTTACATTTAGATCTATGGTGTGTTTTGAGTTAATCTGTGTATAGAATGTACAAATTAAAGTTAGGATTAGTTTTCTGGTATACAGATACCCAGTTCTTCCAACACCAATTGTTTGCAACATTTCTCCTTGACTCAGCTTTGTACCTTTTCAGAAATCATTGACTGTGTTTCTTTGACCTTGTTGCAGCATCTCTGTTTGTTCTGTCTCTGTCCTCAACTGTCTTCCTTACTGTAGCTTTAAGTCTTAACATTTGGTAGTGGAAGTTCTCCAACTTTATTTTCAAAATTGCCTTCTTTATTCCAAGTTCTTTGGATTTCCATAGCAGTTTTTCTGTAAAATGTCCTGCTGGGGATTGATTGGAAAGTGCACAAACAGTAAACAGGTCAATTGTAGTAAACTCAGGTCTCCATTACACAGAGCCTGCCAGTCTTTGAACATAATGTTTCTACACTTTTTCAGGTTTGCTTTAGTTTCTTTCATTAGCATTTTGTAGTTATCAGTATACAAATCCTACATGTATTTAAGATCAAGAGGGTTTTTTAAAAAATTATTAAAAAATTTTTTTGGGTTTTTTAATTTGGTTTCCAGTTTTTACTTTATAGACGACAATTGGTTTGTGTGCTTGTATCTTAAAAGAATTGCTAAAACCTTACAATATTAGTTCTAAGAGTTTTAAAAATTCTTTTCCAATCTATATTCTTAATTTCTTTCTTTTTTTTCCTTTCCACCATTGTCACATTAGCATGTTGCATAAGATTGATGATTGAAACATTCTTTCCTTGTTCTAGCTTTAGTTGGAAAGGTTTTTGATATTAAATATGGTGTTTGCTGTAGCTTTTTGTAACTGCCTTTTCTACCTCCTATAGCATTGTTTCTTATGACTTACTGATTTGAGTAACAGCTTTAGCAACACTAGATTCCTTATATCTTTTCTCTATAATATTGTTAAGATGGTGGATTTCGATAAAGGAGATCAGTCATGTGTTTTTCAATTGTGATTGTTTTCCTTACCTTCACCTTTCTTCCTTAGCTTCTTTTCTGGCTTTTGGGGAGCCATTTTGATAGCACTAATCAGAATGATTATATAAAGCTCCAACTGAAGTAATATTGACAGACATACTTTATGTTTCTCTGGCATTGTGAATCTTTGTTTACATCTACACAACTAGCCAACATTTGGGTTGTAACTTTATACTTTGGTTATAGGTTAATCCTAAAATTCCAGTCATAACCCAAGTTGTTTATATGTATGGTTTGTTGTAACTTGAGGATCCACTTTACTCTTAAAGCTATGCAACTACCACTAAATTTTAGGACATTTGAGTCACTCCATAAAGAAACCCTATGCTATTAATAATCACTTCCCATCCCCTCTCCTCTTCCCAATCTTCCTACCCCCTGCCACACTTCAGTCCTAGACATTCACTAATCTGTTTTCAGAGTCTGTGGATTTGCCTCTCCTGGACATTGAATAGAAACGGAATTATGTAACATATGGTCATCATCTGTGACTGGCTTCCATGACTTGGCCTAACTTAGCAGTTATCAGCCATGTGGTTACATGTGTCAGGACATCACTCCTCCTCTTTCCTGCCAAGCATTCCACTGTATTAGTCAGCTACATTTTGTTCATGAATCTGTTGAGTAGCATTTGGGTTAATTCTGATCTTTGACCATTGTGAATGTTTTTATTTTCTGTGTGTGTACCTAGGAGTGAAGTGTTTGGCTATGTTTAACCCTTGAGGAGGAGCTACCACACCGTTTTGTTTTCCAGAGTAGCTGTGCCAGCCTGGTGTGGTGCTGCATACTAAGTTCCAGCACTCTTGAACACTGAGGCAGGAAGATCACGCATTCAAGTGTTGGCTGGGGAATTTAAGTAACTTATGGCGGCACTGCCTTGAAATTTAAAAGTGAATAGGCAAGGACTGGAGCTATAATTCAGTGCAAAGGCCCTGGCTTCAGTTCTCAGATTCTTCAATTCTTCACTCTCTGCAGAGTGGCTGGATTGCAAAGTTCTTTGTCCAAAGTTCATTTATTTATGGCCCTGAGTTGGCTCTATACTATAGTTCTAACTTAACTTCTCTAGATCTAGCTTTTGGCTTAGGGATTTTATTTTTCTAGGAAAACCTCAAGAAAGGGTAGCTCATAAAACATTAGGTAAAACTTAGTAGAAAGAATAATTCAAAGAGAGTAAGTTTCAGAAAGTTGTAAATTCTTTCAAGACACTATTTTAAAGTTACAGTTTTGAGGTGTCCAAGGACCAGTTTGAGAAGTTCGCTCTCAATTACAGAGCTTTTTCCTGGCATCTCTGTTCTGTTCTCTATCTACATACCTTTTTATGTCAGTGCCATTCTGTTTTGGTTACTATGGCTCTGTAGCATGTGTTGAAATGAGGAGTTTTGATTTAACTCCTTTGCTCAGGGTAGTGTTAGGTACTTGGGTCCTTATGCGCTTCTGTATGGATTGTAGAATTGTCTTTCCTAATTCTGTGCAAAATATCATTGGAATGTTGATCGGGTTAATGTTGGCTATGTACATCATTTTGGAAGTATGGGCCTCCAAGTTTTTTACTCTTTGAATCCATACGCATGATGGCTCTTTCCATCCTGAACTTCTCAGTTTCTTTCATTAGTGTTTGATGATTTTTATTGTAAGGATCTTTCACATCTTTAAATATTTTCCTCTGTGTGTGTGTGTGTGTGTGTGTGTGTGTGTGTGTGTGTCTATGAAATGATTGATTTCATGATTTCTTTCTCTGTAAATTTGAGCTCTATGCATAGAAAAACTACTGATTTTTACATCCTGCTGAGTTCATTTATCAGTTCCAGTAGATTTTCAGTAGAGCATTTTATCAAGGTATTTTGCATCTGTGGTTTCTTTGTTGTTGTCGCCGTGTCCTTCTCAGACTTTGGTGATACAGTAATGCTGGCAGTAAGTGAACAGTCTTCCAACAAATGAAGCTTAAGAAGCATATCAGTATTAACATGAAATTAAAAGAAGGCAATGTGCTGACTTTGTTTGGAGTCTTGATTTTGGTTTTAATTGCAGGCATTGCTTTAGAAATGAGTTGCACAATTGAGAAGGCACTTGCTGATGCCAAAGCCCTTGTTGAAAGACTTCGGGACCATGATGATGCAGCAGAATCTCTAATTGAGCAAACCACAGCTCTCAACAAGCGAGTAGAAGCAATGAAGCAGGTTTGAGTTTTGTTTCTTGCTGAGTCCATGTAACAAAAGCAGTCCCTGTCCTTTAGGTATTGCTTGAATTGTAAACAACTGCTAAATTAGGAATTTTTCTAAAGCTCTAAGATTTTAGTGACTTCACTTGTATGTTTTACTTTAGAGTGTGTGTATACGTATATTATTTTTTGTTCTTTTCCTTTTTCTTCTCTTTCTTTTCTTGCGGTACCAGAGATTGAATTCAGGACCGCACTAGTTGTACTGAGCTATCTCCCTGGCCCCCTATATTTTTTCCCCCTTAAAACCTGTAAGGTTTTTGTTTTTGTTTTTGTTTGGCATTACTAGGGATTGATCCTGAGGATACCCTCTCTACGTCTGAGCTATACCACATCCCTTTTTATTTTTTAGTGGGAGATAGGGTCTCTCTTAAGTTGATCAGGCTGCTCCTGAACCTGAGACCTCCTATCAGTGTCCCAAATAACTCAGATTACAGATATATGCCACCATGCTCAGCTAAACTTGATAACTTTTTCAGACAGAGATGCACATGAGTTTAGAAAATAAATTAATTCTTTGGGTCTAAATATGTTTGACAAAGACTGGATACTTGTTCCTTATGTTAACACACATTTTACACTGTCTTACATAACGTAGAAATGTTTATGGTTTTCTTCAATAAAGGGTATCGGTGATTCTGTTTAATAGTCCAATCATTTTTTAAAATAATGTAAGGCATTATCAGGCAGTCTATACCCACTGCAGTTACTGCATTTATACTTTCTACCTTATTTTTAATGTTGTCAATTTAAAAAAATAACGTATTTTACCTCTAGTTAAATGATTCTTGCTCTACAAGTGTAACAGAATATTCTAATGGGCCATGGAGCATAAGCCTTCCTCTGATAAAAATGTTCAGCTCTTAAAACTGTATGATCTCTGATACTGCAATAGAAATCCCATCGGAAAATCCTCACAACTATTGAAACTTACTCATTTTATCAAGAAAGGAAGCAACCCTGCGATTAATGCTATTGACAGCACTGTGGAAATAGTGGAACAAATTTATTCAATGTTTTGGAACTGCATTGCCCTAAACAGGTTACTTACCTCTGTACTGCAGTTCAGCTCAGGCAGTCTGGTGAACTTATGCCCAATATTGACTTAGTTTTTGTTTTTGTTTTTGTTTTTGTTTTTTTAAAGTAGAGTCTGACATCTGAAGTTAAGAATTGAGAGAGTTCTGGTGAGAGGGTGCTGGTGCCAGTGGCACATGCCTGTAATCCTAGGCCTATAATCCTACACATGAAGCCAGTCTGGGCAATTTAGTGAGATCCTGTCTTAAAAATAAACAAATAGCCAAGGATATAGATTGGGCTTTCTGGGTTCAATCCCCCATCAACCAGAAGAGAAAAAGAATCAAGAATGTTACAGTGAATCCAATGCTAAGTGTCTGATAAGAATGCCTTAAAAGTAAATAAGTGTAATTTTTTTTTTTTTCCCCCAGAACCAGGGTTTGAACTCAAGCCCTTGTGCTTACCAGGCAAGTGCTTATTCCACTGAGCCATCTCCCTGGCCCCAATAAGTGTAATTTTAAAGTTAGATTTTCTCTTTGTTTTTGACGCAAAATCTTTGTATTTTTCACACTTACTCTTTTATCATTGTTCACAAAATTCATGCACTGTAAAATTTATTGGATTTTATTCACAGGCTGTGCAGCCATGATTACAATCTAATTGTAGCAATTTTCATTATCCCAAGCCCTTTATCTATTAGCAGTCTCTCCCTAGCCTCTACCCACATGCCCCAGTGTCCACTTTTCTCTTTGTGTTTGTTTTATTTTGTTTTGTTTTCGCGGAACTGGGATTGAACTCAGGCCCTTGCGCTTGCCAGGCAAGCACTTATTCTACTGAGCTATTTCTTTCTGTTTGTGAATTTGTCCATTTTGGATTTTTTTTTTTTTTTTTTTTTTGAGTGGAATAATACAGTAGTATGAGGCTTGTTGTGATTGACTTAACGGAATTTTTAAAGATTGATCTATGTATCAGTACTTCGCTTCCATCCATCCTTCGGAGGGATGCAGTGCGTTGTATTTATCCATTCTGTGCATATTTATTTACAGGGTTTTACATAGACATGTTTTCATTCCTCTTGGGCTTACAGATAGGTGCAGAATGGATGGGTTACATAATACTTCTTTAGGAGGGTTTGTTCACTTATTTACATTTATTCATAGATCAAATAAAAATTTGCAAATATTTTTCTCACCTCATGTTCTTTTTTCATGTTTTTATTAGTATCAGGAAGAAATTCAAGAACTGAATGAAGTTGCAAGACATCGACCACGGTCTACATTAGTTATGGGAATCCAGCAAGAAAACAGACAAATCAGAGAACTGCAACAAGAAAATAAAGGCAAGATACAGTATTACTGTGTATAGTATTTCAAAAGAGAACTTTAATCTGTAGTTGTGCTATTGGTTTGGGATTAATTTATTCCAAGGTAGAAAAAACCAGCCATCTGAAGTTACTTTTTCATAGCAGTATCATTTCTATTCCATGTGCCTAAATCATATTTATTACTTTTTATCCTGTTCTATGTATGGATGGCTGCCTTGGTTGGCATCTTCTTGGATTCTAATCCTGAACATTGAGCTTACACCATTGTTGTTATCTATGAAACAATTCAGCATCCTTTTCTGCAGCCCCACTGCTTGGCCCCCAGCATAGGCACTCATAATGTGTTGCTTGTACTATCCTAACTGTCCTCCTTGATTCTGGTCTCACCTTTGTCCATCAGCCTTCAACACAAGCATCTGATTAATTTTTCAAAAATAAATCTGGTCATGCTACTCTTTCGCTTAAGAACTTTCAGTGCATCCTACTTCCTTACCAGGGGCCTTCAAAGCCACTGCTCAGCCTTCTTTCCTGTCCCCACAGCTCTTCCTGTGCTTACTCTCCTTAACACACCATCCTGTTTCGTGCCTCCTTGCTTAGAATGGTTATTCCTTCATTTTTAGCCCGTGGAACTTAAGGTCTCCTCATCTCAGCCTTGTACACTTTTTTTTTTTTTTTTTGGTACCAGGGATTGAACTCAGGACCCAGTGCTTACCAGGCAAGCACTTATTCTACTGAGCTATCTCCCCAGCCCATAGCACTGTTCTTCTATGAAGCCTTCCCCAATTCCTCCCAGCAGACTTCTTAAATATACTTGAGTAGCTCTTCACTGTGCCCTTAACTGCATGTTGGTTTTTTTGTGAGACTCTATAAACTCTGTGGCCTTTAATATTCTTAATAAGCAAGAGCATTGTCTGATGTTTAATTGCTCTTCAGCAAATGTTGAAATGATTCCTTAAAAGAGAGTGTATACCAGGTGTGGTGGTACATTCTTGTAGTCCCAGCAGCTGGGAGATTGAGGCAGGAGGATAGTGAGTTTGAGGACATTCTGATCTATATAGCTATGCCCTGTCTCAAAATAATAAATGAATAAATAAAATGATGATTTTAAAAACTAATTAGGGAATTAATTTGATGACCTTTATATGGCTAGACTTTGGTCAATTATGTTTTTTTTTTAAAGCAGTTGGTGTTTTGATAAATATAATATAGCAAAGGATATGTTATGTACCTTTAAATCAGATTTGAATAAAATACACTGTTATTCTTGATAGAGTTGCGCACATCCCTGGAAGAACATCAGTCTGCCTTGGAACTTATAATGAGCAAGTATCGAGAACAAATGTTTAGATTGCTAATGGCTAGCAAAAAAGATGATCCGGGTATAATAATGAAGCTGAAAGAGCAGCACTCCAAGGTAATACGTTCAGTAAATGGAGATTTGAGGTGGAAGAGAGGCCCACTGGTTAATTTGTGACCAGATTTTAAAGAGAATGAATAGTTCTTTAATATCATTTTAACCTGATACTGAACACTTCAGCTTTTTAATTGACATTTTCTCCTTTTTCTTTCACACATTTCTTGTTCATTGCATATCATTTACTGTTTGATTTATCCTCTAACACATTGTTACTCACTTTAATATATACAGTTTATATTAAAAAACAAACTTTTGGAATTAAAGGTAAGTTTTTCAAATCAAATTTATTTTTATAAGATTATCTGCTTTTGGCCGGGGAGATGGCTCAGTGGAATGAGCACTTCCCTGGCACACACAAGGGCCTGAGTTCAATCCTTGGTTCTGCCAAAAAAAAAAAAAAAAGATTATCTGCCTTTAAGAAGTATCTATTCCAGTAAATTTGTGTAACGACATTGGTTACAAAACAAAAATTGAAATGCTAAAAACTTTTTTAAAATCCGTAAATAACCAAATGTAGATTTTTTTTTTTTTTCTTAACACCATTTTCTGAATGAAGCCAATTCATCCAGGTGGCTGATGACTCTGATTACAGTGGAACAAACATGGGGAAGAGGAGAGGAAAGGCACCCTATTAAAATTTGCCCTCTCCCCAGTGTTACATGCCAGCTGACACTATGTTTAGACACCGATGACACGGTCAGAAACTGCTGGTGTTTTTCTAGCCACTCTGTCATTCCTGTGTTTGCTCCCTTTGGTTGCCCCATGTTTGTTACCAGCAGTAGGAAAACAAGTAATCTTTTCCAGGTACATTTTAAACTCAGTTTTAACTGTTGGTATGAAATAAACATTTGGCCTACCTTCTGTGATCACTAAGACAGAGAATTAGGTGGCTAGGCCGTCATCTGAATGATTAATGCTAAGTTATTACTAATATTAAGTGATTTTTATGAGACAGTTTTATCTTTCTCAATTATTGAAACACTAAATTTTAGATTTTTCTCTTTCTACCTATTTCTCTCTTTTCTTCCTTTTTTTTTTTTTCTCTCCCTAATGCTGCATCAAACCCAGGGCCTCACGCATACTAGGCAGATGTTCTTCCTCAGAGCTACATCCCAGCCCATGTTATAGTTTATTTAAAATATGTCTTCAAAGCATTTTGTTACTTGAAGTTTTTAGATTATTATTACTTCTGTTAGAATTAAATACCTAGGAAATAGCTCTTGGTGTAACATCTTTACATTTTAGGGAACTTAATAGATGCCTTTTGTCTCAACTATTAAAATAATAAATTATTAAAATTGGGTTTAGTATCTAATCATAATATCTTTACCAAGTGGAAGTTCTTGAATCTCTAAGTGATGATCTTTTGATTATAAAATGTTATTCATGATACCATTATAATTAAATGTATAAAGGGATATAGAGGAGCTGACTTAAAATTATTGCTAGCATAAACATTTCAAAAGGCCCTTATAACTTGAAAAATAAAAATCTGCAATTTAAAGGGAAGAACACCATGACTAAAAAGTGCTTAGAAGCAGAGAACTTAGCTCTTTAGTCCCGTGTAGAAGGAACGTGACAGAAACACACTGGGGCCCAGGTGTAGCTCCGCGACAGAGCAAGTGCTTAGCGTGCATGGGCTCCAGCGCCAGAAATCGTGAAGGAATAATTAAGTAAAATGCATCAGGTGGCGTATTCTCCAGAGCCGTTCTGTGATTAGCAAAGTTAAATGTCCTGCGACCGCTAAAAACCATCCATTTCATTATATAAATTGAGTTCACCTTGCCGTCCATAAAATGACTATTCAGTTACTTGCTATTAATTCTAACTAATACATATTAATGTTTGTGGTTTTGATTTTTCCCAAAAAGGAGATACTCTCACACAGTAAACATTTATTCACGCTTGCCCTGAGTTAGCTGTTGTGGGTGATGACAAGGTGAATAAATTGTAGCGCTACACAAGCATGCAGTGCTGAGGAGCTACAGACACACTTGAGTGGAGGAGCGCATGGTGGCAGCTCATAGCAGTGTTGGTGCTCTCGAGAAGTTGGAAAGTCAAGGAAAGAAAGAAAACGGATCCAGTCTTATGTGTAGGAACTAAGTTTAGTAAGCAGAAACAAGATAAAGGCACCCAGGCGTGGGCTAGACTCTAGGGTATGTTCAGGTGCTAGAGCTCTGATAAACCTAAACACAGTAACAATTTTATAACATGCTTAGAGGTAACAAATGGGTAACACATCACCATTTTGGAGTAAGAGTTCCTTTTGAAATTACTGTTAATATAGAATTTTGTTCTCACTTAGAAGTTTTTGAGTTCATACTTAATAGAACTGCCAGGCAAGGGGGCACATACTTGTAGTCTCACCACTTGGGAGGCTGAGGCAGGAGGATCATTGCAAGTTCAAGGTCAGCTAAGGCTACAAAGTAAGCTCAAGGTTAGCCTTAACTGCATAGAGAAACTCTGTCTCAAAAGACAAAAATAAATAGATTCAATAGAATTTATTTTTATCCCAATCCTTATTTTAACATTTTTAACAGCTGCCTTTTTGGAAATCTTAAAAAAACAAACATTTCACACAGTTGGCTAACACGCATGAACTAACACTCATTCATCTCATAAGCAACGGATAAGATCCGTATTAACATTATAATGACTCTGTACTACAGATTGGCATGGTACATCGTAACAGCTCTGAAGGCTTCTTCCTTGCTGCACCTCGACACATCCTTGAAGCACCTCAGCACGGACTCGAGAGGAGGCACTTGGAAGCAAATCAGAATGTACCCTAAAAAACAATCAACTTGGGGTGTGGATGGAAGGGGGGCCCATTTAAAAATTATTTTACTTTGAAGTTCTGCCCCAGAGTAGATCAGCAAATAAATCCATTAAAAGAGTGCTGTGCTTTTGATACCCCTGCCTATTCAGTGGGAAACTTTAAATTTGTCATTGATTCTCTGTGTCATGCATAGTCTGATATATGAACTGTGTTCAGGGTCTCACTGCCAGATCGGACTCGTAGTGTTCCACCTGTTTACAGCCTCCCAAGAGCTGGGATTACAGGCGTATGCCACCACGCCCAGTCTCAATTGCCATCTCAGTGTGCCCCAGGGATTGAACCCCTGGCCCCTGCTCCCTGCTTGCAGGTACTTTAATCCGCTGAGCTATTTGGCTAGCCCTAGACTGAATCAAAGATGTTGAGCCATCAAACTATTAATGAAATGTTTTCATTTAGATTTTTAAGTCCTTTAGTTTGAGTTTACAAGTAAAGCAAAGATGCCTTTTGTTTAGACATTATAAAATTGAGAATAATATTGCTCTTAGGGTATTTTTACGTAAAAAAGAATTAGATTGTGGCAGGTCTTTTATTGAATAAGTTACACTCAACTTAGGTGAAAGTTCGAAATCAAGGCATCTCTCTACCGCTCAGGGATTATGTCGCTGACACTTCTTACCTTCTGACTGTCGTAAAGTCATAGTTCTTACCTTTTGTTCCCATTAAAAATTGTGGCCTCTTCTCTAAAGATTTTATAGTTAAATTAGTCACTAACTGGGCCTATAAAAATACTTTGCATTTGGACCCTTAGACTTTTTCATGTGTTGATCTTGTTAAAAACAGATTCTGCCCTAAAAAATTAGTTCTTCCTTACATTTGAAGAGCAAAGAAGCACTTGCTGCTTAGATAACTTTTAAGCCTGTTTTTAGCCACAGGACTGACCAAATCCTAAGTTGAGAAAACTTGACATTTAAATTTTTAATTTGTTGCACAGTCAGTTTGCTGCTGCAGTTATCTGCGTTTATATGCTTATAAATATCCTTTTACAGTGGGAGGGAGTTTAATGATATGGAATTAACATGGCAAATTTTGTCTTGATAACGTTTTTGCTAATATATAATGTAAGCCAAGACTGATAGACCGTCCTGAATGCGGGCAGTGTTATTCTTTCACTGTGGGATGTGGCTATTGAGCATGAACAAGTGTCCTCAGTGTGACTGAGGATGGACTTCTAAACTAGAGTTGATTTTAATGTTAATAGCCCCGTACTGGGCAGCACAGGAGTCTTCTCTG
>NW_004524640.1:7296164-7297224 GCF_000260255.1 Octodon degus
CTGGGTTTTGTTCCTGTATTGCCTTTTTACTAAATGAATGTACTTCTTCAATTTTGTAATTTAGAAAAATGTGTTAATTCTATTAAAGATAACAGGGTTGCAGGAAAATACAGTTTTAAATCCACAAATGGTATTTTTGCAAACACTTATTTTTCTGAGCACCATGAAAGCCTTTGTCTGTTTTATGATAGCGGAAGTACAAGTTGTTGAATAACTCAGGTCAGAAGAATAGACTCTCACACTTTAAAAAGTTTCATTTAAAATGATGGTCAGCAAAAATTAGAAAAAGAAGGGCTGCAAGGTCAGCCAACATTTTGGCCCTGGCCTTTCAAGGTCAGTGAGGACTCAGGACATAGGAGAACTTGTACTATAACATCATGTAACTCAGTTGTGGCCCAAATGTACTGATCAAGGAGATTATGGGGCCACAGAGGAAAGTGATCAATGATGTAGAGTGTGCCTAAGGAGAATCACATGGAGAGAAAACATTCTCTCAGGCTTTCACAGAGAACAAATTGGTCAAGCAATGGCCCTGACTCATCTACATGTCTGACACTGACAAAGGATCTACAAACTGAGGTACAGGGTTTCAGGATAAATCCTGAGGGGATTTGACTGACCTTGTCAGATCCAAAAGCTACATTTCTTGTTATATAGGTCTTGCTTTATCTTGGTCTTAACCATCCAGCAGAAAAATAAAACGAGGTATAAAAAGTAAAGCCATATTAACATGCTGAGCTGTAAAAGGCTCAAGTCAACAACTTCTGACATTGCCAGTCCTATGGATAAGCCACTGCTATTATGAACTATATTGGATTATTTTGCTGAGTTAACGCACCTACTATATTTAAATGACAGTGAAATACCCTTGTCTGACAAAACTAAACAAAAAAAGCGATACAAATGAAGGACCGTTTTGTATCTGTATATACAAAATAGGATAGATTTACAGCTACTTTCTCTTAATTCAATGAGAAGGAAGTTTTGTACTGACAGTGTTTGGGCAGGATATCATGTCTGCATCTTATACTATGAATAACCACTACGAAGACAACAATAT
>NW_004524640.1:7297854-7302280 GCF_000260255.1 Octodon degus
CTTTTAAACAGCTGCAAGTTTCTTATAATAATTAATCTACAAGGTGAAAAGTTGTTTATAGTGTCAGATGTGTTTGCTGCTTTTCCTTCTTGAAAAGTATCAGCCACTCACCAGCCCTGCTGGGAGGGAAGCAGACAGGGCTTAGCCTGTGTCCTATGCTACTGCGGAGAGTAATGAGAGCACTACCGCACCAAGAGGCTCCCTCTCAGGATGGCACTCAGCACTTGGCGAGCTGCACAAATACAAGTCCGCGTGCTGTGTTCGTCTGCTCTACTGCGATGAGAAATAAGGCTGTTTCCGAGATTTCATCTCACACTTACGTACTTAAGAATTTAAAGTGGTACAAGCAGTGGAGCACAATTCCATCTCATTAAAAGTTCTGTTTAGATTCAAGTTGTCACCTCGTACTTTTATGCCAATTACAGAACTTCTTTATCATGCATTCATATCAGATTTTTAAAGTATGCTTGACCTCTTGTTGTACCTAACAGACAATGACCGCAACCCTGTTTTTGGTTGGCTCCTTATAGCAAGAAAACAAAGGCCTGAGAGAGATCCTTCAAATAACTCGAGAATCATTTGTGAACCTTCGGAAGGATGATGTGTCGGAAAGTGCGTCTTTGTCAGCCTTGGTGACCAGCAGTGATCTGAGTCTGAGAAAGAGCTGAAGGGCTCCAGGTGTGAGGCTCTGTACATGGTTCACGCAGTCGCCAGGGCTGGCTGGGGAGAGAGGGAGGGAGGGAGGGAGGGAGGGAGTGAGTGAGTGAGTGAGTGAATGAACGAACAGAAAATGCGATTTTAGTCAACACTTGTTTTCCCTCTGTAGTATGTACAGTGCACTAGCTCAGAGATAGCAACAAAGAATGTGTACTTATGGTTGTAAACTTTATTCCAAGATATGGAAATGTAGAAACTGAGCCACTGTTAATTGGTGAACAAATGACAGATTTTCAGTGACTCTTGAATATATCAAGCTTTCAGTGCTGTTCACTCTCTGGATGATATAAATTCAAATAGGCCCAATAAATGTTTGTGAATTCATAGAATTATTCCAGTTTTAAAATACAAGTTTTTGCCGTGGTTATGAATAGGAAATCTGCATACCGAATTTTACTTTTCCTGTTTGGTGTCAGAATTAACAAATTGTCCATGCACCGTGTGATTCGCTGCTTGAGTGCCTGCCTGTCTACTTTCCCACTTACTTTTTTTTTGGTCAAAGAAAATTGAGGTCAAAAGGCTTGAGGAGTATTTCTTATGTACCACAAATAAGATGTAATTTAATTCTAGCTAATTTACTGTAATTAATTCTTAGCTATCAGTTGTCTAAGACATGCTTAAATTATGAAACATCATTTCAGGAATGAAAGAGAAGGAATAATTACTTTCTAAGAAAGAAGATCTTATAATAGACATACTTAGTAGGTTAAACTACTCCTTTGAAAAAATAAGTTTTGGTGTTCAGTCATTATGAACATGAGATTTTTTTTCTTCTCTGGTCTATACCTATTTAAGGATCTTGTATGGATCATTTAGATAACAGAGTTGAAATGTTCAATATAGGAAGATAAGGTACGGTGACTTTCAAGCTAAGTTCAGCATTCCTGTGGCT
The DNA here is from genome assembly GCF_000260255.1 of Octodon degus. Lineage (NCBI taxonomy): Eukaryota > Metazoa > Chordata > Mammalia > Rodentia > Octodontidae > Octodon > Octodon degus. Next base: position 7,299,464 of record NW_004524640.1, read on the forward strand.
CCTGGAACCCCTTTGTTTCTTAAATAATTACTCTTGAGATACAAAAAAGTAGAATTCAATTTCAGAAAAAAATTCTGTATGTATGTTTAAACTTCATCTGATTTTCATAATCTGTAAGATTTCTCTTCTGACCTTTCATATGGAAAGGAAAGTGGAAATCTATGTATTTATAAGTATTTATTTTCTTTAAAAAAAGAATCAAATACACAGTGTATGAATTTTTGAAATCTACCCAAAACAGAAATGTGCTTTAACACTGATTAAGATTTAAGGTTTTCTTATTTTGTAGTGAGTATAGAATAAACGGATAAGAATATCAAATATGATTATACTCATTTATATTAAATACATGTTATAATTAGCACAAATAGAAAATTCTACTTTTGAGTATATTATTTGTTAAAGAAATATTACTTCTTGTGGTAATTTTTATGTATTATTTCATATGTTGGTAAAATTCAAAACGACTTTTCACTTCAGAGATTTTCTATCTTCAGTTCCGGGTGGATGGGCTGACCAGGAGAGGGCTAGTAGCCCACACATCAGATTTCTTTTCTCATCAGAGGCCTTAATTGAAATTTTATAAATAAATGGCATTTTTTATTTTTAAACTTTTCTATAGGTTTTTAGGAAAGTATCCCTTAATTAAATGGCATATTCATTCAAATACTTTTTATCCCCAAGGAAGAATTTAAAAAAATAAGCTACACATTTGAGATTAAGTTAGAGGAAATTCATTGAGGCAGCTCTGTTACAAAAATCATTTGATAAATGATTATTTTTGTAAAACAGTTAATTTATTCTTGGTCTTCTTAGATAAATTTTAAGGTCTTGGGTGTTGAAAGACATTAACTTTGTTTTTAGGACAGTTATGCACCCCATTTTTTTGTTTTATGGAACTTTACATTTATGTCTGAGAGTATGTATTGGCATAGGAACCTATTTTATCAATAAAGATGAATGGTTAAAACTGGCATGGCCTCCAATTTAATTTGAAAATACTGCATACACTTCTTGTGCATTGTTTATTCAAGGCCTTCCGTCTCCTTACCACAAAACAAGTACTGAGTAGCAAGTTCTGCTTCTGCTTCTTAGGACGAGGTCAGCAGCTGCTACTGTGGTGGGATGAGTAGTGTCCCCTGGGAAGACAGGTCCCCGTCCTGAGCAGCTGGGACGTGAGCGTGTCTGGAAATGCGGTCTTCACAGGTGTAATTGTCTCGGGAAGGGCGCTCCGGATTTAGGTGGGACCCTAAACGCAGTGGCTGGTGCCTTCGGTTGATTTTGTTGTTGTTCTGGCAGTTGAACTCAGGACCCTGCACTTGCCAGGCAGGCACTATGCCACTGAGCTCCAGCCCTGGCCCCACTGGTGTCCTTATTAAAAGGAGATTTGAGACACAGAGGAAAAGCCACATGAATATAGAGGCAGAGATGTGCACGAGCCTCGGAACGCGAGTGCCTTTTAGCCACCACGTGACTAGGAGAGAGGCACAGAATGGCCTGGGCCCCCAGAGCCTCCAGAAGAGGCAAGCCTGCTGACGTGGGTTCTGGCCCGCGGCCGGTGGGAAAGGGAATGTCTTATGGTAAGCCCTCCCTCAGCCTGTGGGTGTCTCTCACAGCAGCTCTAAGAAACACATACTTCATGTGTTCAACTCGTCATCCATCAGTCAACCCCTTTAAAGTTTTATATAGGGATTACAGTTTTTAAAAACTATATTCAGCCTCACAGATAAAATGTTTTCTGTTCAAATTTATATTCTTTGATTTTTTTAATCACAATAATTTATACATTGTGTGTGTCTTATTTTTACTTTTAAAGGTTTTAAAGGGTGTTTTTTGTTGTTGTTGTTGTTGTTGTTTTTAGTGTATTTGGTTGTTCCAGGGTCTCCCTGTGCAGCTCGGACTCGTAGTGATCCTCTTGCTTTCAACCTCCCCAGCACTGGGATTACAGGCACGTATGGCTGGCTTGACATGTGTTGCCGGAGATCGAACCGCGATCCCTGTGCTCGCCTAAGCAGGCACTTTAGTCTGCTGAGCTATCTCACTGATCTGTGTCCGTCTCTTTGAGACTAGGTCTCCCTCTGCGGCTCAGGCTGGCCTTGAGCTTGGCAATGACCCTCCCTGCCTCGGCCTCCTGAGTGCTGGGATTTACAGGCGTGTGCCACCGCGTCTAGCATTAACTTTCTTTTACTTTCTAACCTGCTTCAGTGAAGCAATAGAAGCTCATCAATCCATAACTTAATTTGGGGTGAATAATGCTAGCTTTTTTGATTTAGAGAGTAAAACAAAACTTTTTAGAATATTGATGAAGATAATTTACAACTGGCATTGGAGCGGATCATTTCCTCTTTCCTCGCTGGCTGCTCTGTCTACCTTTCCTCTGGCCTCATACTCTAGAGAGCCCTCAGATGCAGTCTTTGTCCAAACCTTGTGAGAGTAAGACAAAGCAGATTCAACCTAAATGTCCTATGGTAGACAGCTAAGTAAGTATCAAAGGCTAGGCGGTGTGGCTTACTGCACACTAGGGCTTAAAGAGTCTAGCAATAGGAAAACGTTCGCGTAAGTTATTATGCATCAATACAATTTATTTACACAAAACACATGTAAAGTGGGAAATCTCTACACTGTCAATATACTTCAAACTAATTCTACTGTTCAACTGTTGCCAGTAAACCGAAGACTTGTCACTGTCATTGTATAAATGTGTTGTAATTTATTCATCCATTGGCTATTCAGTTTGCACATGTTTTTTTCTTATTAAATTGATTCATGAAAGGTAAGATTTCAGAGGTTCTTGAGTCTGTACAAAGGCCTGGTGAG